>NW_022196911.1:72622965-72652092 GCF_008632895.1 Mastomys coucha | reverse complement strand
GCAGATCACTTCCAGCTGTGCTTCTGCATAAGGGGTCCTGCCAGGGGTAGGCAAAAGGGTGAGCAAAGGAGAGCATCTGCACCCTCCCTCAGGCTGGTATGAACCAAATGCCCACTCCCTCCCCTCTTCCTTTCCCTCTGTAGGAATGTGGAAAAGACTTGAGTCTAAAAGAGAACACAGAAAACCCTGGCCAGTTTTTTCTTAATTTCAATACCTTTGTCCCACAAGCCCAAGAGACTAAGAAACATCTCCATGAAAAGCATGGAAGTTATGAACATGCGCTAAATATAAGAGGGCTCATCTGGAACCGCTTTAAAAACAAAATCCACAAATGACTAACTGAAGTCATGGTGAGGCAGGCGCTCCCCTCCCACAGGAGGCACTTGAGGAAAGTCCCCAGTACCCACAGATGTTACAATCACATGGGAAGTCCTTTCCATTATCAGGCCTCCGTTTCTGACAGTCAGCATGACTCACAAGAGAATTCAGCGCTGGGAGCCTTCCAGAGTCACCAACTTTGCCATCCGGTGATAATGTAGGGCAAACCCTCACCTTCCATTCCGGGCACCCAAAGACATGGCTGCCATTCTTTGCTTCTTCCTTCTGGATCTTGTTGGTTTGCTCTAGGGTCTCACTATGCAGACTCACTATGTAAACCAGGCTGGCCTTGAACTCAGAGATCTGCTGGCCTCCTCTTCAAGAGTGCTGGATTATAGGCTCTTACTCTAGCCAGGCTAACCTTGAACTCTTGACAATCCTCCCAACTGCCGGGAATATAGGTGTGCACCTACCTCCCCATGGCTCATCTGAATCCTGTTTTTGTTGGGGGAAAAATGCCTTTATTGTTTGTCTAAGGACTTTTTATTTCCATGTTTGTGGGTGAAATTTACATAGCTTTTGTTCTTTTATTATCAGTAATACCAGACTAAAACATTAATTATTTAAGCCATAAGACGGTCTATTTACTGTGTCATGTGCAGGTGTGTGCATGTGCATGTGGAGGCCAAAGGTCAATGGCAGATGTCTGCCTGTCACTCTCCATGGTAATTTTTTTTTTTTTTTGGTTTTTCGAGACAGGGTTTCTCTGTGTAGCCCTGGCTGTCCTGGAACTCACTCTGTAGACCAGGCTGGCATCAAACTCAGAAATCCACCTGCCTCTGCCTCCCAAGTGCTGGGATTAAAGGCGTGTGCCACCACTGCCCGGCTCTCCATGGTAATTTTTGAAGTGTCATTGAGCTGTTTCTGCTGGACTGGCTGCCCAATAGCCCTCAGAACCGGCCTGTCTCCTGTAGCACAGACTAGCCTCAAACTTGCTAGACAATCACAGAGGACCTCAACCATGAATTCCTGATCCTGCTGCCTCTACAGTCTCCCAAGATTTCGGGAGTATAGGCATCAGCTACCACAGCCATTCAGGTATCCTTTTAATATATATATACCTGGTGAGTCTCACTTATAAAACATTTGTTAATGTTCTTTCTTTTAAAATAAACTCTTGGCTTTGTGGATCTATTTAGCCTCTGCCAGTATTTCTTCCTTTAGGCTTAATCCCTCTGATCCCTTTTGATATGTATTTGTATAATTAATTATAATTCAGGTTAAATTTCCTGTGTAATCTCTTCTTGGGCCCATGAGTTAATTTTTAAACCCAGGATACAATTAGACTGGTCTAATTTTGGTTTCTCACCTAAGTGCTGTGTGGTTGGAGTGTGGGCCACAAAAGCAACCCTGTGACATTTGAGATTGACTATACTAGAAAATGGTTAAGTTTTAAGGAAGCCCTACATGTGCTCAAAGCGCATGTGCAGCTGTGAGCTGCTGGAGCCTCAGATGACCCTGCGAACAAAGCTGACACACTGAATACTGTATCTTTATACTCACCAACTTTCCGCTGTCTGACCTCTTGGTTAAACTCCTATTATGATATGGATTGCTTGTTTTTTTTTCATATAGTTTTCAGTTTTTCGTGTATTTTGAGACATTAATTAGGAGCATAGTAACTTAAGGTCTTAATACTTTTCTGGAAATTTGAGTAAAGCCATGCAGAGAGCCCATCTCTATTGACAATTTTTGTTTCAGCACCTTTCCAGGGCTACTGTTACCCAGCTCCAGGGAGGCAGTCACACTGCAGCTTGTATGAGTAATACACTCTGGAGTTGGACTGAAGGTTGACCCTAAACAGCCTCATTTTACAGCTTGTAGCTTCACTGACTTGTTTTGGTTAGTATACTACCTGATAAAGAGCTTTTGAGAAAGGACCTCCTATACCCAGGCTAGATTGGAACTGGCTATGTAGCTGAGGATGTCCCTGAAGTCTGGGTCCTCCTGCCTCCACGTCCCAAGTGCTTCGATTACAGGTGTGCACCTCTATGTCTGGCAATGCATTTTTTTTTTTTTTTTTTTTTTTTTTTTTTGAGACAGGGTTTCTCTGTGTAGCCCTGGCTGTCCTGGAACTCACTCTGTAGACCAGGCTGGCCTTGAACTCAGAAATCTGCCTGCCTCTGCTTCCCAAGTGCTGGGATTAAAGACATGCGCCACTACTGCCCAGTGACAATGCATTTTTATACTCAAAGTTATCCACTTCTCTTATACTCAACACACAACTCACTTTCCCCCCCAAAAGGCAATTAAATATTCTTAAAAGGACCATTTAATCCACTTATACAAGCTATAACTTACTGATGTAGTCAGCTGAACTTCTCTTTCTGCTGCTTTTGAAAGAGGTCTCACTGGGTAGCCCTGGCTGCTCTGGAAATCGATTTATAGACCAGTCCTTGAACTCACAGAGATCCTCCTGCCTCTACCTCCAGGTGCTGAGATTGAAGTCACAAGCCACCGCCATACTGGGTCATGTACTTTATCTTATTTTGGTATTTGATTTGTGTGGTATGTGTAGGGCTGTCGTGTAATGTGTACTGGTAAACAGACATGCACATGCCATTCTGACTTTCCGTTCGTCCTCTCCTTCCACCTTGAGTCCTGGGGACTGAGCTCAGGTGTCAGACTTGCCCAGCAGGCCCCTTTTTCAGCTGTGCCACCTCACCGGCCTTCTCCTATCCTCTGTGGACAGTTTTGTGTCTTCTTACTGTTTATCCTTGTCTTCCCAGACATCTCTATCCCTTGTCTTACTGTTTATCTCTTACTTCTTAGGAGTCCAGATGTTTTAGCATAGATACTAACAATGCATTACTGTCTAAAGTTAGCCCATTTATCTTCTACCCTAACGCTACGACTTTCAATAGCTCAGTTCCAACGTCCCTCCTGACCCCCAATCCAGCTACTTTTAGGGTTGTTTGTTTGTGGGGGGTTGTTTGTTGTTTTGAGACAGTATTTTCCTATGTAGCTGGCCTAGAACTAGCTATGTAAAACAGGCTGGTCTCAAACCCATAGAGACCCACCTACCTCTGGGTTTTCTTCTGAGCTTGACTTGGCCAGTTGTGCTTTGTTTAGATGACCAGTGTATTTACCACAGTCTTTGCTCTGTGTTTGTGATCCCATATTGGATCACTTCCTTCTTTCGGGGAAAACTCAATTTTCTTTTTCTTTTTTCCTAAAAATGCTCTTTATCTTCTTCTTCTTCTCCTTCTCCTTCTCCTTCTCCTTCTTCTTCTTCTTTTTTCTGGTAAACCAATGAGTTTATTAGAGTTATTCACAGGAGTATAGGTAAAAGGGAAAGGGAAGGGGCAGGGACAATTCAAAGACAGCTACATCACCAAAAGCAGGAACCCTGGATTTCATTACACTACTTGCAGAGAGCTCAACAGGTCAGAAAATCTCTCCTTCAGGCAGGTCTGAGTCTCTTCCAGGCAGCAGGCTAGTCTGTTCTCCTCAGCAGTTCTTACTGTTTATGTAACCACAGTAGGAGTCTAAGATACTTGGGCACAAAAGCTGGGGCCTCTCCATTTACCGGGGTTCTAAAAATGGCTTCACCCTCAGCACTTTTCCTTCACCATATCCATTGACTGTCTTCTATTAGGGTTTCTAAAGGCAACAGGGTTTCATTTTGGTGGTAACCATGATGAGAGGAGAGTAGGAGACTCGCTCTTTATCTTCTTGAAAGGCAGTTTTATTGAGTACAGGATGCTAGCTTTTCTTTTCTCGCCATCTCTTTTTTTTGTTTGTTTGTTTGTTTGTTCTGTTTGAACCAGGCTCTTGCTTTCAGGCTGGGCTGGGCTGGAACTTATGTATCCTAGGCTGACCTTGAACTCTTGGCAATCCTTCTGACTTAGCCATTACACCCCACCTCTCACAGCACCCCAACTCTTTTTGCTAAATGTAGTTACAAATCAGAAGTTAGCTATTGGTTCCCTTGGCTTCAGTCTGAAGTTGACCCATATTTTCAGGTCTGTGGTTCCACGTGTGTAGAGCTGGATTATCACCCTGGAATAGGATGACTTGAATACCATCAACACACTGGCTAAGGCTTTATCTAATTTGACCTTGGGAAGTGTCACGACAAACAACATCTCCTGCTAGGGTTGAGAAGAATTCTGGGGAGCCAGAAAAATCTGGGCACAGACACTGGTGTAAATGCTAAACAGGAGCTCTGCTTAGTGCTCAACAAAACAGAGATGCAGTCTGTCTACCCATGCTCCTTAGCCCCTTCTATGGTGAGAGCACCAGAGACCCCACCTTGGAGACACTGGGTCTGGGTGAGATGATGAAGCAGTGTTGGATGGCAGGGGCAGGGCCCTCAGAGTTGAAGCATGAAGGGCCTCTGCAGAAGCCATGAGGGTGGTGAGGGTGGGCAGGCCCAGGCTGGGATCATGTTCTGCAGAGCAGCTGAAGGAGGAAAATCCTGAGCTCTGATTCTTGTTCTTCACTTTGAAGAGTCTCAACCACTTGGCTGCTCCCGTTTGTAGCTAAATAAACACTTCTTAGTTTATAGATCAAATACGCTGGCTTGTTCTCATTTAGCAAAGTATTTTATTCAAAAGCTTCTCAGCACCATCAAGTTATCAGAAAGAATGAGCGTCACTTTCTCTCCCCACCCAACCCCCAACGCAGAGACAGACATGAAAGCATTCAGTGGGGTGCCCCTCGTGATTACAGCTGAGCCCCTGACAAGGTTTACTCTAACCGTGTTTAACCTGGCCCAAGTGAGACCCACAGTTCAGAGCAGGAAGAGAAGGAATCATGTCAGACCCGATCAACCTTCTCTTCCCGAGAGTCACATGAAACTACTCTTCGGAAGTTGAATTCAGCGACTGCCAGGTAGGAAGGACAGTGACCTGTGAGGCAGCATGCAGTGTTGAGAGTTCAAATCCTAGCTAACCCTCCCCTAATCTACTCTAGGAATAAGGAGCCCAGGACTGTTTATTCTCCACACACCTCAGCTGCTCATCTTACTCTGTCTTACTACAAACACAAAGACCATGACAGTGGACATCGACATCCAATTAAAATGCTAAGAGATCCTGAGCCGTCAGAGATGAGGAGAGCAACAGGATACCCCGATCCTTCCCCTTTATTTTTTCCTTTATGAATATTTTGTTTCAGCATAAAGCATTTTTCTCAAAGAGGTTCTTGGAGGAGACTGAAAACCCAAGAGTTTGGCTGTATCCTGTGGGAACAGCCACCCATGTAACTTTGGTTTCAGTCCCTGGATCTGTCCTTGGCAGCTACATCCGATCCCATGGGTGGAGGAGAGAGCTGGAGGCAGTCCACTCACTCATTCAGCCAAAGCCCCCATGGGGTCCCATGCCGGCAGGACAATGGGCTCCTGCTCTAGCACAGCCAGCACCTCTTCTGGGACATACTTCTGGTCCACCACCACCTCGTAGACATACTCAGAGAACCACTCATCAGTCATGCACAGGTAACCTGGGAAGGAGAAAGAAACACTTCTGAGTTCCGAGGGGAGGCAAAAAGGAGAGCTTCCTGCTGCTGCAGAAGGGTCTCCTACAAAACAAGTTTCCAGCATTGCTCACTAACTCATGTGAGTTCCAGTTTCACTAGCAATCTGTGAAGCAGACAGGATAGACACTGCTGTGTTTTCACCAACTACAAAAAGGGGGTTCAGAGTAACTGATGTGCCTGGCTCCAGAGAGGACCTACAGCTCTGCAGGCCCTGGGCTGGCCCACATGCAGCTGCCTCTGTGATGCTGGGTGCTGACTTGCATCCCAGCAGGTCCATGGAAAGCACCTGGTTCATCTTCATCCCCTGGAGGACTCATCTCTATGGCAGTACAGCAAGCACAGCAGCCCCAACCTCATCTCACCCACACCCCTAGCTTCCCTGGCTGCTCCCACTCTCACACACTCTGATAGCAACCAGCTAAGCTGCTAAGGGCATTTCACCATGGCTAGCAGCCAGCCACTCATTTGCAGGTGACACTGGGTGATCATACAGCCCTTGCTTTTCTGAACAGGAATGTATAATACCAGAACACTGAGACAGCAAGTGTCACACATTTCCCAGCACGGTGCCCAGATTAGCAACCTGGCTCTTCTTATTGGAGAGATTAACCTGAATCTCAGGCTCTGTAAGGTCCACACAAGTTCTTCAGGACCACACCTTCAACAAACTCATGAGGGCAAATACTCATCTTAAACCACTTGCAGTCTAAAGAAAAAAAAGTGCAAATGAGAGACTAATAGTGTGTGTTAAAAACAAAGCATTGTTACTGAGCTAGGGAAGGAACAAGCACAAGCATTTGTAAGCATACACCGACCAGGAGCACTGTATGCACATCAGAGGATTTGCAGGAAAGAGCATCCACCACCCACAAGATGCAGCTGGTACCCCCTATTTCAGATACCTCAGCCACCTTCTTCTACTTATGTAAACCTAGTGGTATTAATTCCTACACAGGACCAAGAGTAAGAGAGAAGACATAGATGTTTCTTCCAAGAAGGTGCTCTAAAGCCAGGTGTGGAGGCACACTCTTACAAGAGCAGCAGTTGGGAGGTGGAAGCAAGAGGATCAAGACTTCAAAGCCAGCTTTGCTACATGGGAGTTCAAGGCCAGCCTGGGCTACATGAGACCCCTGACTCAAAAATAACAAAGCAAAGCAAACAATACACAGACAGAGACACAAAGAAAAAATGCACAAATGCATGTACATGCACCCCTCCTAAAAAACTAAAAAAGAAAGAAAGAAGAAACAACCCTCCCCAAAGGGCTCTCTAGTAAGTGTTTCCAAACTTCTGTGGCTTTAAAACCTGTTTATATACTCTTAAAATAATTAAAGAAAGCTAGAAGGATGGCCCAGTGGTTTAGAGCACTTGTTCTTGCAAAGAACCTACGTTCTTGGCACCAACATGATAACACAACCATCCACAACTCTGGCTGCAAGGGATCAATGCTTTCTTCTGACACCCAAGGGCACCAGGTACACACTCAGTACACATCCATTCCTGCAGGAAAAACCCGCATACACACATAATTAAATAATTAAATCTAAAAAATAAGTCAAGGCCCTAAATTCACTTGTGTGGGTTATATCTATATATTGATTACTATTTGTCATATTAAAAATGAACTTTTAAACATTTCTATGGGCTGGGGGGAAGAGTCAGTAGATAAAGTGCTTGCTGTGCCCAGGGATTAGAGTTCAGATCCTCAGCACCCACATAAAAGCTGAGCATGATGGCAGGCTCCTAACACCGTGACCTTGGGCGTACAGAGAGAGGGGAGGAGGAATCCCATTTTCTTGCTGGCTAGCCACAGTGAGTTCCCAGGTCAGTGAGAAATATTAAAGATGGAGATGACAGCAGAAGATTTCAACCATTGACACTCAGATCACATGTGCACACCAACAAGACCACACTCATGAGAAAATGCTCTAAGGAAGTCAGTGCTGAGTGCTTGTCTACTGTGCAATGGACTCTGGGTTCCAGTTCACTGCATCACACAGCATGTGCACACACACAGTACTCTCAGGGGTGCTGAACCAAGGCTTGTCAAGGGATGCGCACCTGGTGAGTACCCTCTTGACGCAAGGCTGCTTCTTCCAATGGCAGGTAAGGAGAGAGCACAGAGCAGTGCCTGGCTTGTGCTACTTTTTATCTGTTCTGATTCCACCCCTTGGGCCTCCAGCTTTGCTATGCCAATCACTCAGGCCCCTTATTACCTGTATATCAGTGCTAGTCAATCCTACTCCTGCTACACCTTAAGTATCACTCCTGAGAAACTCAGGGTTTGTCTTGTCAAAGAGAGATATACTGGTTAAAGCCTGGATTCCTAGCATGTAAGAGGCTGAGGCAGGGGAATTGCTTCAAGTTTGAGGCTAGCCTAGGCTAGTTATACCATCTTCAAAGCTCCCCTACACCATCTGCGACATCAGCCATCCTCCCCTCAGCATAGTGCAGGCTGAGCATGACCTAGCCAGCCCTGGGCAGTTGGCGAGGCAGGTAAAGGACGGAGGCAGACTCTGTAATAAAGTTCCATGCCCTTCTAACAATGCTATCACCACACAATCAAATGAGTCTTCAAAGACTGCCCAGAGAAACGCACACAAAGTACATCTGCACTATCTTGTTCCAAAAGGAGATCACATTAAGTCCTCACAAATTAAATCTCCTATCAACTACAGCCCACCCTTCCCATGTCCCTGCCAAGAGGCCTGCCTTGATTAGCCTCTTTCTGCAGGATATGAGTTCTTCAGGGCCCAAAACACCCTCAGTGTGAGAGCTGCCAAGTAATTGCACCCTGGGCAGATAACAGACGTGCCAGCTTCAACGGCTGACACTGCATGTCGCGGAGTTCTACAGAGATTAGGATCAGTAAGGCTGAAGCCAGAAGTGCTGAGAAGAATCTGAAGCCCAAGGGTGCTGTGGGGTGCAGCAGACTGCGGGTGTGGGGCTCTGAACTGAAGGCTCATCTCCCAGCCCGAGAAAGAACAGCAAATTGGAATCCCAAAGTTAACATTTAGGAAGACAGACAATGTATAAAGAAGTCAACCTCAGAAGTACAATTTCACCAGGGCAGTGGCGGCGCACGCCTTTAATCCCAGCATTTGGGAGGCAGAGGCAGGCAGATTTCTGAGTTCAAGGTCAGCCTGGTCTACAAAGTGAGTTCCAGGACAGCCAGGGCTACACAGAGAAACCCTGTCTGGAAAAAAAACAAAAACCAAAAAAAGAAAGAAAGAAAGAAATACAATTTCATTTAAGCATTAGTTCCTATTTACATTCTTTGAGTAAATAAAATAAACAAGCAACCCTAAAGTAGTTGGTAATGCTTGAGTTTTGTCTGGGAAAGGGAAAAAGCCATTGTGAAGGGCAGGCAGAGTCTGGGATGCAGCTGCAGACCTGACGCTGAGACTCACTCAGACAGAAGAGCCCCAGGTGGCTAGTTTATAGATGCAAGTGGCTATCTGAGCTTTCTGACACTCTGCCAATGGTCTGAGATTTAAACCTTGCAGACTATATTAAAACAACAAAATATTACCATTTATTTTTTAACATACATATTTTTAATTATAGGTATGTGAAGGAATATGTACACATAACTGTAGATCCATGTATATTCAAGGTTGGATCTCCTCTTTTTGGGATTACAGGTGTTTATGAGCTGTCTGTTACCTGTTGAGAACAGAATTTAGGTCTCTGGAAAAGAAATATGTGATCTTAACTGCTAAGCCATCTCTCCAACCCTGATTTTTATCATTTATGAATTAGAAATACTTTCTAGTTTTTAATCATCTTTGTTCTAAGACATAACTGACAATTTGTAGTTAATTACCGCTGTAATCCCAGCACAGACAGAGTCAGAGAGAAGGATCATACATTTGAGGTGGTGGTCTCTGCTATGTAATGAAACTTCTCTCTATATAAGCAAATAGTGAGACAAGTTACAGCTCTGCTCTGGGGAGCGTGTCCAGATGCAATGATTTAAGGAAGCCAACTTGTCACCCAAGGCCCTAACTCATGGGTGCAGCAAGGCTTCCAGAAAAAAAACTAAAACCTGTCTGTCTGTGTTCCAAATTGTCTAAGACAGAGTGAGTGAGTGACACCTTACAGAACATATCAGCCACTGAGACGACAGTGCAAACTTGTTCAAATGTTTAGAGTAGAGCAGACATACATGGTACTTCCCTGTAACTTGTATATTATGCGTGGCTTCCATACACACTACATGCACTATTCACACATACTCCAACACACAAGAGTAACTAAACGGCATGTCACACTGTAAGGTAGTCCCATGTTCTTTCCCAGATATCGGAAATGCCCTATCGTCTTTTAGATAATTTAAAACATTACTCAAACAATTCAAGTTTACTATAAGAAAATACTTTTATGAACATGGTAAGAAGGGGGAGAAGAGAGAGAAGGGATAAGTTAAACAACTACTACATCCACTAGAGGAACTAGTTCTACCTTACACTGCTGCTTCAGTAAAGACTGTACCTGCAGACTGTCACAACAGCTATAATTACAAAGCACCAGGTACTGCTTTTCTAGTCCCTCTCCTTCCATGACAGTCTATCTCACTCTTAAGTGTCAAGTCTGTATGAATCACCTACTTCCTACTACTGAAGTCTCAGGTGTTTTTCATACTCAAGAGTAATACTAGTAATACTAAAAATACTTCAGGAATCAAAGCTGTATCTGCATTCTCATTCCCCACCCGTCTTTACTAGAGTTTCAATATATAACTGCCAACTTTCTTTTGGATCTGACTGAACCATTTTTAAGTTTTCTTCTATCAGAGGCTTAGTGGGTAAAGGCACTTGCTGCCAAGCTTAATGACCTGAGTGTGATACTTGGAACTTACATGGCAGGAGAAAACCAATTCCTCCAAGGTGCCCTGACTTCCATGTATTCTGTGGCACACACACACACACACACACACACACACACTCACAGCTATGCATATACAGAGATGCATGTATGGAGAAATTATAAAGAAAAGCAATAGAGACTGAAGAGATGCCCCAGCAGTTAAGAGCCCTTACTGCTCTTCCAGGACGTGAGTTCAGTTCTCAGAACCCATGTTGGGTGGCTCATAATCATCAGTAACTAGCTCCAGGGGATCTGATACCCTGTTCTGGCCTCCAAAGGCACCTGTTCCATGTGCATATATACACACAAAGAGACACATATATACAAAGGTTTTGGGTTTTTTGTTTTTTTTTCTTTCAAAACAGGGTTTCTCTATGTAGTCCTGACTGTCTTGGAACTCACTCTGTAGACCAGGCTGGTCTCGAACTCAGAAATCTGCCTGCCTCTGTCTCCCAAGTGCTGGGATTAAAGGTGTGTACCACCACTGCCCAGCATATACAAAGTTTTTAAAACCTTAACAAAAGGGCTGGAGAGATGGCTCAGCGGGTAAGAGCACTGACTGCTCTTCCAAAGGTCCTGAGTTTGGATCCCAGCAACCACATGGTGGCTCACAACCACCTGTAATGAGATCTGACGCCCTCTTCTGGTGCATCTGAAGACAGCTGCAGGAAATTACGCCGGACCGAGCGAGAGGGGTGGAGGGAGAGGGGCCGGAGCGAGAGGGGCTGACAGAGGTCCTGAGTTTAACAGCAGCCACACACATGGTGGCTCACGGCCATCTGTACAGCTACAGTGTACTCATACACATAAAATGAATAAAATAAATCTTTTTTTTTTTTTTTTTTAAAAAAACCTTAACAACAAAAGGCAACAAACTATCAGAGATCTGTCTTCCCTTATCCTCTGTATACACCTGTGTGCAGTATGTGTGCAGGGTTGTGAATGCTTGTGGGGGCCAGAAGCTGACATCAAATGTCTTCCTCAATTCCTCTTCAACCTTTATGTTGAGGATGGGTCTGTCACTTGAATCAGCACTCACCAATTTGGTTAGTCCATAGCCAGCTTGCTCTGGGGAACCCCTTTCTCTGCCTGACAGGTGCTGGCTACAATCCAAACTTCTGCCAACATGCTTGTGGGTACGTATTTTGCTTACTTTACTGGGCTATTTCTCCAGCAACCTCTGCTCAGTTTTAGTTGGAATGCTTGCCTTTTTCACAGTAATCAGTAACAGCATGTTATAGATTTATTTTGGCTACAAACTTTCTTCCTATCATGCATTTTGCCTTCTAATTTAGTTTACATTTTTATAGCATATTAAAATTTCTTCATTTTTCGCCGGGTGGTGGTGGCACACGCCTTTAATCCCAGCATTTGGGAGGCAGAGGCAGAAGGATTTCTGAGTTCGAGGCCAATCTGGTCTACAGAGTGAGTTCCAGGACAGCCAGGGCTACACAGAGAAAACCTGTCTCGAAAAACCCAAAAATTTCTTCATTTTTAGAAAGTTGTATTTATCAACCTTTCAATTTTTAACTCTGGTTCTATGGTTAAAGTTTTTTTTTTTTTTTTACTATAATAAAAAAAAAAAAGGGAGAAAACTAGGGTAAGGGCTTAAGAAAATACAAGGAATAGTCTTTAAAAAACAAAAAAACCTCACCAGTTCATGAAGATTTTGGCACAGTCTAATTCCCAACCATAAACAGAGACAATTTAAATATATTTAATCAAGAGCAGACAATCTGTCAATCACTTTTGTTAGATACTCAGTATGTAAGGCCAAATGTCTTACATTAATACAGTGTGCTACAAATGTGCAAAATAACAAACCCCCAGGGAACAGAACTTGGCAATATGCAGAGAAGTTAGACATGCATTTGCCCTCTTTACTAAGCCACAGTCATTTCTAGGACTTTACCCTGCAGGGAAATACACAAGAGGTATTTATGTATAGTTTGACCAGAAACCTATTCAGTCTTTACAATAGGCCAGGAACTGTTTTACATACTGTACATGGAATAGCCCATCACAATATTGTCTGAAATAGGAAAATACTGTTAATTAGTTAGTTAGTCCACTAAAGTGCCATTAGTTAGGGAACTGGTATTATAAACCAGGGACATCCAGATGATAGAAGATGATGAACTGGAAATGCTTCCAAGGCCTGCTGCTCGAGACCTGAGACAGGAGCAAAGCACAATGTACAGGTGCTGCCATTGGCTGAAGAAAAGAAGGCAACAGTTTTACATGTCTTTTCATATGCTGACTTTAGAACAATGTAACTTTACCATCTATTAGAAGAATTACACTTTAAAACACACATACAACTGGGTGTAATGGTATACTAATACTCTCAGCTCTCAGGAGGCAGACGCAGGAGGATCTCTGTGAGTTCAAGGCCAGCCTAATCTATATAGTGAGTTACAGGAGCGAGGGCTATGTATTGAGACCCCACTTCAACAATAACAACAACAGAGATGCCATGTGTTCTAAGCATCTTTAGGAGAAAGGATGCTTCAAATGGGGAAATGTTTTAAGAAGAAAAAAGCAGAGGGAGGTAACCAAATAATCACTTGTACTTATGACTGTCACTTGGACAGTGACCTAAGAAGCTGCTTCTCTCTGCAGACCAGACACAGATGTCTGGCTGGGCTGAGGACACATTCATGGTCATGAACCTTTTGCAGATAACAGATGAGATATTCATTGAGCCGGATATTACTGGTAGCCTCTCTCAGACACAAAGGCTAGAGACGGTACGGTGACCCTGCTAAAGGCACAGGAAAATGGGACATAGTGAAAGAGCAAATACGGTAGGGAAGAAGGGCTGTTTGGCTACCTCTAACATGCCATGGTGTAGGAGTCAAAGGACAGTTTGTGGAAGATGGCTCCCTCCTTCCACCATCTGGGTCCCAGGAATCAATCTCACAGGGTAAGTCTAGCAGCAAGGTCCTTTAGCCAATGTGCCTTCCACTGGCCCCACTTTTTAAAATGACAACAAAACTCGATATGCAGAAGTATACCCATCCCAAGGATACCCTTCCCCAAGAGGCCCAGGTGATAGTTACTCATTTCAGGGCTCCAGTCTCCTTTCCCTGGACCACACGTAAAAGCCACACAAGCCTGAGACTACATGGAACTGGGCCAGGCCAGGATATTTCTACCCAAGGGTCTGATTTCACAGGTAACTTTTCTCTGCCTCCCAAACCATCACTCTTGCTACCTGTCTGTCCTAGGGCAAGCCCCCTGGATGGTAGGCCATATTACTGCTTAGCCACATACCTCTGACCTGTCCAAAGCATGTTCCAAATGTCCCTAGCTAGCCTGGCAAGAAGCCCTGACCTTCATCAAGCTGTCTCCTCCAGGAGAACTCCTAAGGAGGATCCACAGCTCACTCTTCTTATTCATCATCCTGTAACCCTGTACCTACTGTGTTGGTTTTACACACACACACACACACACACACACACATATCAAGACTTATAGCTTCACCCATCTCACCTCCAATAACCCTGCCCCCACTGTGTTAAACCAGAGACACTGAATATTGAAATGCTGGTTTGGCACACAGGACAGTCTCCTGCAGTTCCTGAAACTGCCTGTGAATCTAATCTTCCCCTTGCTCTGTCTGCTTTGTCATTATATTACTGTGGTCCCCACAATCTCCCAGACACCAACACCCCTGGCTGTTGAGGTAGTCTTTCCACCCTCACCTTCTCAGTGCCTGCCCTCCTCATCTCCCCACGGAGGGGCCACCCAGCCCTTCCTCTCTCCATCCATCACCTGCCTTCTTGGAGAAGTCACCTTCTTAGCTTTTTCGGTCTATTTCCCCGTATCTTACAGTCTGAGGAGCACACCACGAATGCCACTTCTGTCTCATCACAGCCCTCTTCAACTCCTGTTCCCACGTCCCAGGAGATTAAGTATAAACTCCTCTGAGGGTCAGGGATCTTCATTCCATCATGGCTGTGCACGGGTCTCTGCATCACACTGATAAATATGAGTTGAAGCCACTGCTAATGGCTTTTCCTCGGCACCAGGTTTACCCATCTTTGCTGACTTTTCTCACGAAACTAAGCTTACACTGTGGGGCATCTACTCAGCGACTGTGAGGTAGCAGCAGTCATGCTGAGCTCTGTGTTGTCGAAGCTCTGAAGCTAGAAGCATGGGCAAGTTAGTCTTTTCTGAATGAGAAAGTGAGCAAGCCTCCTGCTCCCATCAGTTTAAAGCATGAACGACAGCAGCCGAGGGTGTGGTGTGCTTCCTCTGTATTTCACATAACAATTACAGGCTTCTTTTCTAGATGAGAAAGTTGCACTCAGACAGGCTGGATGCCATGACAATACCATTCCCAGCCTGGATGGTGTGACACCTGGAGGTACCTAGACAGCCTGGTTCCTGATTAACCTCCATCCTTAAAAAACGGCAGAAACACTCCTTAGGGTAAAGTAGACTCTTTTATAGGAAAAAAGCACAAATACACAAATTACATTTTACACAAATTACAAGAGGAAATCTCTCAAAAGCTGATGCTTGGTTTGAAGCACTGAATCTGTAGCATGTCTCTGTGTCCACAATGGTGGCTGCCTCAAGTCCCTGTATGTCAATAAGGAAGCACCACTGAACCAGATGGCCCAAGCATCCTCTACTCACATGGACGAGCTTTTTAGCCCAAGGCATGCAGGCATTTAGTTAATAAAGACAAGCAACGAAAAGTCCTTGCACAGAATACAACTGCCCAGATGTGACCAGTGGCAGTTCAACCAATCAACCCTGGAGCAACGAGAAACACTCTACAGTGAGGAAACCAGGCCTGCAAGTCAGGGACTCTGCTTTCAGCTGGTAACATTACTCTTCTTACAGCCAGTTTATTATTTGAGTTTCTAGCTCTCCATAAGTGAACTTCAAACACATTAGTAAATACTGGTTGTCCTCTGTAAGTCATATATGACTAAGAAATCGATGAGACCTGAATCCCAACTCTGCTCCAATCCCATGCAACCTGTACACATCAAAACTCAATAACCTTCACCTACTTCACACACAGCACAGGTGCAACCACACACTCACATCCTACACACAGTAACAAACCGAATCTTTTCGTTGTTTTTTTGTTTGTTTGTTTTTTAGAGACAGGGTTTCTCTGTGTAGCCCTGGCTGTCCTGGAACTCACTCTGTAGACTAGACTGGCCTAGAACTCAGAAATCCCCTTACCTCTGCCTTCCAAGTGCTGGGATTAAAGATGTGCACCACCACTGCCCAGCATTTGTGCTAAACTTTAAATAACTGTTTTTAAAATTATGTGATGTCTGGCTAGTAAGACACTTATTGGTCATGATACTGGACATTATAAAGTACATCATATAAGTTAGCAAGTAAGTTTCTGATTAATACCCAATATGCTGAAGTTTCCCTAACCGAAAAAACACCATATGGTTCCTTTTTAGGAGCAAGTCTGGACATTTTACTAAAATGAAACCAGGAACAGGCAGATTTATTTGAAAGATTAAACAAATATAATGATTTCAAAAATGATTTCAAAAGCTCATGTGTCTGAAAGATGCAAAGCACTAGGAATATGCAAAACTCATCTTGGCGCAAAATGAAAAATGAGACAATTTCTTTTTTTTTTTGTTTTGCTTTGTTTTTCGAGACAGGGTTTCTCTGTATAGCCCTGGCTGTTCTGGAACTCACTCTGTAGACCAGGCTGGCCTCAAACTCAGAAATCTGCCTGCCTCTGCCTCACAAGTGCTGGGATTAAAGGCGGGCACCACCACCGCCCAGCGAGACAATTTTTAAAAGATAAAGATTTCTATCCAATGAGGAGAATTTGTAGAACTGGAAATACTATCACGTCTGAAGAGCTGCATTACTTTATTACTTTTTCATGAAACCTTAGCCTCAGGAGACTAAGCCAGGAGGATCACTGAGATCCTCCTGGGCTACAATACAGGACGCTGTCCTCAGCACACATGCACACACAGGCAGAGGGGGAGTTAAAAAGCAGACTGAATAAGTACTAAGAACTATGTCATAACAGTTCCACTCCAGATCTGTTCTTGGTATCCAGCATCTAACAGTACTGCAGTCTCAAGACTGATAGGCAATTATGAACAAAACTTTAACACTGATCATGGAAGAGACCACCCTACAACCTGTAACTCGCATACTAATATCCCATATGCTTACCTCTAATGTATTAGAAATTGCCTGTGCCAACAAGTTAAAATTTTAAAGAGGAAATGGACAGACAACTTGGGAACATGGGCTGGCTGTGTTGGGTCTGTCACTTGCCAGACTTACATGTTTCATGTTTTGTTTAATGCTGGCCACAGGCTTTCCAAAGTACCTCACCCTGTTCAGACTCCAGGAGCCTCTTCTAACATCACTGTGTTTCCAGATCCTCTATAAAGTTATAGAGTTTTATGTCCCCTCAGCCATTGTTTCTGGTCACCAAAGAGCATTGTCTTTGTTACTTTTCTATTGCTGTGATAAGATATCATGACTAATGAGACTTACAGAAGAGTTTATTTGGGGCTTACAGTTTCAGTTTAGAGCCTATGACCATTAGGCAAAGAGCATGGCAGCAGGCAGGCAGGCAAGGGGCCAAAGCCGTAGCTAAGAGCTCCATTTTGAGAACAACCATAAGGCAGAAGGAGAAGAACAGGGAGAGAGAGGGAGGGGGAGAGAAAGAGTGAACACTCTAACTAGGAATGGTGTGGACTTTTGAAAACCCAAAACCTATCCCCACTGACTTACCTATACCAACAAGGCCATGCCTCCTAATCCTTCCCAAACAGTTCTATCAACTGGAAACCAGGCATTCAAACATATGGGCCTATGAGGACATTCTCACTCAAACCACCACAATCATGACTGGTCTTGTGATTTCTATAAATGGGCTAAATGCTTCCAAAACAGAAATTGAGAGAAAGCAGTTTGGCAGTCAGGAAAACCAGGTCTGTTGTCAGACAGGGTCCATCCCAGATCACTGCGGGTCTATGGGCACTCTGGTGTAAAGACTGTGCCCTCTCAGATGGGTCTCTGGTGTAAAGACTGTGCCCTCTCAGATGGGTCTCTGGTGTAAAGACTGTGCCCTCTCAGATGGGTCTCTGGTCTCCTTTAATATTTTTTGGGAGGAGAGGCTGACTCCAGGTCTTATGATGCCCAGAAAAACTTTGAACTTCTAATCCTCCTACATCTACTTCCTAAGGCTACAAGTACAAGCCGCCACCACCACCAGTGTTTCCTTGAACTTAAATTTCTAAATAGTTTACAGAATGTTTTACCAGATCACCTTTTTAAATTAAAAGATAAGGTGACAAATCCTACAGTCTCTTTCCTCATCTCACTATGAAATCCATTTGACAGATTCTATACATGAGGATCAAATGGGGCCATATTTCTAGCAGGGGAGGAACCAGCTGTGTGAGACGCTGCTCAACAAGTACCTCTGTTGTAGGGCAGCAAACCGAACACTCAGTCACCAGCAAGAGGCAGCATCAAGTAAGAACCAAATCTTCCTTCTGTCTCTTTTGGTCAGAAGGAGCCTCTGCCCATTTTGTGGACAAGGTTATCTAATCTATCCAGTAGTTTCTGAGCAGAAAATTCCAGGAATATGACCAGTAGAGACCGAAGCCAAAAATTGGCCCTGGGTAGAGTAAGGGTGGCTTGCTAGGTATCTTCGCTGTTTACCTCCAGCTTGTATTATCAAAGCTGCTTTGCAGAAACATGGATCTTAACAGACAGAAACCCCAAAGAGAATAGTAGCAAACTGTTAACAATGTTATCTTCAGGGCTGGAGAGATGGCTTAGTGGTTAAGAGCACTGACTGCTCTTCCGAAGGTACTAAGTTCAAATCCCAGCAATCACATGGTGGCTCACAACCATCCGTAATGAGATCTGATGTTCTCTTCTGGTGCATCTGACGTCAGCTACAGTGTACTTATTTATAATGATAAATACATCATTAAAAAAACAAAACAAAACAAAACAATGTTATCTTCAGAAATAAGACCTTAGGGTCCTGCTTCCTAAAAACATAAGCCCCGCTGGCCAATGTCCAAATGACAGGTGGAGAAACTTGCTGGAGTAAGTATACACTATCAACAGAATAACACACAAGGTGATCTCTAAAGGACAAGTGTGTCAATAAAATTACGTCATGTTTTCTCTGCTTCCTGTTAAGTCAGAAAGGACATTACCAAGAAACACATGAGAGGAATTTATTTTGGCTTTGAATGAACTATTCCTTGCCCATTCCCAGTTCAATCTCTATCTTTTTGGCTCTACAATCTCAGGCATTTTAACTATTTGAAAACAACAACCAAGAAAAGCATTCAGCCTTCACTAATCAGGGCAGATTCCAGAGAGTGTGAGCATGAAGACTCTGGTTCTGTCAACACAGAAGAGGCTGCAAGACTGAGAAGTTAAGACGTGCACTTCGTAGGGCAAAAGGGTTCATGTGACAGGAAATTAGCAAAGAGGCCACAATACTCTGGAACACGTATTTAGCTTCAGAGTAGTAAATGTTCCACATGACACACAGAAAGCTCTCCTAGCTTCATGAGTGTTCATCCTTTCTTATATCTAAAATCCAGTGACGTCACCTAAGGAAAATGCCAAAAAAGCTAGCTGTAACTTTAGTCTTTTTCTGGACATAGTTCCATTTGTAGAGACGAGACAGGAGCCAGAGAGGCTCACCTGAAGGAAGAGAAAAATTACTTGAACCCAGTATTTTAGATTTGCTATAAGAAATCCAATCTTTTTTACACAAGCATCCTTTAAAAAAAAAAAAATCAAAATGAGAGAAGCATGAACACGGTTCCCACTGCTGCAGATTACACAGGTGAATTTTCTGCATTTGAGAAATTGCACCCAGTATATTGGGTGCAATGGATGAGCCTCACTCCGGGAAACAACTGTTGTGACTCTCTCTTTCCAGGCAGCTAATAAATGTTCATTTCTTTTTTATTCCCCCCCTGAGACAGGGTTTCTCTGTATAGCCCTGGCTGTCCTGGAACTCACTCTGTAGACCAGGCTGGCCTCGAACTCAGAAATCCACCTGCCTCTGCCTCTCGTGTGCTGGGATTAAAGGCGTGCACCACCACCGCCCGGCCTCACCTTCACTTTTTACTAGCTTTATTAAGGTTTCTAACTCTCAGATGGCAATTGTGTTTGTATTAAAATGAAATTTACCTAATAAGAAAATAATTTTTAAAGTACTGCATTAAAATTTATAATAGTGAACTTAAAAATTACAGAATCATGGGGCTGGAGAGATGGCTTAGCAGTTTAGAGCACTGACTGCTCTTCCAAAGGTACTAAGTTCAGTTTCCAGCAACCACATGGTGGCTCACAACCATCTGTAATGGAAGCCAATGCTCTTCTGGTGTGTCTGAAGACAGTGACAGTGTACTCACATACATAAAATAAATAAATTGTTAAAAAAAAAAATTACAGCTCGAAGAAGAGAGGCATGTGATCACCAAACACTGACAGAAGTGCACTAACAGGGCTTTTGTTTGCTCATACAAACATGGAGCTGCTTCACTTAACTGCAGTCTCCAGGGATGGTTAGCCAAAATCTACCAGTGATCATTTTCACAAGGAGGAGGAGAGGCTTGAACGGCAGTTTAAACTCCAGGTGCTGGCCCTCACATACAGGGCTGTGCTGCTCAGCTACATGCTCAAGTCCTATGAAGCTCACTGGTTAGACTCAGGTCTAACAGGTTCATTGGTTAGACTCAGACTGAGTACGGAGGAGTGAGGGAAGCACCATCACTTACAACTTCCTTTAGTGTCTGGCCTTGGACATCAGAATTCTGAAGAACACATGGGAAAATCACTGTTCTAACAGATGGGACCCAGCAAGCAGGGCTGCACTCTTACCCTGCCTCCTCCTAAGCTGTCTGATGCCTGTTGGATGAGATGTGTGCTTATTTGGTTCTAAGTGCCCATCTTGCATCCATGTTTCCACACCTACTCCTTTCATTCTTGTAACTCGTCTAGCGTGCTGTTCCATTAGTGTTTCCCCAGGTAGAATCCACTGATCCGAAGAAAGGAAGACAGAGCTGAGAAGGCTAGCCACAACCACCACCAGCACAGGACGCGCTGCTCCTACCACACAAGGGACCGCTTTTGTCTAACACCGAGGTTACACGGCGGTGCCACTAGGCCTGGCTTCCCCCCCTCCTCCTTCCTTCACTCTCCCTGCTGCTCTCCATACTGAGGACTAACTAGGTAGGTAGGGCTGTGCCTGCTGAGGAAGCACTCTTACCACTGAGCAAGATCCCCACCCCATTTTCAGCTTGAAGCTCTGAAATTTAAAGCATAAAAACAGCCTTTAAAAGCCTTTTATATATCAACAGAACAATCTCAGTTTTCCAAGAATGTGTAAAACTATTAATTAGCCGTCAGTTAGAGAGATCTTACTTTTCGTTTATTTATACATATTTAAAATTTTTCTACAACTTGAATATAGATATGTTATTTATTCTGATTTCAACCAGGGTTTGGATTTGCAGTATAAAAAGTTTTAAATAGGGCTGGAGAGATGGCTCAGTGGGTAAGAGCATCAACTGCTCTTCCGAAGGTCATGAGTTCAAATCCCAGCAACCACATGGTGGCTTACGACCACCCTTAATGAGATCTGATGCCCTCTTCTGGTGTGTACAGTGTACTCACATATAATAAATAAACAAATCTTTAAAAAAAAGAAAAATGGTTAAAACATTTAAAAAAAAAGTTTTAAATGGTAACTTTAGACTTCACAATACGAGAATCCTAAGAGATCCTTACAGAAAGTTTCTTTTTGCCAATTCCATTCTCCCTTTGGAAGGCTTCTTCCTAATGTGCTGGTGGTGTTACAAAATGTACGAAATGCCACATATCAAGTACACTTTAATGGACTCACTACCTTCATTCAGCCAAGAGGGTTTGTTACAGTCCTGGACAGTCAGTGTGGTTTGGAACAAATAACAGCATACACTGGTCTCGGTTAACCTGGGAGTTTAGGCACATATAGGCCATAGGAACCTTGGGGTCTACAGCCTGCTATTTTCCTGTAGGACAGGGGAACCAGAGGAACTGAGTACCAACAAATCCCCTTCACTGGAACAGCTTTCTACCGAGAGGCAGAGTAGAGCAGACTCCAGGAACACTGAGTCGGTAGTTGATGCTTACCTTTGTGGCCATGGTCTTCACCCCATGAATTCTCTACTCTCCATTTCACAAATGTACCATCCTGATCATCCTGCCAGAAAGCAGACAACAGTGAAGAGTCTTTAACAAGATTCTCCCAGCTGAGGTGTCATGTCAGTTTAACTCATCTCAGGCTGCTCAGAATACCGTAGGTGAGCAGGGCCAGACATTTCCTATCACCAGAAGACACTCCAATATCAGTGCAATTTTAATCTCTTGGGGGTAAAAATACAATGAAACAAAAACCACTACCTCCCCTTTTTAAAGATCTATATCTTCTTTATATGTGTGTCTATGTGCATATATGGGTGTGAGACCCTCTGGAGCTGGAGTTACAAGCAGGTAGTTAAGTTTCTGAGCCCCTTGACTGAGATGCTGGGACACAAAATCTGGTCCTCTGAAGAGCAAGAAGCTCTCTTCACCACCAAGCCATTCCCCAGCCCTGCTATCTGCTCCTTTATTTCCTATTCTAAGCAGAAAAGAATACACACATAAAGCTTGTTGGAGAGCTCAGTGGATACAGTGCTTGACACCCAAGCCTGACAACCTCAGTTGGATCCCTGAAACCAGGTAAAAGCAGATGAAGAGACCCAACTTCTCAAATCACAAAGCTGTCCCCAGGAACACTTGCTTTCACTCAAATTCTTTGAAAAAGCATCCCAATGCATAATTTTAGAAATGATTCTAAGATCTGGTTTAAGTTTTTAAAAGGCAAAACAAAAATATTTTCATCATGATATCCAGTTTTCTATTTAGGTAACTAAGTAATTATATCCTCAAATGTGTTCTTTTACTGATTCAGTTACATAAACACTGAATTTAACGTAAGAGGCTGAGTGGCAAAGAAAAATAAGAAGATCAACTTCATAAACAAAGCCCAGTCAGCTCAGCTGTTCACCCTCTTCTGCCTTCATTAATAAGCTCAGGTTTCATAGTCTCTTTTTTTAAAAGACTTATTTACTTATTATATATGTGTACTCTGTAGCTGTCTCCAGACACCCCAGAAGAGGGCACCAGATATCATTACAGGTGGTTGTGAGCCACCATGTGGTTGCTGGGATTTGAACTCAGGACCTCTGGAAGAAGAGTCAGTGCTCCTAACCTCTAAGCCATCTCTTCAGCCCCACCTCCAGACCCTCCTTAAAGAGATGGTGACATTCACCCATGATAACTCTCATTCACAGTCTTGGGCTCCCAGGAGTGCATACTATAGCCAGCTAACATCTAGCTGGGACTGAGAGAGCACAAGGTTCTAGAGCACTGTGAGGAGAGGGGGCATCTTCACATGAAGTGGTGGGAAGGGATAGGAGGAAGGTATACAATGAAACTCCATCCCACTCGCAGTTTTGCCTAGAAAGTACACAAAGCAATTCAAAAAAATACTTCAGAAATACCAAGACTTCTAGGATAGTTAAGAAAGTCTGGCATAGCCAGGCGGTGGTAGCACACGCCTTTAATACCAGCACTTGGGAGGCAGAGGCAGGCGGATTTCTGAGTTCAATGCTAGTCTGGTCTACAGAGTGAGTTCCAGGACAGCCAGGACTATACAGAGAAACCCTGCCAGGAAAAACAAAAAACAAAAACAAACAAACAAAAAAGAAAGTCTTGCATAACAATATGCAAGATATTTCTAAATGCTTTAATGATCAAAAATCTAGTGAGCAGCATAGAAAAACAACAAAATATTTCCTAAGATAATTTAGGTAAGGTAGTTAGCTCCAAGTGCGGCTCTGGTGAGGTGCTGGCGCTGGAGAAAGAGCACGTCTGCTTCTGAGGGTGAAGAACTAGTGTGGTTCGAGTCCTCTCTGTGCTCCTGACAGTTTTACAGCCTAGAACGGGCACCTAACTGTGAAAGGGCCCAACAAACAGCAGAGCATCATTCAGAGAGCTTAAAGAACTGGCATCCCAGTGTGTACAAATCCAGGCATGGCATGGAGGGCACAAATTACTGTGCATGACAGTAACTTGTCAATATGAATGACCAACGCAAAGCTGAGAGTGGGCAAGGCCCTGAGATGCAGAACCTCTACAAGCCCACTTCAATTTCTTAGCAGACATCTTTTCCTAGGACCCTTCACTTCCAGATTACAAAAAAGAAGTTACCTCTTTGCTCCTTACTGACCTATATTCTTGTCTTCACAGTATATTATTGTTTTTATTACTACCGAGCAAGTAACTAAATACCAAGTGTCTTAGTCAGGGTTCCTATTCCTGTACAAACATCATGACCATGAAGCAAGTTGGGGAGGAAAGGGTTTATTTGGCTTACTTTCACATTGCTGCTTATCACAAAGGAAGCCAGGACTGGAACTCAAGCAGGTCAGAAAGGAGGAGCTGATGCAGAGGCCATGGAGGGATGTTTCTTACTGGCTTGCCTCTCCTGGCTTGCTCAGCCTGCTCTCTTATAGAACCCAAGACTTCCAGCCCAGGGATGACACCACCCACAAAAGGCCCTACCCCCTTGATCACTAATTGAGAAAATGCCCCACAGCTGGATCTCATGGAGGCACTTCCCCAACTGAAGCTCCCTTCTCTGTGATGACTCCAGCCTGTGTCAAGTTGACACACAAAACCAACCAGTACACCAAGTGATACAGGAACAAATCTTACTTGGAATCAAATTCAACAGGAATCAAATATAGTAACTGTGGCTCTGCTGGACGGACAGACTGCAGGAGTGTGTGGCTCCAGCTGCCTATCAATGAACCCATTAGTGACATACTGGGGAGCCTACCTTCTCTGAGACAGCAGTGAAGGTCATGGCGTGGGTCATGAGTGACTCACCAAAAGCCAACCTCTCAGCTTTATTCATGTTCTTCAAGGAGACACCAAACACTAACTCGTGGTCATAGCTGTCAAAGAGGGACAAAATGAATGAAGAGAGTTCAGCCCGACTATGTGAGGACACTGAGATAATGGAGCCTGACAACCCCAAAGGGGTGGCTCTGCACAGACTTACATCTCACTACACTGTGCAGGACAATACAAGAGCATTAAATATAAACCTCCGAAAGTAAATATTGACAAGTCTGATTTGTACTGTTATTCTAGCAAGAAAAAGCTCTTTTTTCTTTTGATTTTGTTTTTTGTTTGTTTGAGACAGGGTCTCTCTACACAGCTCTAACTGTCCTAGAATGCACTATGTAGACCAGGCTGCCCTCTCATTTAAGCAACCCACTTGCCTCTGCCTCCTGAGTGCTGGGATTAAAGGAGTGCATCACCACAATGGGCAAGAAAATTATCTTTTAAAAAATGAAAATGCTTTTGAAGTAACTTCTTATAATGATCTCTTTCAAGTTTGTAGACCTCCCAGTTTCTGAGTCAAACTACTGATGTATCCATCCATCCATCCATCCATCCATCCATCCATCCATCCATCCATCCATTCGGAGGCAGTGTGTAATATAGCTCAGGCTGATATTGAACTCACTATATAGCCACTGACTTGAAATCTTGATCATCCTGCCTTCACTCCCCATTTTTGTTTTTGTTAAGTATCAACACATTAATAAACTTTTCTACTAGTCAGAATTATTTATGGGTAAATCAAAAATGATGTATTTATTTTATGTTTTTTGTAAAGACTGCATATATGTGTCTATGTGAGTATATGCCCCAACACGTCTGCAGGTGCCCAGGGAGGTCAGGGAGAACATCAGATCCCGGGAACTGGAGTTACAGGGGGCTGCACGCTATCTGGCAGTAGCTGGGAACTGAACTCAGGTCCTTCCTCTGCAAGAGCAACAAGTGCTCTTAACCAAGCTCAGCCATCTCTCCAGCTCCTAAGATGATGTATTTTAAAATCAAGGAATCTTGTCTGATTCAGCTTGGAAATGATACTTTGATGTCATCAAAGACGAAGGAGAATGAGTTAAGGTAAATATATAAATTAGCCCAACTTGTCCTACAGAGAATATACACAAGGCATCAAAGGAAGAGAAGCATTTAAAGATAGATCAATTAAAAAGAGCTCTGGAAAGTCTCTCTGCACCCCAAGTGTGCTGAGCAGCTCCCACTTCATCCACTTCGCGTTCACAGAGTCTTTCCCAGTAGGACAGCATCTTAGGAACACCAGTGATTTCTGCTCTAAGTGGGATCTGGGTTTCCAGGGTTAAAGATGTTACACATGTGCAGTCTCTGGCAGGAGCAGAGAAAGACCCACCCACAGGCCAACCTCAAAGTCTGGATGAAACTGAGCAGAGGCACTGCGACCATGAGCGCCCTCCAACAGCAACAACCCACAAAGAGCTTCCTATTTTGAACTCTGTGCACTCACACATTCATGTCACTGAGGCCCAGCTTGCCATTGAAGTGTTTTCCAACATCACAGCCAAACCACACAGCCTAGAAATAGAAGAAAGTCAACATAAACCAGAGTAGTGAAAAGGAAAGCAGCAGCTGTTTTAACCCCACGTGGGAGACACAGAAACATAAGGCAGTACTAACCTCTCCATCTTTGATGGAGGCAGCAACCATCTTTTTCAAGAAGTCAATGGGCTGGTTGTTATACAGCGTTTTTCTCCCTCCAACCATATTGCTCAAGTAGTCTACTGTGTACAACTTATTGTACTTATGCTGGGGCCGTGGGTCATTCACAAAACAAATCTTTTGAGATCAAGAACATGGATATTAGAGCACAAGACCAAAGATGTCAAGTAAGACACAACCCTCTGCTAGATTGCTATGGTTAGAAATTCATCTCTAACTACAAGAATAAACACTAAAGCCACAAGGTAAATGTAACAAATAATCAAAAACTGTCAAAACACATGTGAAGAGGGCGCTACATATTCTAATTAGCACAAAGAACACACTTGAGAGCTTTCTCTACCTGTCTTCCCTACTGGTAAAAACTGCCCCACTGCATATAATCTGTCACACTGCATGTAACGCATAGAGCACCACTCATGGAACACTGCTATAGGCCCTTCCTCAAAGAGTAAGAGAGGCTCAATATGTAGCAATGCAATTTTCTTAGAAGAGGGCCAAAAAGCCCACCGAGGAAGGAGGCCCTGGTCATCCTCTAGGCAGATGTAGAAGAAGGAAGGAACAGCAAACAATGGATGCCCTCCTTTAACAAGAGTTTCCAGAAAGGCCAGGAGATGAGGGTGCTCTGGGCCTATACGAAAAATCCAATATATCACCATTTTTCTTTGTGCCTGAGATTGATCTGAACCTTAAATTTCAAGAAGAAAGGTTGGGGATTTGGGAATAAGCTGACTCTTGGCCTAGAGTCAGAAATTCTGATGAGAAACACTGGGGAAAGGTGACCCTGGTGTGCCTACTTCTTTCAGATACATACAAACTTTAAGAAACATGCACATAAACCTGGGAATCTTATATCCTCTGTGTAAACAACAGATCCTTGAAAGTAAGTAGACAGCGGCTGCTAGCACCAGTCTCTAACCTTATCTTCCATATTGAAGAGTGGCTTCACATGTTCCTTGTAAAATTGCAAGGGCGATATAGGGCCAATCTTGTGGTAATTTTTATCTTTGTCTCGATACTCCCAGGTGAAGGTCTCTGGTGGGTTACCCAAACAGATGCACACCACTCTGAATATCTGAAAGAGAGGGAGTGAGTAAGGGTTTCATTTTCCACAAGCTTGAAAAACAGTAAGACAGCTATGTTTCAAACCCAGAAACTGCAAAAGAAGTTTACAACTGTACGAAGATGTGCAAGTTGTCACATTCAATACCTAAGTTCTCAGGCACTCTGAGCAACACAATTTTGAAATGTGAATATTAATGCTTAGCAATGGGCAGCAAATTACATTTCTCTAGCTAAGAAAACTACCCATATCAGACATGGTGGCACATGCCTTTAATCTCAACACTTGAGAGGCAGAGGCAAGCGGATCTCTGTGAGTTCTAGGCTAGTCTGGTCTACAGAGGATCTCTGTGAGTTCTAGGCTAGTCTGGTCTACAGAGTGAGTTCGAGGACAGCTAGAGCAAAGAGTGAGGAGACCCTCTCTTAAGGAAAGAAAGAAACTTGTCCATCACTGATACCTAACAAAACTGAAGGTGTTACTCTGCTAATGATCCTATTTATTTTTTAAGACTGTATTTTTTTTAATGTGTATGTTTGCAAACTTGTATTACTTGTACTACATATGGGCCTGATGCCCACAGAGCCCAGAAACCATCAGGTCCCCTGGAACTGGAGTTCAGACAGTTGTAAGCTGCCATGTTGGTGCTGGGGCTGTACCTGAGGCCTCAGCAAGAGTAGCTGACCTCTCTCTAGCACTGCTAATGGTCATTAAATAATAAATACTGCATTGCTTTGTGATTCTCTTCCATTCTCACTCCTTTCCCTTTACTCTTCTCTCTTTTGCAGGTGGTGGCAATACTGGGAATTGAGCCAGGCCCTATTCATGTAGGTAAGTGCTCTATCTCTGAACAATATCACAATTCCCCAAATAACATATGTTTAAAATATTTTACTTTAAGTTATGTGCATATGTGTGTCTGTGCAGGGAGACCAGAAGCTTCGGATCCCTCTGCAATTAGGGATATAGGAACTTGTAAACTGCTCCTTATGGATACTGGAAATTGAGAACTCAGATCTTCTGCAAAAGCAATATGTCATACTCTTACAAGTGCCAAATAACGTATTTTATTAAAAAATATAAGAAGTCCTTTGAGTTAGTGTTAATATAACTCAAAGATATGCTTGCATTATTTTCATTTTCTACAAAGAGAAAAAGAATAAATACTGTGTACAAGACTATAGTATATAAAATATTTCCTTGTCTAATCTCAAATTTCCTTGTCTTTTTTTTCTTTAAAAACACTGTTGTAGGGGGCTGGTGAGATGGCTCAGTGGTTAAGAGCACTGACTGCTCTTCCAGAGGTTATGAGTTCAAATTCCAGAAACCACATGGTGGCTCACAACCATCCTTAATGAGATCTGACGCCCTCTCCTGGTGTGTCTGAGAACAGCTACAGTGTACTTACATATAATAATAAATAAATATTTAAAAAAACAAAACAAAACACTGTTGTAGTGGTTTGAATAAGAATGGCCCTTATAGGATCATATATTTGAAAACTTAGTCACCAGGGAGTGCCACTATTTGAAAGGATTAGAATAATTAAGAGGTGTGGCCTTAGGCTAGCCTGGTCTACAGAATGAGTTCCAGGACAGCCAGGGCTATACAGAGAAACCCCATCTCAAAGAAAAAAAAAAAAAGAAAGAAAGAAA
>NW_022196911.1:72605743-72622955 GCF_008632895.1 Mastomys coucha | reverse complement strand
AAAAAGAAAAAGAAAAAGAAAAGAAAGAAAAAGAGAGGTGTGGCCTTGTTGGAGGAAGTATGTCACTAGGAGTGGGCTTTGAGGTTTCTATTCCGAGCCTAAAGTCTCTCTCTCTGCCTATGGATCAAAATATAGATCTCAACTACTGCTCCAGTGCCCACCAGGATGCTTCCCACCATGATGATAATGGGCATTGGGATGGTTTGTACATGCTCAGTCCAGGGAGTGGCACTATTAGAAGCTGTGGCCTTGATGGAGTAGGTGTGTCACTGTGGGTGTGGGCTTTTAGACCCTTATCCTAGCTGCCTAGAAGGCAGTCTTCTGCTAGCTGCCTTCAGATGAAGATGTAGAATTCTCAGCTCCTCCTGCACCATGCCTCCCCGGATGCTGCCATGTTCTCACCTTGGCGGTAATAGACTGAAGTTTCCAAAATACTAATAAACTTACAAGGTGGCATTCTGGGTTTCATATAACTTTTCTTCTATAATATAGTACAAGCTTTTTATGAATAAGGACCAGAAAACTGTCCTCTGACCTTCACACCTACATCATAGAATGCTTGTGCCTCCAATGTACATGTGTGTGGGCAAAAGTACACGTACACACACACAGAGTTTAAAAAAGAGCAAGGAGCATGGAGGACTATGATATCATGGCTGTTCTGTGTGCCCTAAGGACCTTGGCTACACCAAGCATATGACCTGGATATACTAGCACACCTGGCTCATTTCCCACATCACCTCAGGGTAAATAATTTTAGAAGTATCGCTTTCTTTGAGTCACTTCCCTGTTGAAAATTCAATAGAGCTTGCCTATTATCTCCCACAACAAATCCAAACTCCATGTCTTAATTTCTTTTTCTTACTTTTCTGTTCTTATGTTCAGGAAGTATGGCATGTACTACTCTTAGCTGTATAGCTCACTTTTTTAACATACATAGAAATAGCCACCACCTAGAACAGAATGCATTAAAAAGGTTTCCTGGTTCTTTTTGTAAATAATTCACATAATTTCCCAAGGTAACTATTGTTTGACTCCCATAGCTGTGGTTCAATCTTGCCTACTCTTAAACTTCATACAAATGCAATCAAAAGCACACCCCGTTTGTGTCTGGTTTCCTTTTGCCAACATGCGTGTGAGCTTCAGCCCCTTCCCTGTCCGTATAAGCAATTTGTTCTTTATTGCTGTGATCCTACTATCTTTATAGAAGGAAGTTAACTTTCAAAAGAGGGTCTGCTTGCCTTTCATCTTGCTCTGTTTTCCAAGAGAAGCATCTTTTATTACTACTGGCTGTGTGCTTTATAAGTTTGCATGGCTAAGACGTCAACCACTGTCTAACACTATGCTTTCAAGCTGGTTTCTGCATAGCAGAAAGGCAAGCAGTGTATAAGCAACTGTAATGAGTTACTCTAACCATGGACTTTGCTTTGCTTAAGATTCACATAGACCATGCATCATCTTGGATTAGCTCAGTATTAATGCTACAGAAGGCAACTCTAGGATTCTGTCACCATGGGGACACCACCACTGAGAACTACGGTAGAGACCATGATGTATATGTTCAACTATTTATCAACTGCTGAAATACATATATGTGTATCTAACAGTGAAATTGGTCTGGTCAACTCTAAAGTAATGTAAAGGTGGTAAATCCACTAAGCTCTGGCCAAACAAAACAGAATGAAAGCTTAAGACGACTAAGTAAATTTCTGATTACTTGTAAACATATTTTAAAGATACATATGAACACTTTCCTCTCTAAGTTGCAGTGTACCTTATGGTATATATTCTGTCCCTTTCCTAAATACCTGGAGTAAAAAGTATTAATTACTACTTCTTCCTCAAAGCTACACCTGAGGCAACACACACACACTCCCAAGTGCATGCATACACACTCATCAGAAGAAATCTGGCACTGGCAAGATGGCTCAGTGGGTAAGGACACTGGCTATATAAGCCTGAGGACCTGAGTTCTATTTTTAGAACCAATATAAGGTAGAAGGAATTAACTACACAAAGATGTCCTCTAGCCTCCATAGGTGCACTATACCACAATACCCACAAATACATCACACACACACACACACACACACACACACACACGAACTGATAATAATAAAGTTTTTAAAACTTTTAAAGAAATCTACCTTTCCATTATCTGATTGAATTCTCTAGTGAGCCCTTTGTAAGAGAGTACTCAACTCACCCCTTACAAATCTGAAGCTATTTTAATCAAATAGACATAATAAGGCCCAGTGCTATTCCTCTTAGATTCTAAAAAGATTCTTCAACTTAAGACATCGTTTTGCAAGACAGGAGTACACATGTCTTTAAATCCCAGCACTAGAAGACAGAGAAGCAGGCCGATCTCTGAGAGTTCAAGGCCTGCCTGGTCTACATTCTGAAACCCCATCTCGAAAAACAAACAAAAAGACATGTAATTTTGCTATTAAGCTGCTTGAAACGGCTGTAAGTTATCCAAGTCTCTTTGAGCCCCTCTGCAGCCTTGTGGAAGGAATGTCTGGCTCCAGTCAACTAACAATAAATGAACTTGAACTTTAAGAAACCTTCCAAAGTGCAATCTCTGAGGCTTATGTGACTATATTTTCTTGACATATAAAAGAGTCTCTGTTTTAAAGTAAAACTTGTTTCAAAGGTACAAAAGTGACAATATTGAATTCCAAGTCTGCTCTCTGGTGGACAAAGCAGGAGTGTCATCTGAGTCTCACAAAATCTAACTGGCATTCATAACACAGACAATGCTCAAGAGTGAGCCATGATCCCTGGAGTATGGTCACATGGTAGAATCTCCCACTGAGCCACTGGTGAGAAGCACTGGTGACTTTGGGATCCTCACTGTCCTCCCAGTCCCCTGTTCCTCCCTTCATTTTCTCAATGGGACAATTACACTTTTTACATTTGAATTACTGGGCCTTATCATTTGTCTCTGCCTACTAGAAAGTAAACTGCACAGAACTAGGAACCCCTCTCTCATCTGTGCTAAATTTCCAATGCCTAGAACAGTGCTAGGTGCATGTACCTTGTCTGTGTCTTGTAATTGTGATTTTGGAGCCAACTAAGTCAAACTGATTAAAAAAAAAAAAGTACTAATATAGTCAAGGGGGATGGGCTTAGGCAATGTGGGCTTTCCAAAATACTGGAAAACTAAAGGCAGAGAGATAAACAGCAGAGACCCTTGGACCTGATTCTACCTTCCCAAACCCCAAACCCAATAACTATGTGGTCTTGTTGATTTAGATTAAAAAAAAAATTAATTGCTTTAAGTTATTCTTCTCAGTACTAAGTTACTGGAAAAAATTCTCTCATGTCTTTGACCCACTGATATCCTTTTCTCTTGCACCTGTGGAATAAGGAGGTCAGGAGAAGCCATGCTGAGCGTGGCTGCACATATCTCTTGAGGCCACTTGGTTTTCAATTCCTGATTTATTTAATTGCTAATTGGAAATTTAATCTATCTATTCTTACTCTGGGAATGTGTAATCTTTGTCTAACATATAGCCCTTAGAAAAGCTTAAGTCTGTATAAGAAAGATCTAATTCCTATATCTAGTTAAGTACATCTTCTAAGGAGCTGGACAGTTGGCTTAACAGTTAAGAATGCTGGCTGCTCTTTGAAAGGTCCTGGGTCCAATTCTCAGCAGCTTACAACCATCTGTAATTCCAGTTCCAGGGGATCTGACACCCTCACACAAACAACATACAGGCAAAACACCAATAAATGCATCTTCTAAGGAGAGAGATTGTAAATTTTGAGTCTAATTGTACAAAGAAATTCTATTTTAATTGGCATCTAACATGGCAAATGACATATCTGCATAAGGAGAGGAAAAAATTTTAAAAAGGCACAAAGAGCATTCAGAACACTGGCCCTCATTTTAAAGACACACAAATGGGGAAGAGTCAGTTCTCTTGTGCATGGTCATATCTGGAAGACAGAGAAGTCAGGCAGATGAGAGAAGAAGGATGTATCAGGGGAGGGCAGTCATAAATATTCTCAAGGTGAGAATCAGAGAATTTAAAGTCAGCCAGTAGTAGACAGTGAATGGATGGAAGGCTAGAAGGAGACAGTAGTTCAGAGAAAACTTGTTCAGAAAGTTGGAACTATGTAGAGGTGTCACAATCTTAGAAGCAATGGTTACTGAGGAAATCAAAAAATCTACAGCACAGTAAAACTCAGTTACTTTCATTGTTTTAAAGTACAAAGCTACAATGCTGTTTTGTTTTGAGATATTGTCTTACTATCTAATTTAGAGTAGCTCAAACTTGCAATCCTCCTGCCTCAGCTTGCCAAGGGTAGAGATTACAGATATGTACCTCAGAGCCCAGCTTGCTACAATGTTCTTAAGAAATCAATTACCTAGAGAGGAAGAGGGGAGGCAGGAGAAAGAAACTCCCTTTTGGATAGGGAGAGCATGGAAGCATAATGTAGGTAGCCAGAGGTCCCTGGTTTAGGTAGATCTGCCACCAGAGGATTTATAACTTAGAATAGCTTATGAATATAATAATATAATATTATAAGCTTAGAATAGCTTTTGGGTGGGCCCCCCAAAAAAGAAATCAATTACCTGAACTTCCTATTTTACTGATGGAGAAACTTGGTTTAAAGGTAAAATGAACCATTGACAGTCTGGCCACAGCATCTTCATAAGGATGTGAACTTTGAAGGCAGTTCAGGAGGTCAGAGGATTACCTAATGAACCTCTGTGACTAAGTAACAGAGAGAGGGGACAGGAGGAAAGCATTCTCTACTGCTTCCTGGTGTAGCAGCAACTACCTAGGTAAGGACATTGAAAGGCATTAAGCCTACCTTTGGACAGAGCGGTGATGGTAAGGCACATCAGGGTGTATGCCACTCTGGGATGTTAAGAGCTAACGAGCTCATGGGGTAACCAGAGAGTATTTCTGAGATTGCTCCAGAGAGGTATATGAATTAAAGAACTAGACATTCATCCCACTGTGGACCCACTCAAGCTATCTGGGTTTTTTTTGTAATACTTTACATAAACTTTAAAAGTTTGTAAGTTCTTCATTAGACCATATCTATCTTTCCCTCCTCTCAAATCTTTCTCAATTATTATGTCTCTCCTTTACATTATTTTTTCCCATACACTATTTCCCTACTCCTGCCTAAAGCCTTCCCTCATATCTCCAATCTTCCCTCAAGACACCATGACATCATCCTCCCTTGCCTTCCAGAGAGCTCACTGGCAAGCCCTAACAGCATCCCTTCCAGATAAAGCCGGGATGTCAGTGCTCTCTGTTCTCACTCTCACTAACCCTGCCCAAGCTCTCGCCTGTGTGCTTACAATTAACTTTCCATCTGGTTTCTGTATTTCTCCAATCTGCTCTCAAAATACCCAGAGTGAAGGTATCTGTCTCTATCCACATATGCTCACATCTATGTATGCGCGTGCGCGCGCACGGGCGTACACACACACACACACACACACACACCTTCCTTGAAACAGAGTCTTTTATAGCTATACTGGCCTCAATCTTGTGATTCTCCTGTCTCAGCCTCCCTAATGTTACAATTTCAGGCGTGTGCCACTATGCCCAGCTTCAAAGTACAGATATTTTAAACAAAGTATTGGATTGAACCCCTAAATCTTCCTCACTAAGAATAAGATGCAGCGTCTCCAGCTCAGCTCTGGGTCCTATATTAAGCCAGTTCCCATGTCCTTTGCAATCATTCCACTTGATTCCATCCCCACTTCCCAGGCTCAAGCCACAGTGCCTTTCTGTTACTCAGGAACACCAGCTTCTTCCATCGTGGGGTATGGGCCCTTGTCCTTACTCTCCCCTACCTGGCTTACTCTTGTCATTCATAGCCCAGCTTTGACCTCAGAAAGACCAATCTAAATAAGTAAAATAGGAATCCTGGGGCTGCAAAGATTGTTAAGAGTGGCATAGAGTGCCAGCTGTACTTGCAGAGGATCTGAGTTACGTTCTGACCACCCACATCAAGTGGCTCATACCCACTGGCCTGCATCTCATCTGACACCCTCTTCTGGTGTCCTCAGACACTGCACTCTCACACACATATCCACACACATGTACACTGTTTCTTTAATAAGCTTTAGAGGCTGGAAAGGTAGTTCAACAGTTAGAAGCACTTGTTGCTCTTGTGGAGAACCCAACCACTATGACTCCAGTTGTAGGGATTCAACAGCCTCTTCTGACCCTGCAGGCTCCTGCATACACATGACGTACATACATACACTCAGGCACAGACACATACGCACAAAACTAAAAGTATATATCTAAACATATTTTAGGGTAATGTTACAGTTTATCTTTGATAATAGGAATGGACATTAGGATAATTCCTAGATAATTTGGAATATGTGTTATCAGATCCTCTCAATTCCCATCCTCTGGACATTCAAGACCTTAAGCATGTTAAACAAATACTATACCACTGAGCTGAATCCTCAGCTCATTGTTTTGTTTTAAGGTTTGTTTATTTGTTTGTTTATTGGTTTTTAAAGACAAGGTTTCTCTATGTACCCCTGGCCATCCTAAAACTCACTCTGTAGACCAGGCTGGTCTCAAACTCAGAGATATGCCTGCCTCTGCCTCCTGAATGCTGGGATTAAAGCCATGTGCCACCACCAATTAGTAGGTTCATTTATTTTTATTTTATGTGCATGAGTGTTTGCCTACATGTGTGCCTGGTGCCCAGAGGCCAGAAGAGGGTATAGGACCCCCTGGAACTGGAATTACAGATGGTTATAAGCCATTATGTGGGTACTAGAAACTGACCCTGAGTCCTCTGGAAAAGCATCCAGTGCTCTTAACCATTGAGCCAACTCTCTAGACGTATTAATGTTTTTAAGAACCACTGCTACAGAGTTTCCTAAGCCACCAAAATTACTTCCTGTCTCTTTTTATGGCCCTGACAAATATTAGTTTTGATATTTGTTTTAGAATTTATTTTTAACATACCACATTTTGAAAGAGAATACATTAACAATCCTGACAGGATCTGGAGGCTTAAAGAGCAAGCCCATGGAGAACACCTGTAATTGATGTGCTACATGATTCCAAAACAGATCTGCTGAGTCTATCATGGCCGCAAACCACCTACACTCCTTTTTAAAAGAATACCTTTGGCATAAACAAATTCCATTCAAGCTATCGTGGCTTCATGGCTATTCACTGACATCAGTACTGAGACCTGCACATAAGGCTAAGTAAAACATAGGTACTAATTTGTGCCTTTAAATGAAACTAGACTCTTTATTACCGAAGAGTCAGGTTCAATGATAAGGAGTTATTTGGAAGATTGTAAAATATTAAAAATCTGCCACATAGATTCTGTAGTGAATGAATGGAATAAATCATTAAGTAAACAATCCTACAAAACACTCATACTCAGGATTTGATAATGCATTATCTCTAGATTTCAAGGTAGGGGTAAAAGAAGAAAACAAAACAAAACATGTAAAAATGTATGGCTCTAATTCTGTATCATTCATTGTCCTCTACTATGGTTAGGACATAAATCTTATGACATTTTATTAATCCAAGGATCATTAAAGCGAACACCACAGGCCAATATGATAATTATGACTTATAAGAAGTATTATTAGCCGGGCGGTGGTGGCGCACACCTTTAATCCCAGCACTTGGGAGGCAGAGGCAGGTGGATTTCTGAGTTCGAGGCCAGCCTGGTCTACAAAGTGAGTTCCAGGACAGCCAGGGCTACTCAGAGAAACCCTGTCTCGAAAAACCAAAAAAAAAAAAAGAAGTATTATTTGGAGGCTAAAGAGATAGCTTGAGCAGTTAAAAGCATTTGTTCTTACAGATGACCCAGCCACCTATGTGGCAGTTCACAACCGTCTGTAACTCCAATTTCAGGAATCTGATGCCCTCTTCTGACCTCTGTGGGCACTGCACTGTGCTTCCTGCACTTAACATACATGCAGGCAAGACTCATAAAGTAAAAAATAAATATTTAAGAAAAAGAAACACTATCTGGCCTTTTCCATAACTATCAGCACAATCTTTTTAAAAATTACTACATTCACTTATGCATTTGTGCATCATGTGGAGAAATCAGAGGGTACCTAACAGGATTCCATCTTTTCCTTCCACCATGTAGATCCCAAAGACTTGGGTTCTCAGGCTTGGAGGCACTCACCAGTACCTGCTGAGTCATTTGCTGAACCCTGATTGTACAGTCTTCATTCCTGCTAAGTTCCCATTACCTTAATCGAATTGCAAGTTAGTGCAAGTTGTCAGGAAAAATGGCCTCAACGAAAGGCATCATTCCAAACGGGAAGGGAAGAAAAGAAATGGAACTGAATGTTTGCTATGTGCAGGGTACGAGCTAGCACCTTGCATTCTGACATTTAGCTCCTTATTTGACCTCCCTGCCACGCCATGTCCTCCCACCATTCCAAGGAGGGAAGAATTTTAAATCCCAAACATGTCTGAGGTTAGTGAGCTACCTAAGACAACAGGACGTAGGTAAACAGGTCGAAATTTAATCCACAGTACATCTCACTCTAAAGTCTCTTCCATCCTGTACTGATAATGCCTTTCAACACAACATTCAAGAAAGTTCAATATAATTTAAATGCACTTAGCAAATAAATGCTGTGCATGCATCTGTTCAAATATGTAAGCTGCTGTGTCAGACACTGGATATGTAACCCATGAACAAACCAAGACTTGAACTTAGACTAAGGAACCTGTCCCTGGTGAAGCAGCTGAGCAGGAAAGGCATCAGTCAGACTCTGTAGACATGCTCCCTCTATGCTTGCACTGCCTCCCTTAAACATTAATGCTTTCCATTGAAGTACCAAAAACTTATGTCATTTCATCTCCCATCTTAAAAAGTGGTCCCACCAGTGTGCCCACAGGCAGGAGAGCATCTGTTCCCTTCAGAGAATCTCAGCTTCACGTCTATTAGTACTGAATATGGATATTACTAATAAAGACTCTTGTCTCCCTTGATAATACATGCTGTTAACACCAAATATCTATTTGGCAACTTTTAAATTTTCCAGGTATTTCACACACATCAGTTTTAACAGATAAAACCACCAACAGCTCCTCATTGCTATCCTTGCAGAATAAACCCAAACGCTCTGCTGCTTACCCAAGATCCCTTACATCCCACCCTACTACACACACAATCCTCCCTGCCTGGGTTGGTAGTCCTTGCTAGTCACATGGTAAATTGCTACTGCTGGCTCAAATATCCTCTGTACATAACCTGGATTATGGAGAAGCACACGAGATCCTAAATTTCACCTCCAGGATTGGGAGAGGGAGGAGAGGAGAGAATGCCACACAAAACCTGTGCTTTTGAGAACAGAAACTTGCCTTCTATCTTTATTCCCTCAGTGCCAAACTCACAGAAGGTATTATTTATAAAATGCATAAAAGATTTTTTTACATAGAACCTAAACTAAACTAGAAATTAGGACTCTTCAGTACAAGCCCTTGAAATGCAAGCAACTATAAACCTCGTCTTTTTTCAGCTTTAAAATGAGTAGTTGTTCTGTTTTGTTGAGACAGGATACTCTGTAGCCAAGATTATACAGCTGAGGCTGACCTTGAACTCTTGATTCTTTTGTCTCTACCCCGAAGTGAAAAAAAGTAGCTTTCATTCAATTAAACATTCACTGCAGTGACTACACCCCATAATGGCTTTAACAGGTTATTCTGGGAGCTTTTTAGACGAGCCACAAAGTCCAAATAATTCTTATTACCTCCTCCATCATGGCATCTTGTGTAGATGAGATCTCTCCTTTGGTTGCTCCACTGTGTACCAGGTTCCGAAGCCGTATACAGAATTCTCTCATCTATGATAGAAACTTATTCAGCATTCCAGTAGTTACACAAGCTGTTAATAAGACTAACATATCACCATAACACAGCTAATGCCCTGGGCAAAGTTTATAAAAACAAATGATTTTCCCCAAATAGTCCCCTTAAACAGACAGTGAAAAATACTTTCAGTAAGGAGAAAAAAATGTGGCTTACTCCCAAAGAATACTGGATAGAAGTGATCTTGCTCTGCGACTCACAGCCCTTGTGTGGGGTGAGGGTGGGGTGGGGGACATCTGGGTCAGTGCCCACCACCCTCAGAAAAACAAGAGGCAGACCATCGCCACTCAGCACTCTTACACATTCTTAGTCAGAATTCTGTTTGTTGTTGGCATTACCTTCTCTGCCAGTCATTATGACCATGACTGCGTCAACCTCCAACATGGCTTTTGTTTCTTTCACTTTGGAAGAGCCTTAACATGAAGGAGATTCCAAAATCTGAACTATAGTGTGAAAGCGACTTGTTCTCGCTCAAAATATAATCCAAAGTTAAGGTTTATGATCCTTTAGCCTTTGGATAAAAGTCCCCAGAGTTTCCTGGGTAGAAAACAGTCTACATTTAATACTCGGGAAACATATCTATGTTTATTTTTAAATGCACTCTTTTCCCTGGGGATAACAGATCTAGTTTCAGCCTTGTAGATAAGAGTGGCGGATTTTGGCAACCCCCAGTTCTCAAAAAAGAGATCTGGCAAGCAGAACACCACCGCACTAGGCTTATAACCAACCCTGGGAAAATGTGGAGGAGAAATGATTCATTAAGGTTACTTAAGCCATAAAAAACAGTTCAGTGACTACATCAATTCCTCGGTGGGTGGCTGAACCACACTGATGTGGTCTGGGTAAGCCTAAGAACAAAGTACACTGTTAAAGAGAGCCTTACAAATTGTTCTGCTTGGTTTTGCTAGTGCATGAAGTAGGCTCACTCTATCTCTACTGGAAGCAAGTGAGCAGCACAGAGGCCTGCATGTGGAGACCATTGTTAACTGAACCCAGGATCTTTTTCCTTGAATATGTATGAGAAGACACTAAAATCAACAGAAACAAAACATAGTAATCTGCCTGGCGGTAGTGGTGCATGCCTTTAATCCCAGCACTTGGGAGGCAGAGGCAGGCGGATTTCTGAGTTTGAGGCCAGCCTAGTCTACAGAGTGAGTTCTAGGACAGCCAAGGCTACACAAAGAAACCCTGTCTCGAAAAAAACAAAACAAAACAAAAACACAGTAATCTTAATTTCTTTTTGTTTGTTTGAGGGAGGTTTATGCCCTCTCCTTTTAAAATATTTATTTATTTATTTAATCCTATGAATACACTGTGGCTGCCTTCAGACATACCAGAAGAGGGCATCAGATCCCTTACAGATAGATGGTTGCAAGCCACCATGTGGCTGCTGGGAATTAACTCAGGACCTCTGCAGTGCAGTCAGTGCTCTTAAGCACTGAGCCGTCTCTCCAGTCCCTTAATGATTTCTTGAAGCTAACATCTAATCACACTGTTTTTGATAGACATTTATTTCAATAGTTATCATGTCTCTTTAAAAAATCAGTTCTAGGCCAGGCCATGGTGGTGCATGCCTTTAATCCTAGCACTCTGGAGGCAGGGGGAGGCAGATCTTTGTGAGTGGGAGGCCAGCCTGGTCTACAGAGCTAGTTCCAGACCTACACAAAGAAACCCTGTCTCAAAAACCCAAAAAGAAAAAAGAAAAAGAAAGAAAGAAAAAAATCATTTACAGTTTAGGTCAAGTGAACTAGCCCAGTCCCTCCTCCTATTCTGTACCTTGTGATTCAGAATATCGTTCATTCTTCTGGTAGCCTCTGTTGTATGCGATTCAGGAAAGCATTTCTTAGGGACAACACCGTATTTTTCTAAAAGACAACAAATTTTAGTGTTCAGTAAAGTAAAAACAAACACTTATTAGAAATCCTGGTGAAATTATTGGCTGCTTTAAAATAAGCTATATTAATAAACAGAGGTGGGGTTTGTTTACTTGTTTGAGGAAGGGTTTCATGTAGCCCAGGCTGTCCTCAAAGTCCCTATGTGGCTTAGAATAACCTTGAACTTCTGGCCTTTCTGCCTCTACTTCAAGAGGTAGAGGATTACAGGGACATACCAGTAGACCTGGTTTATTCAGTGCTGAGGATTGAACCCAGAGCTTTGTACATGCCAGGCAACACTCTACTCCCTGAACTTCATCCCCAGACATTTCCAGGCTTATTGGTTTGTTTGATTCTGAAGACTGAACCTAGGACCTTGAGCACAATGAGAAAAGTACCTTACTATTGAACCATACCTCATTTCTTAAACAGGCTTTTAATATGCAGTTATCTACCTTGAAATTAACTCTAATATTTTTACCTATCATACTTTATAACGTGCTCAGCATTTCTACCAAAGGAAAATGTTTGGATAAGGACATTTTCAAACAAGTCAGGGTTCTGTTTGCTTGCTCTGTTGTTTGGTTGCTGCTGTTTGCACTACTAGGGATCGAACCTGGGGCCATGTGTATGCCAGGCAAGCTCTCCAAAACAATTTTCTTTTCTTTTTCAATTTCTGTTTTATGAGTGCTTTGCTTCCATTTATTTAAGTGCATCATATGTGTGTCTGAAGAGGCCAGAAGAGTGTCTGGAATTACAGACAGTTGTGAATCATCAATAGGTGCTGGGACAGGAGTAAACATTCTTAATTGCTTACCACCTCTTTATCTCTATTAATGTGCTTCTTGATTCTTCGGTGCTTTCTTTAAAACTGTCATGGTGTGTATGGATGTTTTGCCTGCATGTATGTCTGTGTACCATGTAAAGGCTAGAAAAGAATGTTTAGTAACCTGGTGGTTATGGAATATATATGGGTGCTGGAAATCAAACCTAGGTCCTCTGGAAGAGCAACTAGTGCTCTTTAGCCACTGAGCCTCTCTCCAGCCCCTCCATGTGTTTTTTGTTTTTGTTTTTTTATGGGAAGTTACTCCTAATTAATTCTTCTCCAACCAAACCTTCATAGTAACTATTTCTTTGTCAGTTATTTAAAGAGATGGACTTCAAAAGTGAGAATAAGAAGTAAAGGTTCAGCCGGGCGGTGGTGGCTCACGCCTTTAATCCCAGCACTTGGGAGGCAGAGACAGGCGGATTTCTGAGTCTGAGGCCAGCCTGGGCTACAGAGTGAGTTCCAGGACAGCCAGGGCTACACAGAGAAACCCTGTCTCGAAAAACAAAAAACAAAAACAAAAAACAAAAAACAAAACCAAAAGAAGTAAAGATTCCTAAGTATGTAGTCTTCTTGGAAGCCAGTCATTGTGGACATAACCACCAAAGAAATACCCTACTTCCCGCGGCAGAGCTTGGAATGCCGTTAGAGAAAGGCTCTCACCAACGATATTGACAAGCATATCCCATTGTCCACCATCATTGGTAGGGTTCATAAGCAAATACTGCACCAGTCTCCCATCTTCAGGCTCTTTTTTCTGGGCTGTGTCCACAAAAGCATTCAAGAAGAAATAACAGCGTTCAACCTAAAGTAAGAGAACATAAATAGACTTAAAGGAAAAGGGAGCCTATCATGTCATTGGCATGCATGATCAGTAGAAAGGGACTCCTAAGCCAACCAAGGATTCAATATAGTATGTTTTTAGAACTGAAGTTGGTAATTAAGTACCAGTATTTATCTTCAAAAGAATATCTGAAGTTTTTTCTTATACTTGCATATATATTTCAACATACTACATCTGTGTGTTGCATATATATTCCAATGTTAAAATAAATCCTGCTATTTTAGAGTTTTTAATCAGTAAACATCTCATAAGCAGTTATATTTTAAAGATTTTTCAAAAGAAATAAAAATATTTGTTGCTTTCTTTTTTCTACAGAAAAGTGCTACCAAATGAAGAAAGTGTGTGATTAAAAGACCAGATGATCTAAGTAAAGATGCTTGAAAGGGAAATGGCTAAAAACAAAGTTTTACATATTAAATAAAGAAACCACAAGCAGTGAGTTAATAGATTTGTTATTTCTTCAGAGAACACAGCCACCTACCAAACAGAAAACAGCTGTGGGGCGAGAGTTCAGGGTTAAAGCTTCATCAACAGCACACCAGAAACCCTGGCTCTGACCCTAACACCACAAAAGGGAAATAAGGAAATGCCCTTCTGCCTTTAAGAAGATAGAGTTCCAATACTGAGGAAATCAGAATGGTACCACATGTACAATGAAAAGATATACTGTAACGAGAAAGGCAAAATAATGTAAAGGCTGCCCCTAACTAGGCTGCTATGAAACAAAGAAACCATGCAAGTCAGTCCCCTACCTTGTCCCAAAAAAACAGGTAAGATTGACTAAACTCAAATTCTTCAATGTTAAATTTTTTCATGAATGGAAGTCTCATAACATTCAAACAAGAAAAGATCCAGCATCGTCCTACAATGAGAAAGGAAACCAAGACGTTATGACTGTTATAATCACAATGCTCCAACTGCACTTCTAACAACAAAGCCATGATAAGGGCTGGACATTAAGACTTAATAGGAAATAACAGAAATATTAAATATATTTGTTTGATTTTGAGACAGAGTACCATGTAGCCCACCTTGTCCTGGAGCCTACTATTATATACAGCCAGAGTGGCCTTGAACTCCGATCCTCCTCCTTCAGAATTATATGTATATGTCACCATGCTTGGTTTTATGTGATACAGGAATCTGTGCATGCTAGGCATCCTACCAACTTAGCTACATCCTCAACCCGGAACAGAAATATTAAATCCAAAGAAAAATAAAAGACATGTAGTCACATGGAGAAGTTTAACATTTCTAACACCAACACACACACACACACACACACACACCCCTTCGAAACCTTGTAGGTTAGGCATGGTGGCACATTCCTGTAAACCTGGTACTTAGGAGGCTGAGGCAAGAAGATTGCTATGAGTTCAAGGTTAGCCTGGATAAAGTAGTGAATTCTAGGATAACCTAGAAACACTGAAAGAAAATGAACAGAGAATAAATAGAGTACATGATGACCAAAAAGAACATAGAGGGTAAAGACACTTTGGCTTTTTAAAGTTCTTCATAAGACATTAGTAAAGTGGGAAAACATCCTTTTTCTTCTTGACAGTGCCCAAACTGACGAGAACTTGGAAAAATAAGCATTCTGCTTCTGGATAGAGAGAGCTAAGAAGATGAAAATCACCTGAGATTGATTTGGGAACAAAAATCTTAATTTGGGGCTAGAGAGATGGCTGAGTGGTTAAGAGTACTGACTGCTCTTCCAGAGGTCCTGAGTTCAATTCCCAGTAACCACATGGTAGCTCACAACCATCTGTAATGGGATCTGATTCCCTCTTCTGGTGTGTCTGAAGAGAGTGACAGTGTACTCATATACTAAAATAAATAAATAAATCTTAAAAAAAATCTTAATTGGAATGAACCAAAACCTTAAATTGGAATAAACCAAAACCACTCATCCTACAGTTGAGTGCTAAACTTAACACGAGCTATTTTCTCAACAATGAGTTGTTGCATTTTAAAGGAGGTATTTAACTAACTGGGTTACATAAACATTTAAGCACAAATGATAAGTTTGGGAGGAAGGAAGCAGGAGGATCACTTCAGCCCAAGAGTTAAAATATAATAATTTAAAAATTGAGACATAAATTAAACCAAACCAAAGCAAACCAAAGTACTTCTTCCTAGAGTCAAGTTACCAACAACAGCATCATGCTAAGAAACACACTGCTCAGGATGGAGATGCTGCTCAGTTGGCAGGAAGCTTAGCTAGCACGCAATAAAACCCTGGATTCATCCTCTCACTGCATGAACTAGACATGGTAGTACATGCCTATGATCCCAACACTGGGAAGTGGAGGCCGGAGGAGGCACACAGAAGGGCTGTTTCTCTACTTTCCCGTTCAGTTTCATAGCTCCACACCCTTCACATACACCTGGCCACCAGAAGTTGTTATCATTAGATCCAAATTTTCAACCACAACACACCACCATTCCTCCATTTAGTATGTTTCTGACGCACACAGGATGGCGTCCCTGAAGATTTTATGACAAGCATTAAGAACATAATCATGTTTTCATTTGCCCCCGTAAGTGCATAATCAGAGCTTCTGCAATTTCTCTATTAGCTTGAGTTTTTTTTCTTTTTTTTTCCTTTTGTTATTAGATATTTTCTTTATTTACATGTAAATTTCTCCTTTCCCAGTTTTCCCTCCAAAAAACAAAGAAACAAACAAAAACAACAAAAACAAACCCCTGTTGCCTTTAGCTTGAGTTTTTAAAGGTCTATTTCCAATGACACCCACCATTTCTAAGTGAGGTCATGTCTTTAGAACATTCAAAATTTTGCCTTTCAAAACAGGGGAATCTAATCTCTGTAAGCATTCCACACTAGTGGGGACTAGGTAACTTCAGAGTGCCATCTTTACCAAAGCACAGCTCCACTACAGGAGGAGCTGGAGAACACTGAAGGCCTCTGAGGCCTTGAATTAAGGGTAGCACTCTCCTGGAGGAAAATTAAAGGGAAATTTTTGACATACTTGGATATAGTATTTTCACAGACATGAAACTATGTCTACAACACATAGACAAATGAGAAGGTTTATAAAAAGGACATATAAAAATTCTTAAACTATGCTCTCAATATTAAAAGCACTCATACAGAGAATAAAGACCTGATGAATAAACAGAAAAAAACATTCCCCTACTGGTAGTTTATAGATTTTCTACACTGAACCAGAGTGATTTTCTAACAAGACTGTGTTTCTGAATAGAGTCATTTTTGTTTTGGGCTTCTCTGTGCACTGCCTCTCTCCTGCACACCACTCCTATTTCTGCTGCTTCTGGGTGAGCTATTAAGGTGAAGACTTCACAGAGGCAAATTACACTGCCCATGCATTACTATGCTCATGTACTGTGAGTATTTGGAGTAAAGTGATAAGCCACATAAGACCTGACCTGTTCCAGATCAACATTTCCAAGCTTACCCGAAGAAGCTGCGGTCAGACCATGTACGATTATTGTGACATATTAACTAGATAGTCTGATAGCTCTCACATCCCAAGTTCTCCTGAACTAAGGCCTGAGAGTGCTAAGTACTTTCTACTACTTAAGAAGATTATTGCAAAGTCATGATTTTTTTCCTCTAGAATTTAAAAAAATCAATTTACTCTGGTATAATTGACACACAGCAAAATATTACCATGTTAAATATATCCTTTGAGCTTTGAATTGCTTAAGTAGGAATAATGTACTTTCCGTTGATACACATGGACGGGTAGTTTCCAAATTAAAAAAAATGCAAGGTCCCTTTAGTTCTTTTTTTTTTTTTTTTTTTTTTTTTTTTTTTTTTTTT
>NW_022196911.1:72586635-72605730 GCF_008632895.1 Mastomys coucha | reverse complement strand
CTCTGTGTAGTCCTGGCTGTCCTGGAACTCACTTTGTAGACCAGGCTGGCCTCGAACTCAGAAATCCATCTGACTCTGCTTCCCAAGTGCTAAGGATTAAAGGCATGCGCCACCACTGCCCAGCTAGTTCAATTTCTTTGAGACTATTTCTCCTATTTGGATTCCTAGATAACCAATCTCTCAGTGTAGATGTATTTCTAACTGGACAGCAGACAGTAAAACAAGAATTCTCAGCCAGCAAGAAATGAGAACTCAAGAATATTACAAAGTAACTACTAACAGGAACTGACCCATGCACACAGCAACTCCGGCAGCAGCCACAGAGCATATTTAAAAACAGTCAGTGACACTTTGTTGTAATCACCTTACTTTTTTTTTTCTATTTTATACATTTGGATTTTAGGACAATTCTGGGACATCTTCTATGGTATGGATATTTTTCCATTGATATTTGTGATGCAAAAGCACACAAACCTGTTAGCACATAGCTCATCTTTTGCTTTACGTTTATCTGTCTGCAGCCTCTCCCCTATAAACTGTTTCTTCTGCTACTTCTAGACGAACTGCTAAGATAAAAATTGTATGAGAGCAAACCGCACATATCCAGCATCACATAATATCAAAACAATATGATGATACGCATTCAAAGACCATCATCTGTCATGTTAGGGAACAAACTGAATGCTAACAGGCCATATAACACCGAAGCAACCACACAGGTAATGTTCTTGGGCCTGCCTTTTCTTGTACCTATTCTCTGGCTTACTACAAGTTCTTTCAATGTCACAAAACTCTGTTATCCCAAAGCCATTTTTAGGACAACAAAATAGGCTGCTGTCAGTAAAGTAGGCAAGAAGTCGAAAGACCTCACCGGAGCTCTTCTGGTTGGTGACTGGCTTGCCTTCCTGAGGCACAACGTGCTGAAACACATGCTGAGCACCCTGGACCGTGGCCCTCTTCAGACAGATGTCCAGCAGATCGTGGGTGGTCCCGACATTCTGGGCAAGTACGAACTGAGGGTCAGAATTTAGTTTCTGGATCAAAGCAGCTACCTTCTCCGAATTTAGTCCTGTGGGGAAATCAAACGCCATTATAATTATACATCTCCCCACCCCCCTCCTCCAAGAGGCTGACGGGGACAGCTTTAGGATAGTTGTCACTGTAGATCCTAGATTTAACTTCCCAAGAGCATCCTGCAGAGAGTGCTGAAGCCAGAAGGCCCTCCCCCAGCATCCTCCCCGGGAGATGCCGTCTCCCTCCTGGTGCTCTCCCGCCCTCCGGGAGGGCTACATCCCGCCCTGGCCGAGGTCTCACCCCCATCCCACGGCCTTGCACGCCGCTGGGCCTCACGGATCTGCCGAGCCCAGGAGAGGACCCCGGAGAGCGCTCGTGGTACGAGCAGTGCCTCACCTGCGTTGTTCATGGCGCCCAAGCTGCCTCGTGGGGAAACGTTAGCTTTCAGAGTCCTCAGGTGAGCTCTGGGGTTACACTACCGCCCGCTGTGTAGCTGGCCGGACCTGGTTCTCGCACCCTAAGCGCCGGAAGAAGGAAACCCGCTCAATGGTGGCCGAGAGAAACGGGGTCCGCGGAGGGACAAAACTCCCCCCTCGCGTTGCTGAGTCAGCGCCATCGGGGGCTGGCCCCGCCCGGGGGAGGGCCGACTTGGGCGGCCTTTCAGACGTTGGGGCCCGCACCTCAGCCCGGGAGCGGCCGGGTGAAGCCACCCACGATTGCAGCCCCCACTGCCAGCATTGCTCACTCTTCGCCTCGGCTGCGCCCTCCGCCATCTGTGATCCCTCTTCCTGGCTACAACAGCTCCCCTCCCCGCATCCCAAGCTCCTAGAGGAAAGAGGCTGAGGGTTCCGTGCCGATGAGCCCAGATCCCTCACTGTCTAGCATTGGGGAAACTGACACCCAGAACTCTTTTTGAGAAACCAGGAGGAGGTTTCGTGAGGTGAAAAGGAACTGAGGGGCCCAAAATTAGCCACGGGACCTTAATATGGGTTGGCAGATCTCAAGATATCCACCCAAACGCTTTTCCTGTAGGCATTTAGCTGACCAATCTGTTCATTTTTTAAATTGCAACTTGTTGCTTGGAGTCTAGTGAGAACAAAGTTCTTGTATTTGAAAGGATTTTGGAACCAATCTCTTTCCCACCCACCCATAAGCTACTACCACGGTTCTACAAATACACATCTGCTCATTTCATCTACACATTCTGGGCTTCACAAAGCTCATGAGTGGTTCCTACTGAGCCCAGCTTGGGCTAAAGAGAATGATTATATCAGTTTTATGCACTTTTTTTTCTTTTTTCTTTTTTTTCTTTTTCTTTTTTTTGCCAATATTTTCAAAACCTATAAATCACACACACACACACACACACACACACACACACACACACCCTTCAAGATAACTAATCAGTTTTTCAAGACGGGGTAGGGGAGTCCACTGCATATAAAATAAGTACTGTAGCCTTACTATTCAGATTTTCCATGGAGCCTAAAACCTAAGTCTTAAATTGATCATCTGATGTCTGGAAAAAGCCACATGCAGACACACATCTGTCATTTGAGAATTCAGTTTCTGTGTCTCTGAGAGACTTAGCTAAAGATCTGCCACTCGACAATAGCAACCATCTCCAAATATCAACTACCCTATTCTGTGGTTTGGTTTTTTTTTTTTTTCCCCATATTCTGAAGAAAAAAGGAAACAAGCTAAAACTCATGCTGAAAGAAATCATAGGTCCTTTAACAAAAAAATAATGTTCAAACTTCCTGCCCAATTGGATTCAGCCCCAAGGAATAAAACTGTATTCAACATTTGCAGTGTAACAGGTCCTGGGGACCCAAGTTTGGTTCCCAACACCCGAGTCAGAAAACTTTAAGTCCAGTCCCAAGGGGTCCAACCAACACTTCCTTCTGGCTACCATGGGCACTCATCCCATGGGCACATACATATATACACAGAGACATACACATTCAAAAAATTAAAAAAACTTAATGTGGGAAAGACATGCAACAAAATCTGTGCTATCACACAGGTGCTGTAGAAGTAGCAGCTAGTAGCAAGAGCCAGATGCTAGAAAAACAGAGGTAATAAGACTGGGCTCAAGAGTAGAGCACTTGCTTAGCATGCACGAGGACTCTGGATTTAGTCCACATGCTCCATCAAAAGAAAAGGGGGACAGGTAGTGATAACTCTGAAGAGTAGGTGGAACTTTACGGGAGAAAGAGTGAGAGAGAGGGCACCGAAGGTAACAACAGCAAAGACAGGAGGTGTGAGGGCACATGACAAGATCAGAACCATGCCTCCCTGCAGCACAATCTGATGTGGTTAAAAGCAAGAACTGTGATGAGATCAGAGGCAAGGGGCAGGACCAGGAAAGTAGGTTTGGGCTGGGATATGAAGGCTTTTATATGCCACACCTGAGCATCTGGACTTTATTCTCAGGCTTAATTAGAAGTCCAAAATAGGCTTAAACAAAGGAGCAGTATTCTCAGATCTGTGTAAAGAAAGATCTGGTGGCTACAGGGTGGGGAGAGATTCTGGAGACAGGGGAATTAGTCAGAATGCTATTATAGTAGAACACTTGGGAGATAACAACAGCCTTAAATTGAGGAGACCAAAGAAGCATAACCTCAAAGCTCTCTGTTGAACTAGAAAAGGAAAGATGACATCATTAACCAAGACCCAGCTTTTAAAACCATTGGCTTTAGCCCCAGATGGGATCATGCAACTGGTGGTGGGATGTGGGTTAGGAAAAATTTGCAACAGGGACCAAAGAGATGGCTCATCAGTTAAGAGCACTGGCTGCTCTTTCAGAGAACCTAGGTTCAATTCCCAGCACCCACAGTGTGGCTCAAAACCATCTGTTCCATTTCCAGGGACCTGATGACTTCTGGCCTCTATGGAGACTCTGATGTGGTACAAAAACATACAGACAAGTAAAACACCCATACGCATAATTTAAAAAAAAAAAACTAAATTTTTGTTAAGTTGGCAATCATAAAAGCTTTCTCAGTATGTGATGATTAAACTTCATTCACAATCCAGCACTCAGTGAATTTGACATGTGTCTGACAATGCTGAACCTGTGTTGCCTCATCAGGCAACAGTGCAGCCTGGCATGTGAATACAGGATATGAACACTGGCCCGTGTATGCTGTCACACCAAGCTACACCAATGAGCAATGTCTGAGACATCTCAGCACTATATTATCTACATTGTCTACTATGAATTGTAGCATTTTATTGTGTATGCAAGATGTTCTTCCCTTATTAAAATATAGTAGCTTAATTATAAAAACATTTTAAATATCTCCCATCATCATTTTCTTCATGGAAGTGTCAAGTTGGTATATTGTTAGGTTTTTATTGTGTTAAAATGTCTGATTTTAAAGATTGCAGTTTGAGTTACTGATTTGTGTTTCATATAAAAAAAATCATTAAATGACCTTTGGCTTGGGATTAAGGGAGAATTCCCAACACTTTCTGACTGTTGTCATAAGAGCTTCCTGCCTCTACCTTCGAGGAAAGGCATGTGCCTTACTATTCAGATTTATTGAGACATGCCTAGCTCTACAGCAATTTCTTTCTTTCTTTTTTAAACATTTCAATATTTACTTATTTGTTTATTTAAACATTTCAGCACTTTAAAATTATATTTATTTTTATTTAATGTGCATTGGTGTCTTGCTTTCATGTACGTCTGTGCTGTGTGAGGGTATTAAGATTTTGGAGTTATGGACAGCTGTGAGCTGCCACGTGTGTGCTGGGAGTTGAACCTGGGTTCTCTGGAAGAGCAGTCAGTACTCTTAACCACTGAGCCACCTCTCCAGCCCACAGAAATTTCTAAAATGGCCCTAAATGTGCTTCTCCCATTTGTTATATGTGTGCATGTGTGCACATGCAGACCCTCTGCACAAGTGCCCTCATCTGCTAAGCCAGCTCACAGGCCAACTACTGCCATTTTTCATTTTCTACATTTATGCACAGCATCATTCTATCCAAGTAGGGGGGTCTGTATCAAACAACCGAACTATTGATCAACTCTAAGAAATACTGAGGATGCTCCGGGTCCTGCAATATCAAGTATTCAGGCAATATATAATTCTTCGATAAAAATAAACACGCACCTCTATCTCATTAGTATGAAATTCACCTTGGTCTTACATGCATGCCAAAGAATTGTATTAAAATATGTTTGTGATTTATTAGCAATAAGTTTTTAATACATATGCACATACCCCTAGGGGCACATAAAAAGTACTTAGGTTACAAGGGGTTGTATGTGGGAAAAGTTTAAGAAACACTGAAACAAGGGAGGGACCACAGAAAACCCAGCATATTTAGGAAACTTTATTTGAACCATGACAACTCCGGGATTCCTACAGGAAAGGAAAGACAAGAACTCTAGGAGAAATATGCAAAGTCTAGAAATAGCTAAGACACACCAGGCTGTGACCATGGAAGGTCACAACAGGCTAGAACCAAAAAGATGAGGACCGAGGCCAGCCAGTACCTTGGGCCTCAGCATATAACTGTACAAGGTGTTCAGATCGCATGGCACTAGGCTGTGTGCTCAGGGGGTTGCAAACCAGTCTAAGCTCTTTGCTGAGGCACATACCCTGGCCCAGGGCTGTACCAATCAGGTTATTATAGGTCTTTTACTATTCCTTACAAGGGTGCCATGGGCAAGAGGAAAGCCAAGGAGCTGGGAGAAAAGGAGCAGCTAGGGAACTTGGAGATAACTTGGGAGGCTATATATTCAAAATCCAGAAAGGCCAGGTGTGATGGCCATTCTTGGTTGTCAGCTTGACTAGTATACGAGGCCAATAAGACCATTGGCACTGGTTCTCAACCTGTGGGTTTAGACTCCTTCCCGGGTGGCATATCATATATCCTGCATATCAGATATTTACATCATGATTTATAACAGTAGCAAACTTATAAAGTAGCAACAAAAATAATTTTATGATTGGGGTCACCGCAGCATGAGGAACTGAATTAAAGGGTCTCAGCATTAGGAAGTTTGAAAAAACACTGCTCTAGAAAGATGATGGGCCACATCTAGAAAGATGGTGGTCTTAGAGAACACAGCTGCAGTGGTAGTAGAGGGTGGATAGAAGCCTCACTGTAGTAAATTGAGATGGGATCATGCCCATTGGGATGTCTTAGTCAGGATTGTGTTGCTGCAGCAAAACACCATGACCACAAAGCAAGTTTGGGAAGGAAAGGGTTTGTTTGGCTTACACTTCTTAATCACAATCCATCATTGGAGGAAGTCAAGACAGAAACTCAAGCTGGGCTGGAACTGGGAGTCTGGAGCTGATACAGAGGCCATGGAGGGGTGCTGCTTACTGGCTTGCTTCCCCTGGCTTGCTCAGCCTGCCTTCTTATAGAACCCAGGACCACAAGCCCAGGCATGGCACCACCCATCATGAGCTGGGCCCTCCCGAATTGATCACGAATTGAGAGAATGCCTTATAGCTGGATCTCATGGAGGCATTTCCTCAGCTGAGGCTCCTTCCTCTCTGATGTCTCTAACATGTGTCAAGTTGACACACAAAATCAACTAGTCTGTGGGGCGGGGGTTGCGAACAAAGAGCCAGTACAGATGAGAGATGGGCCTCTATGTTAGAAAGCATGTAGCCGGGCAGTGGTGGTACACGCCTTTAATCCTAGCACTTGGGAGGCAGAGGCAGGAGGATTTCTGAGTTCAAGGCCAATCTGGTTTACAGAGTGAGTTCCAGGACAGCCAGGGCTGCACAGAGAAACCCTGTCTCAAATAACCAAAAAAAAAAAGAAAGAAAGAAAGAAAGAAAGAAAGAAAGAAAGAAAGAAAGAAAGAAAGAAAAAGAAAAGAAAGAAAGAAAGAGAGAGAGAGAGAAAGGAAGAAAGAAAGGAAGGAAGGAAGAAAGAAAGGAAGGAAGGAAGGAAGAAGGGAAGGAAGGAAGGAAGGAAGGAAGGAAGGAAGGAAGGAAGCAGGCATGATGCAGTTGCTAACAAAAGCTCAGGATGCGGACAGATGAAATCACTCAGGAGGTGGAGGGGACTCGTTTTACAGCTACTACCACCCCTTTCATGCTGGTACATTTCTCCACCCTATGCCTAAAGATTTCTATCACCATCTCCTCCCAGATCTGCTCTGCCCTATTGTCAGGGTGACACCCTTTGTACCATCTTTCGGCTCACACCCATACACTCAACCCTCATGTGGGCATGGAGGAAAGATACACAATAAACTGGTTTTCCATTGGGTCCTCCCTCAGGGACTCACCCAGGAAGACAATTCCCCTCAAATAAAATTCTTATGCTATTTCCTCAAACTCCAGGCAAATGTGATATGGTGGGACCCAGTGACACCTTATGGTATGACAAAGACACACCCTAGGGAACAGAACAGTGAGCCGTGGCAGGCAGGCTTTCTGCCTAGAGCTTCTATGGAGCATCACCAAGTAGAGCAAAGAGGGCTAGCCTCCAGCAAACTTCCCGTCCAGGCCCCTCCTTGATTCTCCACAGTCTTTGACATATGCTGGTCACCTGCTTCTATTCTGATGGGAAAGGTCACGCTTTTATGGTGGATCGAGGTCTAGACCAGAATCTAACACAAACATTTTGCAAGTTCATGAAAATTATTTACAATTAAGTATTTCCCAGATAGCTCTGAGATTTGCTTTTGTCGAGAGTCCCAAAACTTAAAAAGGTTCAGGGTTTATACATTTGTAGCCTACTAAAATAAATTAGGCTTCTAGATGTTCCGTTTGACCCGCATGGTGATTTGATATTTATTTATTTATTTATTCATTTATTTATTTTTAAGACAGGGTCTGACTATACAATCCAGGCTAGCCTCCAACTTTGGGTTTTCCTCCCTCTGACTTTTACATGGTAGGATTACAGGCCTGCGCCACCATACCTAGTTTGATTTCAATTTCTTTGAATCAATATTTAAAACTGAGAAGTTCTCTATAAAACTCTGGTAACTGACTTGTCTTACAAATATTGTCATTTCAACTAGACGGTGGTGGCACACACCTTTGACCCCAGTACACGAAAGGCAGAGACAGTAGGATCTCTGGGTTTGAGGCCAAACTGGTCTACAAAGCAAGTTACAGGCTAGCCAGAGCTGCACAGAGAAACCCTGTCTCAAAAAAAAATTTTGCTGCATAAGAGTATGAAGTTTAGCCTCCTAGTATCTATGTAAAAAGCCAGGCATAGCAGAATGCTAAGCTCACTAGCCAGCTATCCTAACCTACTGGTGACTTTGTTGTTTTGTTTTTTGTTTTTTTCGAGACAGGGTTTCTCTGTGTAGCCTTGGCTGTCCCGGAACTCACTCTGTAGACCAGGCTGGCCTTGAACTCAGAAATCTGCCTGCCTCTGCCTCCCAGAGTGCTGGGATTGAAGGCGTGCGCCACCACCGCCCCTACTGGTGACTTTGAAGGTCAGTAAGAGAAAATAAGGTGGAGGATTGTTGCCTGGATGGGTGCTTGCTGCCAAGCCTGACCACCCCAAGACCTATAAGATAAAAGGAGAGAACTGATTCTCAAAAGCTGTCTTCTGAGCTCTATGTGTGTGCTGTGGCATATCTGTGCATACACATGAGAAATAAAATGTAATACAAATGAAATAAAAAAAAAACAAGACAGAGAGTGATGGAGGAAGACATACAACATTGACCGTGACCTCAACAAGGATGCAACATGCATGTGTACACATACAAAGGTACCACCACATACAAAGGGTTCCACATTTATCTATATATGTATGCACTCGTATGTATGTAATACACTCATGTGCACGTGTGTATGTGTGTGTGTCCTTTGAGACAGGGTATCACTATACAGCTCTGCTGGACTGGAGCTCTCTATGTAGAGCCAACTGTTCTTGGACTCACAGAAACCTACCACTATACCTGTCCCGTCAGTACATTTCAACACGTGAGCACAGATCAACTGATTTTTTTTTTTTATGAGTTCTATGTACCCTGCTGCTCCTAAATCCCTTGCAAGTTTAACCCAACACTTGACATTGCTCTCTTAGCCCAAAGACTTGGCCTTCTGGCACACTCATGATGAGTTGTAAATTATGCCTGAGTTCTTGCTTGATTTGTTTCCTGAAATATTACCCAAGGATCTATTCAAGAGGATGTCCCTGCAAATGTTTTCCTGCCTCTGGATAAGGCACTACTCCCAGCCACCATTTTCCCAGGTGTTAGCAATCAACTGAATAATCGAGACAGAGAAAAGAGTACACACAGAGACAGAGGCCTGGATGGACCTGGGTGTGATACAGGAACAATGAGACAGTCTAGTCTTCAGTCTCCACAGGGATGCATAAGGACTATAGACAGGGAAGTCTAAGGAACTCAGGATGCTCATTCCACTTGTGCAACATCACACCATATTTACCTATCACCTATGCAACACTCCCACATAGGTTAAATCACTTTAGATTGCTGATAGCACCTAATGTAATGTAAATGCTATGTAAAAAGTTATCACATAATATTGCTCAGGGAATAGTAAGAAAAGTTGGAAAAAATAAGTAAATAAATAAAAGAAAAAAAGAAAAGTTGGAACATGTTCAGTAGAGATGCATTTTTAAAAGTGTGTGTGTGTGTGTGTGTGTGTGTGTGTGTGTGTGTGTGTGTGTGTGTGCATGCTTGAAAGTAGTGCCTAAAGATGCCAGAGGCATCTGGTCTCCCTGGAGCTGGCGTTACAGGTATTTCTGAGCTGCCTGGCATGGGTATTGAGAGCTGAACTCAAGTCCTCTGCAAGAGCAGTACACAGTTTTAACTACTGGGCCATCTCTCCAGCTTCCAGGAATATTTTAAAAAATATTTTCAGTCAGCAATCAGTTATACTTGCAAATACAGAATGTATATGTGGGACCCATGGACATGGAGGACCAGCTACATTTGGTTAAATACATTTGAAATGGTTTATTCTGACCATTAGTAACACCTTATGACATGACCAAAATTCCAAGCAAGGAGAAGCCCTCATAATAATCTAACATTTGTCAATAAATGCATATTTTGTGGGTTGGAGAGATGCTTCAGTAGTTACGAATGCTTGTTGCTCTTCCAGAGGTACCAAGATCAGCTCCCAGCACCCACATCATACATCAGACAGCTTACCTTCTATAATTCCAGCTTTATCTGGCCTCCACCAGCACCCACAAACATAACACACACACACACGTTATACCCCCACACAAATAAAGTAAAAATAAGTCTTAAAAGAAATGCATACTTCTGAAATTGGTAGTGGTGATGTGAACTAAAAACTATTTGTTCTATTACCACATGGAGGAGCATTTTAGCTGGGAAAATAGCATCTGCTCTTGAATGAACTTACACTTACTGCTAAGGGGAAATAGCCTTGAATGGAGAAAAGTTTGTGTGAGTGGTGTGGGTACATGTGTGGAGGCTAAAGGTCTTCCTCTATTGCTTTTCATCTTATTTCTTGAGACAGAGTGGTCTCTCACTGAACATAGAACTAGCCATTTTCTTTTTTTTCTTTTTTTTTCTTTTTTCTTTTCTCTTTTTTTCCCGAGAGACAGGATTTCTCTGTGTAGCCCTTGGCTGTCCTGGAACTCACTCTGTAGACCAGATTGGCCTTGAACTCAGAAATCCGCCTGCCTCTGCCTCCCAAGTGCTGGGATTAAAGGCGTGTGCCACCACCGCCCTGCAGAACTAGCCATTTTAGCTAGACTGCCTGACCAACCAGTACCTAGGAATCCCCATCTCTCCTCCTGCCCCAGGGCTTTGGTGACAGGCATGCATTGCCACATGTTTCACAGAAGTTCTAGAATCAAAATTCAGGTCCTCATACATGCAAAAAGAGAGTTTAGGGGCTGTCTTAACAGTTAAGAGAGCTTGCTGGCTGGGCGGTGGTGGCGCATGCCTTTAATCCCAGCACTTCAAAGGCAGGCGGATTTCTGAGGTCGAGGCCATCCTGGTCTACAAAGTGAGTTCCAGGACAGCCAGGGCTATACAGAGAAACCCTGTCTCGAAAAACCAAAAAAAAAAAAAAAGAAAAAAAAAAAGAGAGAGCTTGCTGCTTTTCCAGAAGACAAGAGTGCAGTCTCCAACTGCCTGTGTCACTAGCTCCAGGGGATCTGACACCCTCTTTTGGTTACCACAGGCACCTGCATGTACATGACATACACTTAAGTAAAAAATAAATAATAAGAGCCTGGCAGTGGTGGAGCACGCCTTTAATCCCAGCACTTGAGGGGCAGAGGCAGGCAGATTTCTGAGTTCAAGGCCAGCCTGGTCTACAGAGTGAGTTCCAGGACAGCCAGAGCTACACAGAGAAATCCTGTCTCGAAAACAAACAAACAAACAAACAAACAATTTTAAAAATGTTAAAGTCTCTCTCTCTCTCTCTCTCTCTCTCTCTCTCTCTCTCTCTCTCTCTCTCTCTCTCTCTCTTTCTCTGTGTGTGTCCAAGTGACTACACATGGAAACCAGGTAGCAAATTTCAAGTATGCATCCTACAGGTACATCCTACAGGTACATCCTACAGGACAGGGATTTGGGGAGCTAACAGTCCAAGGATGGGAAATATGACTGAAGGTTAGGAAGTCACCAATGTTCTGCACACATACACAGTCAGACTGCAACAGCTTACCACCATGGTCCTCAAAGTCCAAGTGTTAATTAACTATACCTCTCTGGTAGACAGATTTTAAAGGTCAGCTGAAAGCAGGTGAAAAGGGTAGAAGCAACGCTCTCAAGTTTACCTCCAAGCTCCACACACATCCCACAACACACAATACTACACAACACATCCCACAACATGCAACATATACTGCTCAACACATAAAATCACTAAATATAATAAGAACATTTGAAGAGAAGCCAAAAGGAAAAAAAAAAAGCACAAAAGACAACACACAAAAGGAAACATAAATGACAAGAATGATTGAACTGTAAATCAAAACTGAAATAAAATAGTATTTTATACCTCTATAATAAAATAACCAAAAGAAAGCTAAAAAAAAAACCACACAGTTGACAATTCTTTTTTTTTTTTTTAAGATTTATTTATTATTATACATAGGTACACTGTAGCTGTCTTCAGACACACCAGAAGAGGGAGTCAGATCTCATTCTGGGTGGTTGTGAGCCGCAGGGATTTGAACTTAGGACCTCTGGAAGAGCAGTCAGTGCTCTTACCTGATGAGCTATCTCGCCAGCCCCCAGTTGACAATTCTTATGTGCTGCTCTCAGGAGCATAATTTAATATCACCAGCTTAAGAACATTTGTCAGTGCAGTCCTACTCCACTCCACCCCCTACAGTCCCCACTGCTGAATGACAGAAGCACATCCTAACTGTGTTGTTTACTTCATTGTAGTACAAACCACACAGTGAGGTTGCACATGCTTGGATGGCAAAAGTCAATCTTTTGATATGGGTTCTTTTCTTTTGTTTTAAGATTTATTTATTTATTTAATGTATATGAGTACACTGTCACTGTCTTCAGACACACCAGAAGAGGTTCACTCCCGTTACAGATGGTTATGAACCACCATGTGGTTGCTGGGAAATGAACTCCAGACCTCTGGAAGAGCAACCAGTGCTCCTAACCGCTGAACCATCTCCCCAGCCCGATATGGCTCTTGATACAATCAAGATGTGGTATGTCCAACAGAAGGCAGATGAGGTTAAGGCTAATGTTACATGGCATGTTGTTTTGCAGTAAAACTTTTTACATAAGTGGAAGGTACATCCTCTAAATGGGCAATGAGAAGTATCGCATCATGAACATGTAAACAGCCATTTATCATCAAACAGCATGCACTGTCTATGCTATGCCATCACACGGCCAGCGGTACAGTAGGTTTGCTCATAGAAGCATCCCACAAACAATGGCCTCTATTAACTATGGCCCCAGGACACAAGATCACTAGGCCAGAGGAACTTTTCAGCCTTGTTATAATCCCACAGAAGCACTGTCTTGTGTGCCATCTGTCACGGACACAAATATCTGTATGCAGCATGTGGTTCTACTTCATGATGTCCAAAGTACACATACTCCCTAACCCTGTAAAATCACTCTAGAGCTTCTCTGGCTACCAGGAGCTTATGGACTACTTAAAGTAAAATTTCAAGTGTAGATTTGGAATGTATCTGGGTGGTACTGTGAGTGCCTAGTAAGTGTGGAGCTCTGGGTTCAACCCATATTGTGAGAATTAGAACAGAAACTCAGTTTTTCAATGAAGAAGTCACAGTCTACATGTTCATCATCCATATTTGGTTGGAGGCTAGGCTACTGTGTCAGGCTGCTGTAAACAGAAGGCTCTCATCACCACAGAAAGTTCTATTAGACAGAGCTTCCCAGGAAAAATCGCTGCTCTGGGAGTCATGGTCAAGACTATTTCAGCATCGCTGGTGATTGCACAGAGTCTCAAAAAAAAAAAAAATCCACTAGCTCATTCAGATGCACGCTGGTAATGGCGTTGTGGTGGATGTTTGCCTAATATGATGTGGAATGTGAAGGAAGAACTTTGAAGTCAGGCTGGAAACTTTGGAGGAAGATTTTCTGAAGAGATGAACGATAACTAAGTTTTGTCCAATTGGGAATTTGTCAAGTGACAATGCCTGGGGGAAAGGTGTTCTAGTTGGAGTGTTCTAGTTTGCCCTCTGCTGTTCTGATAAAACACCTGTCGAAAGCAACTTCAGAAGGAAAGGGTTTATGCTAACATGTCCCAATCACAGCCTATCATTGATGGAAGTCAGTGTGGAAACTGGACCAGTAATAGAGGCGGGAAGCAGAGAGGAAACTGTCTATCCACTCCCTCTCCATGGCTTACTCGGCTTTCTTTCTTGGTTTATTTCTTTTTTATGTGTAGGGGTTTTGCCCACATGTTTGTTATGTAGATGTACATGCAGTACCTGTAGCGGTCAGAAGAGAAACTTAGATTGCCTGGAACTGGAGATAACAAGACAATCGTGAAGTACTGGGATTTAAACCCACTTCTGAAAGAGCACTCAGGCTTCCGTATTCCATCTGTGCTTGGAGCTGACCCTGTGCCAAAGCTCTCTGTAGCCAAATCCTGTGGGAGAGAGAGCTGGTCTCCCAGGAGTGCTGACACACTTGAGAGCACAGGTGAGACCTCGACTTCTGCTCAAATTTCTGGACTAAGGGACCTGCCCAGAGCCATCAGGACACAGGAACCAAGCTAGGGACAGCATCCTTCCATTTCAGTTTGAGCCCCGGAGCTGACCCTGTGCCATAGCTCTTCATACCCAAATTCTACCCTAAGAGAGCTGATCTCCTAGGAGTTCTGACACACAGGCTTACAGGAGGAACAAGCCACAGTCAGAGACAGCAAGACCAGCTAACACCACAGACAACCAGATGGCGAGAGGCAAGGGCAAGAACATAAGCAACAGAAACCAAAGCTACTTGGCATCATCAGAACCCAGTTCTCCCACTACAGCAAGCCCTGGATCCCCAACACACCAGAAAAGCAAGACACTGATTTAAAATCACATCTCATGATGATAATAGGGGACTTTAAGAAGGACATAAATAACTCCCTTAAAGAAATACAGGAGAACACAGGTAAACAGCTAGAAGCCCTTAAAGAGGAAACACAAAGATCCCTTAAAGAAGTACAGAAAAACACAACCAAAGAGGTGAAGGAATTGAACAAAACCATCCAGGATCTAAAAGTGGAAATAGAAACAATAAAGAAATCACTAGGGAGACCACCCTGGAGATAGAAAATCTAAGAAAGAGATCAGGAGTCATAAATGCAAGCATCACCAACAGAATACAGGAGATAGAAGAGAGAATCTCAGGGACAGAATATACTATAGAAAACATTGACATAATAGTCAAAGAAAATGCAAAATGCAAAAAGCTCCTAACCCAAAACATCCAGGAAATCCAGGACACAATGAGAAGACCAACCCTCATTAATAGGTATAGAAGACAGTGAAGATTCCCAACTTAAAGGGCCAGTAAATATCTCCAACAAAATTATAGAAGAAAACTTCCCTAATCTAAAGAAAGAGAGGCACATAAACACAAGAAGCCTATAGAACTCCAAACAGACTGGACCAGAAAAGAAATCCCTCTTGTCACAAAATAGTCAAGACACCAAGTGCACAAAACAAAGAAAGAATATTAAAAGCAGTAAGGGAAAAAGGTCAAGGAACATATAAAGGCAGACCTATCAGAATTACACCAGACTTCTCAACAGAGACTATGAAAGCTAGAAGATCCTGGGCAGATGTAATACAGACCCTACAAGAACACAAATGCCAGCCCAGGCTACTACACCCAGCAAAACTCTCAATTACCACAGATGGAGAAACCAAGATATTCTGTGACAAAACCAAATTTACACAATATCTCTCCACAAATCCAGCCCTACCAAGGATAATAGATGGAAAACGCCAACACAAGGAGGGAAACTATACTCAAAAAAGCAATCTTCTTTCAACAAACCCAAATATGTGACGATAGCCACACAAACATAATTCTACCTCTAATAACAAAAATAACAGGAAGCAACAATCAGTATTCCTTAATTACTCTTAACATCAATGGACTGAATTCCCTAATAAAAAGACATAGACTAACAGACTAGATAACCTTATCAAAAAATGGGGAACAGAGCTAAACAGAGAATTCTCAACTGAGGAAACTTGAATGGTGAGAAACACCTAAAGAAATGTTTAACATTGGGGGCTGGTGACAACACCAACTGCTCTTCCGAAGGTCCTGAGTTCAAGTCCCAGCAACTACATGGTGGCTCACAACCATCCATGACGAGATCTGATGTCCTTTTCTGGGCTGTCTGAAGACAGTTACAGTGTATTTTCATATAATAAATAAATAAATATTTTTTTTAAAAGTTCAACATCCTTAGTCATCAGGGAAATGCAAATCAAAACAACCCTGAGATCCACCTCACACCAGTCAGAATGGCTAAGATCAAAAACTCAGGTGACAACAGATGCTGGTGAGGATGTGGAGAAAGAGGAATACTCCTCCATTACTGGGGGGATTGCAAGCTGGTACAACCACTCTGGAAATCAGTTTGGTGGTTCCTCAGAAACTTGGACATGGTACTACCATAGTACTATAAGAGGACCCAGCTATATCACTCCTGGGCATATACCCAGAAGATGCTCGAACATGTAATAAGGACACATGTTCTACTATGTTCATAGCAGCCATATTTATAATAGTCAGAAGCTGGAAACAGCCCAGATGTCCCTCAACAGAGGAATGGATACAGAAAATGTGGTACATTTACACAGTGGAGTACTACTCAGCTATTAAAAACAATGACTTCATGAAATTCGCAGGCAAATGGATGGATCTAGAAAATATCATCCTGAGTGAGGTAACTCAGTCACAGAAGAACACACTTGGTATGTATTCACTGATAAGTGGATATTATGCAAAGAGCATAGTATACCCATGATACAACTCATGGACCACATGAAGCTCAAGAAAAAGGAAGACCAAAGAGTGGATGCTTCAGTCCTACTTAAAAGGGGGAACAAAATAATTAGGGAAATAGAGGGTGAAAGGAACTTGGGAGGAAGAGAGGAAGGGAAGGAGAAAAAGAGGGGCCGAATCAGGTATGGGAGGAGATAGAGGAGATGTACAGAGGGTCAGGAAATTGAACAGAGGTATGTAGCAATGGTTGATGGAGAACTGGGGGTAGCAACCAAAAAGTCCCAGATGCCAGGAAAGCAAGAGCCTCCCAGAACCCCCATGGGGATGACATTAGCTGAAATACCCCACAAAAGAGAGTCCTCACTGTCGAGGACCTGTCAAGACCATATCCAGAAATTAGGCATGACCCCCTGGTTGAGGGATGGGGCCACTCACCCATCTCCAAAATTTTAGCCCAGAATTGATCCTATCTAAAGGAAATACAGGGACAAAGAGTGGAGCAGAGACTGAAGGAAAGGCCATTCAAAGTCTGCCCCACCTGGGGATCTGTCCCATGTGCAGACACACCAAACCCAGACACTATTGGGGATGCCTAGAAGTGCTTGCTGTCAGGAGCCCGATACAGCTGTCTCCTGAGAGGCTTTGCCAGAGCCTGACCAATATAGATGCGAATGTTTGCAGCCAACCATTGGACTGAGCACAGAGACCCCAATGGAGAAAATAGGGGAAGGACTGTAGGAGATGAAGGGGCCTTATCTGGCATCAATGGGAGGAGAGGCCCTTGGTCCTGTGAAGGCTCAATGACCCAGTGTAGAGGAATGCCAGGGCAGTGATGAGGGAGTGGGTAGGTGGGGGAGCACCCTCATAGAAGCAGGACAAGGGGGATGGGCTAGAGGGTTTGCTGAAGGGAAACCAGGAAAGGGGATAACATTTGAAATGTAAACAAATAAAATATCCAATTAAAATCAAAGGGGAAAAAAAAAAAGAGCAGCCAGCACTCTCAATAGCTGAGCTATCTCTCCAGCCCTCAGCTTACTTTCTTACACAACCGAGGACCACCTGCCCAACTCTACCACCTCAACCATTAATCAAGCAAATTACCCCATAGACCAGCCAATGTGCCCATCTATTGGAGGTGATTTCTCAGGTGAGGTTCCCTCTTCTCAGATGCCTCTAGTTTGTGTCACAAGAATTAACCAGCACATGGAAGTATGTAGAGTGTCTGAAGGCAGTGGGCCCCTGTTTAGAAACTGAAGACTGAGCATAGCTAGAACTAAAGAGAGAGGAGACGGAGAGTGGATTGAACCCACTGAGGAATCAAAACACGGAACCTGAAAGATTCATGGGCACTGCCTTCATTTCTCTTTCCTTCTGCCAGGGAGTAAAGGAAGTTCCTTGTGAGAAACAGGAGAATGGGCCAAGGAGATGGCTCAGTCGTGAAGCACTTGCCAGCAGGGGACCGGAGTTGAGTCCACAACACACTTATTAAAAGCTCCTAGGTGTGGCTGTGGCGTGGCCCACACTTGTAATCCCAGTCTTGAGGAGGTAGGGACAGGCAGATGCCTGGGGTTTGCTGGCTAATCAGCTTAGTCTCCTCTACCAGTCCTAAGCCCCAGTGAGAGGTCCTATCTCAAAAACCAGGGCAGATGGCTCCTGAGGAACTACATGAGAGGCTGTCTTCTACCTCCACACGGATGGACACACACAGGTGCCCACACCTATGTGTTCACACCCACCCAACACCCCCACTCGCAGCCCCACCCCCCAATAAAGAAAAACAGGATTAAGCATGTCAGCATTGTGGAGATCGGGTATAAAGGGGGTCCTGACTGGGCTCTGAAAATCATTCAGGTGTGAAGCCCTGAGTTACGATGAGGTTAGGGGTGGGATAGGGTGAGGGGCACCTAATTCCTTCAATTAAATAAGGACCCCCCCCTTCTAAAATGTTCACCTATGATCATGGAGAGAGAAATTTTATTGAAGTATAGAGAAGTTGGACTGAAGACAAAAAGAAAAGAAGGGCAAATAACAGGAGATAGGAAACTGGAGCAATAGGATGTTCAGGAAAACAATAATTAGATACCATTGGAGATCAAGGTCTTTGTTTCTTTCCTTTGAGGAATGCTGTTGGACTGGCTTTGCTTAGCTGTGAGCACCAGGGTTTTAATTCATCTCTTGTCTGTGAAGTGGATTCTATCTGGAGCAAACATTCCAGAGCAATAATTGTGACCTTGCTGGGACAAAAAAATGAAATGTTACTAAATACATCCCACAGGAGGGGGTGTCTGGGTCCCACACTTCCCAGAGCACGTCCTTGTGCTATTTTCCCATGCAGTTCCTAGTTTTCAGCCTCACCTTGTTTTTTCCTATGTTTCTTTCTTCCTTGTCCCAAGAAAGAATAATTCATCATGTAGAAATGAAACTGAGTGTGATCACAGCTCGAATGGAAACCAGAGAGAGAGAGAGAGAGAGAGAGAGAGAGAGAGAGTTGGCATGCATCTCACTTTGAAAGAGAAGGAAAAAAATAAATTTCTCTTTTTTTTATATTTATTTATTTACTTACTTTTGTATTTTCAAGACAGAGTTTCTCTTTGTAGCCCTGGCTGTCCTGGAACTCACTCTGTAGACCAGGTTGGCCTCAAACTCAAAAATCCGCCTGC
>NW_022196911.1:72586113-72586357 GCF_008632895.1 Mastomys coucha | reverse complement strand
TTTTGAATTTCGAGACAGGGTTTCTCTGTGTAACCCTGGCTGTCCTGTAACTCACTCTGTAGACCAGGCTGGCCTGCCTCTGCCTCCCAAGTGCTGGGATCAAAGGCGTGCGCCACAGAGTCGGGAGAGAAAGTGGCTGACTTCAGAGTCCAAGAACTTAGACCCTCCAACCTGAAGATCAAAAGACAGTATAGCCGGGCAGTGGTGGTGCACACCTTTGATCCCAGCACTTGGGAGGCAGAGG
>NW_022196911.1:72577158-72586103 GCF_008632895.1 Mastomys coucha | reverse complement strand
GAGAGAGAGAGAGAGGACAAACCTGGCTGATTTAAATAAGCCCAGGGTTTTACAAATTGCCAAGTGTGGTTGCACGCCCTTTCTCAGCCTGCCACAAAGCATGTGTCTGAAGGGCTTAGGTTTTCTAATGCTTTGATAGACAGACATCATGCTTATCATGAAGCTTTTCTTGTGCATGTTGGTGGTTAAGTTTTCCCATTCATCCTATGTAGGTGGAAAATAATGACAGTCACACAACATTCAAGCAAGGAAGACACAGCTTCAGTATGATGATTAGCTGCTTGGGGATCAAAAGGCACCCACCATCCCCACCTTCAGAGTGATCAAGAGAGACTGTAAATCTAGCAGAAATCCAAAACTGGCAATAAACCAGTAAATATTTTCTTAAAAACAAATACAACTTATGTCTCCAACTGGAACAAAGTCCTGCAGACTGGTGATTTCCATGTGAGCCAAGTTTTGTTATCAAACTGGTTTATGAAGTCTCATAACTATAAAATCATCTCAGGAATTCAGGGTTATGGTGCCTCAGAGGCAACAATGTTTATGGCATCTTTGATGGAACTGTTTAATGACACCCTAACAGCTGGAAAGAAATGTCCTGTTTGTGATGGAGAATTTACTTCGAAAGGAACCTGCAGTTTACAGAAGTGACATACAAGGTGGCAAACCCTCCTAAGAGTCCTTATGGTTAAGTAAATCATATGGTTTTAAAATCGTGTAATACAGCCGGGCAGTGGTGACGCACATCTTTAATCCCAGCACTTGGGAGGCAGAGGCAGGCAGATTTCTGAGTTCGAGGCCAGCCTGGTCTACAGTGAGTTCCAGGACAGCCAGGGTCACGCAGAGAAACCCTGTGTCAAAACAAAATAAAACAAAACATCGTGTAATATGAGGGCTCATGGGGTTGTACAAAGAATACTTACTACTAACTGGTCCCTCCATTTTTGAATCTACAAGAGACGACTGATTTTGAAAGGAAAAATTAAAGCTTTAGACCTGTGCTGACTAGGAAGAAAAGTTATGGGCCTAAGAATCCATCACAAGCTGGCCCACATAGGCCTGGGAAGGAGCAAGCAAGCTGTTAGATATCATAAGAGCTGGCAGGTCAAGAAGACATAAAACTATACACATAGAAGAAAACATGTCTAGGCAAACGAGGACATGTCCAAGGCCCAGGCCTGCAAAGATGTGCCTGGCGGACACTAAGTAATGGACCATCTGGTTCCCTCAGATATGGTTTAAGGTCAGATGCTTTGTTGACTCAAATTAACACCAACCTTAGGAAATTTCCACTCTGTTCTGCACATAATAGTTAATATTTGAACTAGCCAATCATGTACGGTCACACTGATCCCTTTGTTCCCTCAGACCTTTTCCCTATATAAACCCCTAACTTTCAAGCCTCGTGGTCGGCTCCACTATCTCCTGTGTGAGATAGGTGTGGTGCCAAACCAGGGCGCCCTGAAATTAAAAATACATCAAGATGGTCTCTCGTGATTCCTGGGGTGCACGTCCTCCCGAGATTTGAGTGGGGGTCTCCCCCAGGGGTCTTTCAATTTCATGTGGTAGAGCCAGAATGAGCATCCAGGTTTTCATAGCAGCTGCTCATATACGTCAAGGATGCCTGTCTGGCAGCTACTGCTTTCCCAGGAGTGATTTTGGGTGAGTGTAGCAGTGTGGCATGAAACCACCTGAACTTGGTTACATGCTTCAGCACCCAGCCTAACCAAAGTTCTGAGAGAAGCTGTGCCTTCTCCAAAGACAAGATTCCAAAGTCAAGGGGCGTAAGCCAGCTTGCCATCGCTGTGACTGAATAAGTGAATCTTCAACTCAATAAGAGAAAAAATTCACTTGGGCTCACAATTCAGAGGTTTCAGTTTATGGCTGTGGCCTCTTGTTGGGTTAGTCCTGTGGCTGTACTATCAGGAACTTGAGGTGGAGCCATTGTTTCCTTCCACAGAGGCTAAGAAGCAGGAGTCCCATAATTCCCTTTGAGGACACACCTACACTAACCCAAGACCGCCGACTAGCTGCCACATCTTAAAGGTCCCACTACCTCACAGTAGCCCCAGAGGATGGATCAAACGGAGGTACTCGGCAAACACTCCAGAGAACTACACCCCTGTACATTCCCTACATAGCAAATCCTTGAATACAAGATTCATTCTCAGTTCTTGAGCTACTTACACTTTGAGAACCAGGGATCCAGGACCTTCCAGGTTTTAAATCATTCTGTCTCCTCGTTCCCCCGCCCCTCCTTTTTTTTCTTATTCTACTCTCCCTTTCTGTCTACATCTGTTTTCTATTTGATGCTAAACTCATAGATCCTGAGGGCTCCTTTATATATGTGTGTGTTTTGTGATAGAGGAAGTTTCTTACAGATGTTCATTCTTGGTGTAAGAGGCGGAAGTGAACTGAAGTTTCAGAAGAAGCTTCCTCTATACTAAAACAAACGAATGAACAAACAAAACCCTTGCAGTTTGTACTTGGCTGGCTTAGGACAGATGAAATGTTGTAGATTGGGAGTCAAAATTCTCTTTTTCTTTTTCTTTTTTTTTTGGGGGGGGGTTGTTTTTGTTTTTGTTTTTGTTTTTTCGAGACAGGGTTTCTCTGTGTAGCCCTGGCTGTCCTGGAACTCACTCTGTAGACCAGGCTGGCCTTGAAATCTTCCTGCCTCTGCCTCCCAAGTCCTGGGATTAAAGGCATGCGCCACCACCGACCAGCAAAATTCTCTTGATTTATTGCAGACCCTGTAACAAGCTCACAAGATCGAATGGAAATAACCTGCGTTTGCAGGTCAATTTTTTTTGTTGTTGTTCGTTTTACCTCCGGTCTCTATTCTTCCTGTCAAATTGCCAAAGAGCTAAGTGTCCTGTAAAACCAAGAGTCATCATGGTACTTACTTATGGCCAAAAGGCAGAGTGATAGAAAGGAGTGGCTCTCTTTCCTGGCTGTGTGGCCTTGGACAGATCACTTAACCTTTCTGAACTTTAGTATCTTCAATCATAAATCATGAACAATGGCATCATTACCTACCAGAGTGGCTATGTGAGTCAAAAAGACAAGTGTAGAATATTTTATAAATTACAAGGTACATGAAAATGTAAGAGAATGTCCTTCCTCATCTATTTAAATGGGCTAACGTTTGCTGAGAGCATCAAAAGAAGTAAAGGCCAGTATTAAGTCAAAGGTTTCCACAGCAACACTTTGGGAATCTGTTGGCAGTGGCTCAGATCCCCACCCCCCACTCCCATCTCAACTGTAGACACGTATGTAGAGAGCACTCTGAGAACAACATGTTTTATTGCACTGTGTAAGTGCAGACAACCCAGGATGCAACTTATCTGTTACATACCCGCCTTGATGTTGCCAAGATAAACTCTCCCATGAAGATTACCTAAGTCCAAAGACATCTGGGATGAATGGAGAATGTGTGTTCTCCGCAGTCCCTGGCATGAACTTGAGTAGAATTTGAATTCTTGTTTTTCATGAAATGAGACAAATGGCTTGATTTTATTTTGGCTCACATTACTGCTGCCCCATTTACTCTAAGATGTGTTCCTAAGAGATATAAATCTATTCAAAGGGATAAGCATGATTGTGTGGCAGGCTAGCCAGCATTGTCTGCGACTCAGAGTCCATGGAGTAGAGAAGGAATAGGGATTAAGAAAACTGTCCTTGGGTTGGCAAGGTGGCTCAGAGGTTAAGGAACCTTACCACCAAGCCTGATGACTTGAGTTTGACCCCTGGGACCTGCATGGTAGAAGGGGAGGATTTCTGCAAGTTGTCCTCTCACAAGCAAGGCACTCCCAACACAAATAATAAATAAGTAAATAAATAAATAAATCCTTAAAAATTAAAAAGAAGCTTACCTTGAAATTAAACATTATTTTATTAAAGATTTTTTAAAATTTTATAAACTGTATTGATTTGCTTCATAGCTGGGGATTAGACTGGTTCTCACATATACTAGGTAAGTGCTCTACCATGGAGCTACACAAACACTCTTGAGTTCTTATTGTGACAAAAATACCTGCATTAGTCAGAAGTTAAATTATGTAGCAATAACAACAACAGCAAATATCATTCCAATCTGATGGCTTAACCCAGAGCTTTGTCTCTCATTTACCCATGAACAGGAAGCTCTGGTCCTCGGGGCTATTCAGAACACCAAGATGGCAGGTGTCTTGACATCTTTCCACAGCTGCCATGTCTAGGAACAACAACAACAACAACAACAACAACAACAACCCTTTCTGCTTTGCTTTGTGATGTGTTAGAATATTGGCTTGTGTCTGAACACAGCACACTAGGCACAAACAGTTCCACGTGTAAAAGGTTTTATTGGGGGAGAGAGACTGGATGGTGGTGGAAATAGAAAAGGGGGAGGGGGAGAAGAGAGAGAGGGGGCGTCCCCCCCCCATATATATATATATGTGTGTGTGTGTGTGTGTGTGTGTATGGTCTCAGGTAAAGGTGGGAGGTAAGCCCAACGGATTCTGGGAATATGGCAGCTGTTGCCTTGGCAACAGGTTTGTGAGGTCAGCCTATGTGACCCCACGGGTTTCGGAGGCCCTGATGCCAACACTTTGTCCAGAGGTGACATTACACTTTCTATCTATAGCCCCTTGACTAGAAGTCCTGTGGGCATCCTGATACCAAGCAAATTGGAAACAGGATGGGCTAGAGACACTCAGAAAGTCTAAAACTCTCAGTCACTGTCCTCAGCCTCCGAAAGAGACAAGCGGTTCTGGGTGATTCCCACACCTCCATCCTCATCATGGCACCACGGAGCGAGCTCCAGTGGTTCGGACTCTCAGCTCAGCCTCATGCTGCCTGTATGACTGAGCAAACCATGCTCTCCTCCATTTCCACACCCGTCAAGTAGAGATTCCAATGCTCACCTCTGCACGAGAGAGCGAGATTCTCTGTGCTTGTCATCACTGGGAGGGCACAAAATATCTAAGGCGGCAATTCTTCCACAACAGTTCTGATATAGCAGATTATCTCAAAAACTATGGGAACCCTTCTCATAGACATTATGGCCAAGATGATTGCAAATTACCTTTGCTTGTAAGTTCTCTGTAAGTAATCCAAGATAGGATAACACAGACACCATTCTTAGAATGGGAAGTGCTGTTTCGTTCTATCATGTAACCTTTTTTCTTTCTGTGATACCCTCTCCCTAACTCCAGCGTCTAAGCTTTATAGACCAGCCTGGGTGTGAATCCCAGTTTAGTCACACTCTTTAGTTACTGAGCATTCTGAGTCTGTGTGTGTGTGTGTGTGTGTGTGTGTGTGTGTGTGTGTACTGAGATTGAATCAGGGCCTCTTAACAGTGGGACAGGGTCCCACAACAGTAGTCACAACTACTTCACAAGGTTTTCTATAAAATCAAAAAATAATTCAGAGCCTGGCAGTGGTGGCACACGCCTTTAATCCCAGCACTTGGGAGGCAGAGGCAGTCAGATTTCTGAGTTCAAGGCCAGCCTGGTGTACAGAGTGAGTTTCAGGACAGCCAGGGCTAAACAGAGAAACCCAGTCTCCCAAAATCAAAATAAATAAATGATTCAGATCAAGTCCCCAGCAGAGTATAGTGTAACTCTCTGTCCTTGATATGTTCTAGTGTGAATTCCTGCATTTGGTGTGAGAGCATTGCAACAGAAATCTCACTTGAGTCTGTGAAAACCCAAGTCAACACCAGGTTAGGACCTATCTGTCAGGAAATGGCCTCTATTGGCAGGAGAGGACTCATCTACTCCTATGCATTAAGCAGGCCAGGCAGTGGTGGCCCATGCCTTTAATCCCAGTACTTGGGAGGCAGAGGCAGATGGATTTCTGAGTTCGAGGCCAGCCTGGTCTACAGAGTGAGTTCCAGGACAGCCAGAGCTACTGAGAGAAACCCTGTCTCGAAAAACCAAAAAAAAAAAAAAAAAAAAAAAAAAAAAAGGGTCTAAGCAAATAAATAAACAACAAAAAAAAATTAGGATACTTTTAGACATACAAATACAAAATACAAATTTCTAATTTCTTCTGAAGAATTAATTCTGTCTCCAGTGGTCTTACAGACAGATGAGCTTTCTGAGGATGCCAACAACCCTTATCAATCCTCACTGTTGCCTATCTCGCCTGCTTTACTCATCCATGAGCTTGACCCATGTAAGAAGGCGAGTGCCATTGACACACAAAGCAGTCGTTCCTGATAGGAGTGACTGAAGTGGGAAAGCAGGCAGGGAGGTGAAACCATCTTCAACTCTTCAGCCAAACAGCAAGGGCTGTATTGAGTATTTTTGCAGCTCCATTTATTTATTTATTTATTTATTTATTTATTTATTTATTTATTTTAATTTTGTTTAATTCTTTGAGAATTTCAAACAGTATATTTTTGTTATATTATTTTCCACCCCGCAACGCTGTTCCTTTTGGGTTTCCTAGTTGTTATTTGACACAGGCTCCCACGTAGCCCAGGTTTATTTACTATGTAGCAGGAGCTGACCTTGAACTCCTGATCCTCTTGCTTTCCCTTCCCAGGGGCTGGATTATAGGCATTGGTTACCATAGCTGGTTATATTGTTAACCTCTACAAGGTTGCACAGGTTAAATAAAGTATCACTTTTGCTTTTAGGTGGAACTATATTGACTGGGTAGTTGAATTATCCTAATGCAAATTCAGACTAGCAAGTAAATGTTATTGATAAATCTTTCTAAAATTAAGGACATAGATTATGGGGGGCTGGAGAGACTGCTTTTCCAGAGGTCCTGAGTTCAATTCCCAGCAACCACATGGTGGCTTACAACCATCTGTAACGGGATCTGATGACCTCTTCTGGTGTCTCTGAAGATAGTTACAGTGTGCTCATATAAATAAAATAAATTTTAAAAATCTTTTTAAAGAAAGATAGATTACTATATACTATAATAAGTAGAATTTGCTTGACTGATCCTCAGCAGTAGAAAGAACAAGAGAGAGAAGGGGGGAGGGAGGCTGGAGTGGTGGCTTAGCAGTTAAGGACACGACAAACTGCTCTTGCGAAGGACCTAAGTTCAATTTCCAGGACCCATGTCAGGTGGCTCACATCTGGCCTTCATAGACACTCCACTCACATGTACACACACACACACACACACACACACACACACACACACACATACACATAATTAAAAAATTTTTAAAACTTAAAAGAATGAAGTTCAAAAAGAAGAAAAATAATAATGAAAGATGTCTTCATTAAAGGAAAGGCTGAGAAAGGAGTGACTGCCACTATCCTTTTCTACTGGAATTTGATCTCAAGTCAAAACTTGACATCCAAGTGTTAGGAGCTCAGTTACCTCTGGGTAGGGAGAAAAACTCCTGGGGAGAGGCAACGCATGAGGTCTGCTTCTGAGGCCAGGGATTCTATGGCCTGAGCAGGCTCGCGTCAATCTTAACCGAAGACCTTGCATTACTACTGACTGTTTTCTCTTCAGTAAAAGGCGATGTCTCTGAATTGCAATGTCCGTTTATGACACTGCTGTGCACGTGCACGCCGTGGTCTTTGTGCCAGTGTACAAGGCCACTGAATTATATATGGGTGAAGAAACTCTCTCCTGATGACCTGCAATTCTCAAGGATCGTTATATGTTCTAGAACATAGTAGGATTCATAATTTTGCTAGGTGGGGCAAAGGCATTACCTATTAGTCCTTGTCAGCTCTTTCCTACATTTACCTGAAGCATGTGGGAATCAGAATTGTCAAAATAATGTAAATGCTCTAAAGCCCTTCTAATCCAGCTTCCATGCTTTCCAAACACCCTGAGGAGGGGAAAGGGCTGCCCCAGACAGTGCAGCCAAGGCCAGAACTACCTCAATTGGTTGTTGCCCAAGACCTATTTTGTCTTTATACATTCTAGGCTTCTACCTAATGGTTTAAGCATCCAATTTATCCACAGTCATGCATTGTCCTTGTAGCGTTTTACCAGGTCTTCCCGATTCTCCTTGGAGAAATCCTGCATGAAGCCAGATCATCCTCCACCCACCCACCTTTTTCCCACTCTGCTTTCTAGCATATTTATTGCATTAAACATATTCTGAAGAGGGGAGAGGCTCTTGTCTAGTATGTAAAGAGAACCAGATTTAACTCCAAGTACTTCAAAACACCAAGAAACAAACCAGGAAAGAAATTTCTTTCAAGTTAGAGGTGGATTGCTGTGGAGATCCTAAAGATGTTTCTGGGCAGTGCTGTCTCTTGTTCAATTTCTCTCAGTTGGTGGAGAGAGAAGCATAAATTCTTATGATGGAAAAAAAAAAAAACCAGGAAGGAAAAAAATGGAAGTGGAGGGAGCCAGCACTGAACCGTACGTAAGTGCCTTGCAATTTGAGGTTGATACCATGGCATGAGTGCGGGCTGACTCATCAGGAATACAGATAGAGCTAAGCAAATGACTCCCAGAAAAGAGGCAAAGGATACTGAAGGAGGAACCATCCAGCTATCCAACCCAGTCTGTGCTGTTTGCATGCTCTGCAACGCACATCAGCTTTATGATGGTGTTAGCTGTGTGGAGATAAGAAAAATGAGGACAGATGCTAAAATCTTCATGATACAAAATTTATTCCACTTGAAGAAATGTCTTACATTCTGATATTAGGTCTTCCCTCTTTTAGTTCCGAAACATTAATGAGATGACACTGAATGCAGGAGACAGTTTACATCTTTACGGGCTCCCTGGCAACTTAGAAATATCACCGTTCTATGTTGGTCTCTGCTTTGATTCTCACCTACTGCACTGATTTAGAACATCCAAATGTCAATCTCCCATGTAGAAAACTGTAAGTCACTGGGCGGTGGTGGCTCACACCTTTAATCCCAGCACTTGGGAGGTAGAGGCAGGTGGATTTCTGAATTCGAGGCTAACCCGTTCTTCTGGGACAGCAAGGGCTACACAGAGAAACCCTATCTCAAAAA
>NW_022196911.1:72556319-72576660 GCF_008632895.1 Mastomys coucha | reverse complement strand
ATCTCATTATGGATGGTTGTGAGCCACCATGTGGTTGCTGGGATTTGAACTCAGGACCTTCGGAATAGTAGTCAGTGCTCTTACCCGCTGAGCCATCTCTCTAGCCCAGCTTTTTTTTTTTTATCTGAAATGAATCAAGAAATTATATCAAATAATGATTGTAGCAATAAGAAGAAATTCAACACAAAATCTATCCTCTCCAGCCACAGGCCTCTGTTCTACCCTTCCCAGTTGCCATGTGCTGGCTAAAGGAATACTCCACAGAGGAAGCAGCATAGAGAATGAGGATCATGCTGTGGGAAGACAGTACAGCCTTGGCTCCTACCAGGACAAGCTCCCTCAGTTGCTTGTGTGGCAATGCAGTTGTGCAAGCCCTGGCTAAACCTGCTTAGAGAATAGGCAGAAAGCCCCAAGGTGTTCCCTGCTCTGAGCAACCTTTTGGATTCTTCCTCTAAAATGGGGGGTGGGTTTTTCTCCACTCTATGTTTCTCCCCTGAACCCCTCACCTTCCAGCACCTACCATCTCTGAAGCAGAATACCTGGGATGGGCATTCTCTGTGGCTCATTGCTTATGGAACTGCCCTCCCCCCCGAGTCCCCTACTGCACCCCCAAACCCCGCTCCCACCCATTACTGCTATCTCTGCCAGAGCACTTACAGAGCTGTTTCTGAATTCTGGTCATTCTTTTTCACACAGAGCTAAAAGGCAAGCACAGAGTGAGTTTAACCTCCATCTCTAAGGTCAGCAGTGAGCGTTTTGAAGGCATCAGCATGGCGTTGGGTGCTGTGGAGCTACAATGCAGCCACCTGTGTGAGCTCAGCTCATTTTCTTTGATCTTGTGGATAGATTTTTATTGAACTTTGAGAAGGATGTAAGTCTTAATCAGAATGTTTCTAGGGCTCACAGGTCATATATACATATATATAAATCAGTGTGTGTGTGTGTGTGTGTGTGTGTGTGTGTGTGTGTGTGTGTGTATGTGTACATGGTGGAGGAGTGTCATGCCTTAGTTCATGTGTGGAGGACAGAAGACAACTTGCAGGTGTACATTTTTTCCCTTATATGGGTTCCAGGACTTGAACTCAGGTCATCAGGCTTGGCCACAGGTGCCCTCACTTACTAAACAATCTTCTCTGTCCAGTTTGTTCTCTTCTTTTTCCCTCCCTCTCCTTTCCCCCCCTCTCTCTTCCCCCTCCCTTCCTCTTTTCTTCCTCCCTCCCTCTCATTCTTTCTTTTGAAAATGTTTTGGACTGGAATAGAGGGTGGGGCAAATTTCTCTTCCTGGGAAACACTGTTGTCCCGAATCAGATCTAGTTACTGTCGCCCTGAGAACCCAGTTCTCTGGCTGATGAGTTCAGCCTAGGGCATTCTGGCTCTCTTGAGAAGTTTTCTGCCATGTGTGCCCTCTTTGGCCCCAGTGATCTCATGGAGTCGAATGTGAGCTATTAGCCTAAGCATGTACATATTCTGAGACACAGTAAACAATGATGTCAACCATTGGACAACTCAAACTCCAGCCGGCAGCAGTGGAGTCTGTGGCTGTATCCAAGAGCAGAACGCGCAGGCGTCTGTTCCTCCTTGTGTTTATTTATTGCACCAATGGTGCCATGGCAACGATAAAAGGGAAAGTTATTGATTGGGGTTTTTGTTTTTCAAAGAAAATTTGACTCTGAAGCCCTGGTTGGACTTAAACTCAAGACCTTCCTGTTTCTATCTCCCCAGCACTGGGGAGACAAGTGTGCACTGTCTCGCCTGGCAGGAGAGATTTCAGAGGAAGAAAAACCAACTCTAAGACTCCCGTATTTCCACTCAGGTTTTGTCCCTATGCATCTCTCTTATTTGTAAAGCTACACACAGGGTGATTGCGAGGGCCTTGTACGTGCCAGGCATGCGGTCTACCACTGAGCACAGTGCCAGCCTCTTAGATGACTTTTGCTCTAGTAGCTCAGAATACTTAGGTACCTTCATTATTCTTTTCCTCCTAGAAAGCAGTCCAAAAGCCAGTGTCAGGAAGACCACGACGCAAGCAGCGATGATCGGCTCTATCGGCACGACAAGAACTTTGTCTGTTGGGAAGGCAAATTGCAGGGAGAGCAGTCAACCTCTAATTGCCGTGTTTCTAACATGAACCATGCATGGGCACTTTGCACATGTCAATCACCCTTTCAGTTAAACCCTCCAAACAACCCTAAAAGATGAGGCATAATGGGGGTCTTTGGCAGGTTAGGCTACTTATCCAGAAATCATCGAGTTAATAAATGGCAGATGCAGATTTTGAACCCATTCCTCTGTGGAAGAAGTTTCTGGACTATGAGCACCGCACCCAAAGTGACTGTTCAGTCCATTTTGTGCTTTCTTTATTATATTTTCTCCAGCCCATCCCCACCCCCAAACAGGCACGCACCAGTGCTGCCCAGAGCTAGCTTGCTGGTCTGATTCTCTCTTCCCCCTCCCCCTCCCCCTTGCCACACAGAGCTGAAGCAAATTGAAGTCAATGTCTTCTCAAAAGCACGAAAAGTTTTTAGGAGGAATCCTTTCTTCCGGTTATATCTTTTGGCTCCTGCTCAGGATAATTGGGGTGGGTGGGGCAAGTAAATAAATTAAACACCCCTCAGTATTTTGTGTGTGGGAGGACAAGGGATAGAACTCAGGGCCTAGCACATACCAAGCAGACATTCTACCACTGAGCTACACCCTGGCTCCAAAGCATCCTTCACTCCTGCCCACTCTTAGAAGTCCCCCCTCCTCCAAATTATTCTCATGAAGGTGTGAGTGGTGCCAACCATTCCACAGAGGTGCGCGTGATGAGCTGTCTTAGAGAGCTCTGGCTCTGTATTAATCCACTCTGGGATATACTGAAGTCATCGCCTTACTAGAAACCTCTCTACTTCTACACCAAAGAAACTCATTAGAACCGTGAGGAAGCAAAGGCCAGACGATTAGGAGGAGAAATCATATTGCAGTCGCAGGCCGGAATATCTCTTACCAAACCGGAAGTCAGGGAGCCACAAATGACAGCTTGCCTTTCTACAAGTCAAGCCGAAATAAACTTACTGACCTACTGGCTCACTTTGCATTCCAAATTACTGCTGGGAGACACATGTAACCTCCTTCGGGCCTTCCCTTGGTGTTCCTTCCTATCTGTGACCAGACTCGGTGTCCCCTCCCCCAGACAAAATAATTTCTAACATGTGGGCTGAGTCTTATGCTGGCCAAGCATTTCCCATCATTTCCAGCATTTCAAAGCCTTTTAGAAACTCCCCCCACTGAGCTGTGAAGCCAGGAGAGCCTGTGGAAAATTTGGCATCAAGTGCCATTGAGAGCCAGCAGCAGACCACGTGTGCTATAAAAGCAAGCTGTTGACAGCCTGGGAAGTAACAGAGCAAAAAAGAAATAAGAAAACAGGCTAGTTTGGCAGAACTCCACCCCAAATAAGTCTCTGCCCACCTAAAAGGCAATTTGCTGATTGCCATGCAAGCTGTGTGATTTTTAGAAAATGTACTTATAGAGCAATTATGCTTTTTTCCCCCTAACCAAGAGAGATGCTATAATCAGTCTCCAAGTATGGTCTCATTGCTAATTAAGATGGCACCACATGAAGTTTACCCCACCCGGTTTTTATAAAGGCTCTGAGGAAGGTTTTGAAAAGCCAAAAGCTTTGAGGTGGTATTCCTTCCATTGCTTCTGCCCTTTGGACACAGAGGGTTTTTTTGTTGTTTATTTTTTAGGTTTTTGTGCTCCAAGGCATACTGTCATTGTTTTCTGGGACAAGTTAATGAACAATGGTGACAGGGCAGTTAACCAACAGCCACTCTCCTTCCCCACCAGCCACCATGTTTGTATCCCAGGCTCCCTGGTGTGCAGAGGAAATAAGGCCTCTCTCTGGTGACAGCAGTCCAGACAAGCAGGCAGGGGGTTGGTTTGTTTCTTGGGAAATGGCAAGAATGGCAACGAGTGAGTATAGAGTAATGTTCCAGCCTGATGCAGGAGCCTCAGCTTGTCTGGGTACGAGCCCAAGACCAAATGTGTGGGAAGGAGTGGTGTGCCTCTGCGGCATCAAGCATTCCAATGTCCTCTTTGTCCGAACAAGAAATCCAAGGAGATGTGTGCATAGGGTGCACAGACATACATTCAGGCAAACCCTCACACATAGAAAGCAAACTGAAGAAATCTTTGGAAAGGAAAAGAAATCTAAGGAGAACATTCCAAACCTCCCTGGTTCTCCTTATCACAGAATGATAAACTTGAGTGGATAGCACATAATGCCAAGGGAGATTGATTTGATTGGCTATCTTCCCCACACTCTGCTATCAGACAACAGGCCACAAGAGCTAGGAGTGATTGCAGAGATCTTCTTCTTCTTTATAATCTGAACTTTTTTCTCTTGTACATTTCTGAATTCTCTTCTGTTGTAGACTGTGAACTCACAGCTAGTTCCTACATACATCAGTGCTGGAGGAAATTTGTAGAAGTCTCTTCCCCTAAAAAGCTAAACCAGAATTGCTTTCTGTATTGGTACAAGCTCTTTGCTCAAAGCCGGTGGTATATAATGGAATAGACATGATTCTTCTAATCTCTTTCTCTCTCTCTGAAGACAAGGTCTCACTGTGTAACCCCGGCTAGCTTAGACATTGCTTTGTAGACCAGGCTGACCTTGAACTCACAGAGATCAGCCTATCTCTACCACTCAAGTGCTGGGATTAAAAGTGTGGGTCCACCATGCCTGGCTTAGAAAAAAAAATTTTTTCTTTTTTTTTGTTTCCTTTTAAAAGCAGACACTCTACCACTGAACTATCCCAGCCCTTTGCAGTGTCCAGGATCAAACACGAGACCTCATGCATACAAGGAAAGCACCCTTCTTATAGAGCCCTAGCACGAGTCTCCAGCTCTTCTTAACGTTTGTTTGTTTTTCTGAGGCATCGTCTCACTAAGTTACCCAGGCAGGACTTGAACTCACAGTCTTCCTGCTCTAGTCTTCTGCATTGCTGAGATTAAAGGCTTGCGGCACCATGCCTGACTCACACAGAATTCCTAAAGAAAACCCTCTTAGATGGGGACAATTTCCCAATGGAAATCTTCGCTATAAATCATAACGGTCCTCATCATCTGTTGTCACTGATGACGTTTATGGAGCCTGTCTTCTGACTTATGCCTCACACTGAGCGATTACTTGAAATGAATTACCTTTAACAACCAGGTGGAAGTCCATGGTCTCCACTTTCAGAGAGGAGCTAGCCACACAGCTGTAGGTCCCGTTGTCAGATTTCTTGACTTTGGTGATTGACAACTGAAAAGACTCCCTTGTCTGTTGGATTTGGTGACGGTCTTTCTCTAAAACCAAGGCACTGTTGTTTTTATACCACATCATTTCTGCTGGAGGGTTGGCTTTCACGTTGCAAACCAACCATACGTGGCTGTCTTCCTCCACGGTTTGGAAGCCATTTCCACTTAGAAGAGGAGGAACTGTAAGACTCAAACATTCAAGATTAGTTAGAAGCACGCAGTAGTTAGTCCATTGTCAGCAACTTAAGCTCTTCCTTCCATCTCTATCAGGGGTGTACTTACCCCTTAGACAAAAATAAAAATAAAAATAAAAATAAAAAATAAAATGCCTACCGTTTACTGTGTACACAGCTAGGAACTAGGGGCTCGAGAGAAAATGAAAAACATCCAACTCCTCCCTTCACAGAACTTTAAAGGTAGTTAAGATAGACCAAGGAGGGAGGGGGAGAGGCACCTCCATGGCAGCACACGACTGTCTGTAACTCCAGCTACAGGGGATCTGATGCCTTCTTCTAGTTTCTGTGGGTACCAGGCACACACATCGTGCACACATATGCACGTGGTGAAAACATATATACATATAATAATAAAACCAAATAATTTAAATTAAAATGTTTTCCTTAAAGAGAGAGGAAGAGAGGGAGAGAGAGAGAGAGAGAGAGAGAGAGAGAGAGAGAGAGAGACCTGAAGCTGTATATGATGAGGAACATAATATATATAATAATAGCTGGAATGGTAACACACACCTTTCATCCTAGCCCTTGGGAGGAGGCAGAGGCAGATAGAGATCTCTATGAGTTTTAGACCAGCTTGGGCTACATAACAAATTTCAGACTGGTCAGAGTAACATAGTAGGACCCTGTTTAAAAAACGGTCCTTGTTTTCTGAGTGATGTAATAATCCAGTTTGTATAAGAGTCGGCTAAAACAGCACAATACTAAAGACAGGCCTGAGAGTTAGCACTAACTCCTTTTATGTCATCGCCTGTGACTTCCAGACAGCTACTTAACTGTTAAAGTCTCAGTTTCCTCTGAACAAACAAAGACTCGGATAATAATACTTTTTCTGTGAAAATTGAGATGATCTGTGTAAAGAAGTGAATCTGCTGTCATGCTAATACCCTTACAAATATCATGCCAACTACCACTACAAATGTCATGCTTAGGGGGAGCGGGGAGGGAACAGGGTTTTTTTGTTTTTTTGTTTTTTGTCTTTGTTTTTATTTTAATTTTAATTTAATTTAATTTAATTTAATTTTTTTCAGAGGGGAAACTGGGAAAGGAGATATCATATGACATGTAAAGAAAGAAAACATCTAATAAAAAAAACAAAAACAAATGTCATGCTAACTAACTACTATTACAAATGCGGTGGTGACTTGGAAAGCTACACATACCTTCAAGCTTCGCATTTTGTCTGACTGCATTTACCAAGGCCACATATTTACACCGGCTCAGCGGCCCTCTTACAGAGCATGCCGTGCTTCAGGAAGCCATCCAACTGTGCTAACTCTTGCCTCTATTGGAGAGCAGCTGTAGCCCATGGACAGTCAGGCACATACATTCTCACCAAACAATTCCAACCTCACTGTCCACCAAGCCCTTCTCGAATCTAAAAGGAGAAATGACCAAGCCAGGTTTCTGTTCTTGTCTATGCTCCTTGTATTTATTGGCAGAGGCCCAGGAAATTAATAAAATGGTTAAAGAGTGGGCAGTTAAGGAAGGAGGTAGATCCGAAGGAGGGAAAAGAGGCTTGTATCATCTGCATACTGAACACTTAGACCCTGAGTAGGCTGTGGTATTTATAACTTTCTCAGAAGAATGACATTTTGTTGCTCTTTGGAATGAGCTTGAATTCTGTATCCATACGCAACAGGCATGTTATGTAGCATGGGAGATATACAGGAAGTTGCTGGAACAGAAAACGGAATTGCCAAGCACAACAGTTCCATTTGTGAACAGATTCCATTAACTGTCCCTTTTAACTAATAATGTCAATGCTGGTTTAAGCAAGTGCTCTATGCAGGAACACTGCCCTTTAAGAAAATCAATACATCTCAAGTAAAGTTCAAGCATCCTCTTTGACATCCAGCATAGTCACTTCCGGAATCCCTGCTGTTTTGTTCTTATTGTTGTTGTCTTTGAAATAAGGTCTCCCTGTGTCGCTCAGGCTGGCCTGTAACTGACAATCCTTTTGCCTCAGACTCCACATCAGTGCTAGAATTACATTGCCTTGTACAACCAGGCCCTGCTGCTAGTACACATTAATGAGGAAATAGGAACATAGTTAAAAGGCATGGGCAGGTATTTCACAGAGAAGAATTAAAAATCCTCTTTTTTTTTTTTTTTAATTCAAGAAATGAATAGACTAGACACAGTGGCTGCCTTTGAAAGACTGAATCAGAATCATCACTTGAGTCCCTAAGTATGAAGCTAGCCTGGGCAATAGTGCGAGCCCATATGTGAGAGGGTGGGCATAGAATTTCAAGTGCAGACATCCAAGATTGATTGGCAATTTCTTTCCCCTTCACTCACAGGTGACGTTCAGTACTACTGTAATGGACACCTTCTGATCACTCTGTAGCTTGCAGGTAAAGCGGACTCCATCGTCGCTTTCGTTGATGGGAGAGACACAGACAGAACTGATGTTGATTTTGTTTCCATCTTTCAAATCTACTCTTCCATCTTCTCTGTACCAGAGAAGTTCTTCATCCGTGGTGTGGTTTTGAACAGCACATTTCAGAGATGCTTGGACACCATGATAAGTGTCCAGGATATAGTTCTCTGTTCTACCATTCACAGTTAAAACAGAACCTGAGGATATAGGAAAAAACTATTAAGACAGGCAGATATCTAACCAATATGTCCATCAATAGGGGATTGGTTAGATTAATTATGATACATTAAGGCAACAGAATACACTCTCAACAATTACAAACCATTGTGTCAATCTATATATACAGTTTTACAAGGAGATAAATACACAACGTATTTTGTTTGTTTGTTTGATGAGCTGTTCTCAAACTGACGATACTCTTGTCTCAGCTTGCCGAGTGCTGGGAATTCAGGTGTGAGAGCGGGACATCACGTATTATTACCTGAACTGAGAAAAATACTAAAAATTGTGGCCGCCAAATTTTGCTCCACAATGAAATCCCCCAGAGATCTTTTACATCTTGATGCGAGGCTCAGATCCAGGTCATCTGTTAGGTTGACAGGAGTGTAAACTGGGCATTGGGGCATCTGAACCCTAGGTAGTTCAAACTTACAGTGAAGTTTGACAACCAAGTTAGAAACTGTGTATAAAATAATCTCAGAATAATCTGATGGGAAAAACATATGGGATGCTCAAGAAGAAAAGCCTTGGAAGGTATCAGATATTTATATAGACTAGAACTGGTAGATATGGGATTTAAAGTGGAGCGATACCAAACTTTATGTGCTTGCTTTGAGGGAGCTAGGTAGAGCAGGAGAGCAAGGACTTGGAAAAGTCTAGCAAATGGAAAACTATTAATGCATAAGTCCAAAGGTAGAATATAAATTCTATCTCTAATAATTATTACAAACATGGAAACTGAATATGTATATGGACAAAAACTGACCTAAAAATACTTTTCTTGCTAGATAAAAGGAATATAGATGAATTTGTTCTTGTATTTCTCATGTTTTAAAAAAAGGACAGTACAGTAAAATTTAAATATGTTTAAATGGCTGTGATCCATGAGGTAGACAAGGTTTTGTGGGGTTCATAACCAGGATGTTGTTTGTTCTTTTGAGACAGGGTCTCACTATGTAGCCCTGGTTGTCCTGGAGTTAGACCAAGCTGGCCTTGAAGTCACAGAGATGCCCCCTGCCTTTGCCTCCTGAGTGCTGGGAGTAGAGGCATTCATCAGCATGGTTTTTTTTTGTTTGTTTTTTTTGTTTTTGTTTTTTTGGTTTTTCGAGACAGGGTTTCTCTGTATAGCCCTGGCTGTCCTGGAACTCACTTTGTAGACCAGGCTGGCCTCAGAACTCAGAAATCTGCCTGCCTCTGCCTCCCAAGTGCTGGGATTAAAGGCGAACTCCACCACCACCTGGCTCATCAGCATGTTTTGCATGTTTTTGTTTTTGTGTTTTGCTCTGATTTTTAGTGAGTTTTTTTTTTTTTTCATTGCATTGTAATAAATGCCTGAATTCCAGCTTTTATTTTCCTGGTTCAGAAGCAGGTAACAAAATTAAAGATCCTGCCTTTAATCCCAGCACTTGGGAGGCAGAGGCAGGCGGATTTCTGAGTTTGAGGCCAGCCTAGTCTACAGAGTGAGTTCCAGGACAGCCAAGGCTACACAAAGAAACCCTGTCTAGAAAAAAACAAAAGAAAAAAAAATTAAAGATCCAGCTGCGGCTAGGCCATCCTCCAAAAGATGCATTAGCTTTTAATATGATGGTGTGACAGTGCCTACAACCGTACCAGGGTCAAAGGAGGGTTTCAGGTGCCTTCCTCTGTTCTTTGAGGCAGAGTCTCACACTGAATCAGAAGCTTTCTAGCTTAGCTCTGCTGGCCAATAGGCTCTCAGGGTCCACCAGTCTCCACTCCCCAGTGCTGGGGCCACAAGTACAGAGCCACGCCCAGCTTTTGCAATGCAGGAGGAAAATGCAAATTCTCATGCTTGCAGAACCAACTTCCTTGCAACCCAGACTCTTGTTTTGTTTCCTGGTGTTTCCAATTGAACCTGAAGCCTTTAAACTAATTAAGCATTCACTCTACTAACAAGCCACCCCTCCAGTCTTCCCTGTAGTTTGTTTTTAAATCATGAATAAGCATTTTAAAACCTGAGAGAAACGCAGGGTGGTGGTGGTGGCGGTGGCAGCGGTGGTGCACGCCTTTAATCCCAGCACTTGGGAGGCAGAGGCAGGCGATTTCTGAGTTTGAGGCCAGCCTGGTTTATAGAGTGAGTTCGAGGACAGCCAGGGCTATACAGAGAAACCCTGTCTCGAAAAACCAAAAAAAAAGAAAAAAGAAAAAAAGAAAACCTGAGAGAAGCTACTTTGAGGCAGAGATACAGATAAAAATGTGGACAATAGTTTTCTGTAAGTGACATGTTCAAATACACAGAAGATTATCTCACTTGACATTGGTACTGAAATATATTTAAAAGTGTGAACATTCCGACTACAGTCCCAGAAAAATAGCACACTCCATCCTGTCTTACACAATCAGAGCCATAAAAGGGTTCCCCCCCCCCATTTTAAAAAATGTTTTCTGACTCTTATAACCTGAAGCATTCATTGTATTGGGTAGCCATTCCAAATCGTAACTTTTAAGTTGTTCCCAGCGTTCATAGATCATTATTTTAATCTACTTAATTATTTTTTAATCTAAAAAGAGGCCATAGAGAGTATTAACTTACTTGTCCTCCCCTGTGGCAAAGATAAAAGCACTAAGACAAGCTGGCATGCTTGCAGTGGGCCGATGATCTTCCACACCATCTTAAGTGAACGGGGTTGGGTCTTCTGGAGACGAAGAATGCAGTTGGTTCTGTACTTTGCTCTACAATGAGTTTATGAACTTTCTTCCTATTAGGCACTTAAAATAAAGTCCCAAGTGAGTCACCCCAGCTGTAACGGCACACTCCTACTTTTTAATTAAACGAGTCTGAATAAATTAGTTTAGTTTTGACCTTTTTATGACAATGAAAAAAAACCTATAATGATATAGATATAGATATCAGATGACTACAAGAGGAAAAAAAAATCTTCCGTAGGGGGGAAAATATGTAAACTGTCACTTTAACAGAAAGACAAATGAATTCTCCATCTCAGGTGGTCCTAAATGAGCAAAGTCACTCTTTTTTGAGAGTATCGCTTGGGTCATATTTGGAAAGCTGTTCTCCAATCAGAGAATTCTTTTAAAATGTTTATCTTATGTGTTTGGGCATCTCACCAGCATGGATGTCTGTGTTCCACTTGTGAGTCTAGTACCCAAGGAGGTAGGAACAAAGTATTGGAACACCCTGGAACTGGAGTTGCATATGGTTGTTAGCTGCAGAGAACTGCAGCGCTGAGAATTGAAGCCAGATCGTCTGCAACAGCAGCAAGGGCTTTTGAACACTAAGACATCTCTCTAGTCCATCATGGGCAGTTCTTAAGATTACTACAGATTCAAAGGTGCCCATTTGCTGCAAACATGGCCTCTTGTCTTAATATTCCCTCCCTTTGGTCACATATGGACTATCAAGAATAAATAAACAAAGCTTCCCTTTTTCCTTCTGTATACTCCTGCTTCATCCTCCTAAGATAGTCCAGGTGTGTCTGGGAAAACCATGCATACATTATTTCCCTTACAGATAGCTCTACTGTGCCTCAGGTGTGCAAAGTCCTGGGTTTGATGCTCAGAACTACAGACAGACAGACAGACAGAGAGTACTACCACTATTACTACTACTACTACTACTACTACATATGTGGCAGAAACGTGTATGGAATAACTTCCAGACAACTGCTATTCACTTCACATATATTTATTCAATTACAACTAAGCCATATTTGTTTTCCTTGAGATGAAGTCTTTCTCGATAGCCCTGGCAACTTACAACTCTCTTAGCTAAGGTCCTAAGTGCTGGGATTACAAATGTGTCCTACCATGCTCTGTAACAATCAACCTCTTGACACAAGAATACGATTTTCCCAGCACATTTGCACAAAACCAGCAAATGTTAGGGACAGGATTCCAACCCGAGACTGCCAAGGCAACACTCAGGACTGTCCTTCTGCCTGAATTCATATTCATTCCCTTCAAAGGATGCTCCTACTCTCTTCTACTCCCTGGTTTTTCCATTTGCACTAACAACTTGGTATTTTGTCCCTTATGAATAGTAGCTGTTAAAAGCAGGAAATACGCATCTGACTAATTTAGGGTTCCTACGCCTCCCTTGCTCTAGGCTTGTCCTGACAAGGACCAGGAAGGCCTTTCCCAATCTTTTTTTTTTTTTTTTTTTTTTTTTTTTTTTTTTCTGATTTTTCGAAACAGACTTTCTCTGTGTAGCCCTGGCTGTCCTGGAACTCACTCTGTAGACCAGGCTGGCCTCGAACTCAGAAATCCACCTGCCTCTGCCTCCCAAGTGCTGGGATTAAAGGTGTGCACCACCACTACCTGGCTCTACCATTCTTTTTATAAGATGCAATTATTTTTTTTTTAAAGATTTATTTATTATTATAAATAACTACACTGTAGCCATCTTCAGACACGCCAGAAGAGGGCGTCAGATCTCATTATGGGTGGATGAGAGCCACCATGTGGTTGCTGGGATTTGAACTCTGGACCTTCAGAAGAGCAGTCAGTGTGCTCTTACCCGCTGAGCCATCTCACCAGCCCTATAAGATGCAATTATTATTAGCCTGAACATTTTGTAATTGAAATTTTCTTGTCCAAAATATTGCTATGACTCTATTGTAAGACTGAGGACCTTGGGACCAGTGAGATGGTTCAGAGGTAAAAGTGCTTCCTATTGTAAGCCTGAGTTCAACCCCCAGATTCCATGTAAGAGAGAACTCTTAAAGTTGTCCCTTGACCTCCATGTGTGTGCTGTGGCATGTATATGTCCACTCCCCCACACACTAATAAAGACGATGAAAAAGTGATGATTTCAGAACCTGATCATGCATGGAGTTTTCTTAGTAGATGGGAGAGAGAGCATTGCTGTAACATGCAGGAGTCTCTGGGTCAATCCCCAGCACTACAAGGATACATGGAGGGTTAGAAAGGAGAGCCCTCCAAGAATGATAAAACCGTAACTTTTCTCAAGCACAGTCCAATATAAATCCTGAATAAAGACTCAAGAGTAGCTAGGCCTTGGTGATGCACATCTTTAGTTCCAGCACTCAGGAGGCAGAGGCAGGTGAATCTTTGTGAATTCGAGGCCAGCCTGAATTCGAGTCCAGCCTGGTCTACAAAGTGAGTTCCAGGTCAGTCAGGAGCTTCAGAGCTACACAGAGAAACTCTGTCTCAAAAAAAAAAACCAAAACAAAACAAACAAAACAGAATCAAGCAAGCAACCAACCAAACAAACAAACACCAAACAAAAGGAAAAACTGAAGAGAATGAGGCTACACACTACCCTGTGAAGGGGAAGAATTGATGGCCTCTTGCTTTCCAAGACACCAAAGTTTCCAAATAAAGTCCCCACTCTGGCCACTCACCTGCTGAGCTTCGAGCAGCTGATTTCCTCAGCTATCTCTTCCTCTGCCCAGGAACCCTGAATTATGTCCTGTCATGATCCTTTATAATACTTGAATTTGAACACTTTATGATAGTAGGGTCGAGTAACTGAGATAAATTGGGTTCAAAGTCTGTTTCCCTTTCTGGATTCTTAGAGAAGACAGTAATTGGGAAGAACATCTTTGCAAGGTCTTTCTGTGTACCTAGGTTACTAGGTGGGGCTGGGTATTACTAACACAGGTGTATTGTTCCAGGGAAACCTGAATGAACTTGTGCAGAAATCTATAGCACATCTCACCCAACACTGTCCCTCAACTGTGACAGAGCAAGTCCGGGGAGAGGCTTGACTTTCACAATCAGTGACATCTGAAGACTTTGCATACCTTAATTATTGAAAAATTTTACCACCAGTCACCCGAGCCCAGTGCTGAAGCTATGACAAGCAGCAAGAGGTAGTTTTAGCTCTTTGAGGCTCTCACTTCATGGGGAAACCAGAGCAGGATTCTCCAACTAAACTTATTTTATTGATAAAAATACTTAAGTTACTCAATGGGTAACAGGCCACATAAAACCCCGATGAAGCAGCTGAAATCCCAGCACCCCTACAGTGAGAAGGAGGCTGAGATGGGGTCTGCATCTTTGAGGAGGGGAAGAATCCTCAAAAGGGCACTTGCCATACCAGATATACGTCAATCAGAGTAGAAGACGAGGACCAACACACAAGGTTGTCCTCTAACTGACACATGGGCATGGGTGCGCATGTGTACACATTCTTGCATGCACGCACCACATATTTTACGGTATTGCTACTAACGGATATTTTATGTGCCAAGAACTATTGTTCCCATTCATTAAAAAAATAGAATATTTATGACAATCTATACTTTACCCCCACTTTTTTCTGTTGCTGGAGATCAAACCCAGAAGTCTTATATATGCTAAGCAAGCACAGTACCACTGAGGTACACCCCGAACTTTCTCCATTTTTGTTTTGTGTTTTTTTTTTTTTAATTTTTATTTTTAGGCAAGGTCTCATATAGCCTAAGCTGGCTTTGAACTCACTGTGTAGCCAAGGCTAGGCTAGTTATTACTCCTGATCCTCCTGTCTTCACTCCCAAGTGTTAGGATTACAGGTGTGGGCGGGCCACCGCACTTGGCACCAATATTTTAACACATTGGGTAACCACACCAGAGATCTATTTCTTTCTGTCTGTGTGACTTTAAAAAGTTATCTAACCCCCTAGGAGCCGTTGGTTCTTCAGGAACACAATAGGAATAATAACAGTGCTCTCCCTACAGAGTCACTGTGAGGACTGAGTGAAATGGAGCATGCTAAGCTGCTGTACAGGAGGCTCTTCATAAGCCATAATTATAATTGTTATGAAGATAGGCTGGCCTAGCATTATTCAAGTAAGGATCATCATTAAGAGCAGCTCCTGTTAGCCAACAGGTGCAATCCTCCTACCCCAAACAGGCTTAGGGTTTACTTCTCAGTGCTACAAGAGCTGCATGTCTTCTATCATTTAAAAATTAATTTAGTAGGCCTGGAGTGATGGCTCATTGGTTAAGAGTGTTTGCTGTTCTTGCAGAGGATCAGAGATTGGTTTCCAGCATCCATGACAGGCAGATCGCACTGCCTAGACCACCAGCTCCAAAGGATCTGATGCCCTCTTCTGGCCTCCACAGGTACCTGCACACACCCACACAGAGACACAAACAACTTTCAAGAATGAATTTTGAAAAGGACTGATGCCTTTGGGTCTGGGTCCCTATAAAGTAGATTTTAAGGTAAATCTTTGAGTGCAAATAGTTCATCTAACAGCCATCTCAGAAAGAGGAGGTCAAGGAGGAAAACTACCAAAGGGCGTGCTATTGAGCAAGTTACTACTACTGTGGCTCCTGGGATGAGCTCTTTGCAATACACAGTCAGTTCGTGCAAGGCAAGAAGCTTGAGCAATTAGGCAACAGTCCAGTGTATTTCCATCTGTGGCTGAGCGCCAATGACTCCTCAGCACTTCCAGTAGAGACACACAGGAAGTTGCTCACTCTCTGGAAACCGTGGGTAACTCCTATGTAGGCCATGAGGATATGGGTAGGGCACTGATAGCAATTTCTATACCTAGGTATTAGATGATATTAGGAAACGATGTGGAAGAATGTCCCAATTCTCAAGAGTTGCCTTCAAACTAAATATAGGGGTTAAAGTGTCATGATGATTACAACCAACTTTTTTTTTTTAAGATTTATTTCATTTTTATTTTATGTATATGAGTACACACTGTAGCTGTACAGATATTTGTGAGCCTTCATCTGGTTGTTGGGAATTGACTTTAGGACCTCTGCTCGTTCTGGTCAACCCCACTCGTTCTGGTCGGCTCTGCTCGCTCTGGTCCAAAGATTTATTTATTATTTTAAATGAGGACACTGACACTGTAGCTGTCTTCAGACGCACCAGAAGAGGGCGTCAGATTTCATCACGGGTGGTTGTGAGCCACCATGTGGTTGCTAGGATTTGAACTCACGACCTTCGGAAGAGTAGTCGGTACTCTTACCTGCTGAGCCATCTTTCAAATGAGTCGGTAAAAACAGGGCTGAGGATTTGGCTCAGTGGGAGTGTGTGTGTTTGCCATGTGTGGGGGCTTTGGATGCAATCTCCAGCAACACCAAAGACAGAATAAACATAGTAAATGTTAGCTGATGTTTACTACATACAGCTAAGGGCTATAAAGAACTTCACTGGGCTATCCTTTCAACTTCTGTGTATGTATGAATACTGAAATGTTGATGCAGTGTATTAAGCAGGTATTTATTAAATACCTACTGTGTACTAAGTGTTTGGAATGTCAGTTCTATCCAGACCAACTATGATGGCTCGGTCCTGAATTAGGGAAAGATGCCTCTGAGTCTCTATGGAAAACTGTTGATGTAACTCAACAAACCCCAGGCTTCACAACATTAAGTGGGTACCCTGGGGGATGCTCAGAGGAGCAAGGCAGCTCCCAAGGTGGGAGTTAAAAGCAAGGAGTCTTACTTTTAACTTTAACCCAACTGCAAGGTGGAAATGACTCTAGTCAGTCTAGAAAAACTAATAAGGAAGCTTGTGAGCCCCACGGAGGGCCTTTGGGTAATGAGAAAGGATTTCCAACAAGAATATGGTTGCATGGTGGTCTCCCATTTGGAAGTGATGTGATTGCCCAAAGTCATAAATTACTGGAACAGCCTCCTCTCGTGGAACTGAGGTATAAGGAAAATCATCTTCCTGCTAAGCAGTTAAGTCCAGCAGTTAACTGAAGCCTTAGGAGTATGGCAGGCTGGATCTTAGTAGAGTGCAGGGCTTGGGTAGGGGCAAGTAGCAGGATACCTTTTTTTTTTTTGCATGCATGCATTGGACCCTGGATTTCATCACAAGAACAACAACAACAACAAAAATTGTTACTCCACAACTTTCACAAGTAGCTTGGGCCCAGAGGAGGAGCAGCCTTAGTTTGTAAGTTCTCAGAATAGTGACCCATCTGCTCTACATTCCCAAGACCCACGCCTTTCTGGAAAGGTACCAGAGAAGGAGTAAAAGACTAGGAAGTTGTGGCTTTCCGATTAAGACAAGTATGAGAATTATGGGGTTGGAGTAGGCAGAAGTATGACTTATCGGTACTAAAGCATGCATGTAGCACGCGCACACACACACATCGCATTCACATGAACAAATGCATCACACCCCCACTCATACACACACACACACACACACACACACACACACTCAGAAACATATATCTAGGTTCCTTCATCAGCGCAGAAGAGACTCAGGAGTCTTCCTTTTAACAAGCGTCTCAGGTGGCTCTGATAGAGCGGCTGAGTAGCTTTCGAATCTCAAGAGCCATGGACTATGGAACTAGGTCTGGATCACGGAGATGAAGTAAAAACCCTTATCAAAGGGAAAGATCTGGCACTGCAGGAAGGAAGAGGCAGCAGGACATTCATTTCAGCACAAATTAGAGATGCTTGCTAGGTGCCCAGCCCAGGAAAGGACTATGTACCTTGGGTTGTGTACTGTATGTACACAACAATGGGGTCACAGGCCAGGAGGGCTGCCCAGACAAGCCACTGGGAGTGCCACTGAAGGTTGTAGAATGAGAGAAAAGCGAGGACTCTGGCTGTCACACCCTAGTGACCTCAGAGCAGCTTTTGGACCACCGCAGGCACCTAGTGTGTTGCTTCTTCCTCGAAGAATCCACCAGGGTCTGCTAACCTGCTTTAAGTGATTCACAGGAGTGATGTATACCTATGATCCTAGCTACTCGAGGCTGAGGCAGGAGAATTGGAAGTTTGAAGCCAGCCTGGATGGCATCATGAGTTCAAGGCCACCCTTGAATGCTTAGGCAGCTCAGCAAAGCCCTGTCTGAAAATGAAAGTAAGAGCTGGCTGAGATGCAGGTCAATAGGAGTGTTTGCCCTGCATGAGGCCCTGGTTCAGTCCCCTGTTTAAAAAAAAAGGCATGAGGCCTCCAGAACTTCCAGCTTAAGCAACTTCCCCTTTCCCTGTAATTAGAATTGCTCAGCACCAAAAACTTTAGCCCTGGAACCAAGACCTGAATTGCCACAGAGCTGTAGCTCAGTGCGATTGGAGAATACACTCGGCCTTTGAGAGGCTGTTGATTCATGCCCTAGGACCAATAACAAACAACAAAAGCATAAAAAGAAGACATGAGGCTAGAGGGCTGCTCGGCTTTTAAGAGCATTTGTTGCTCTTCCAGAAGACCAGAATTCAGAACACAGTGTCCACACGGTGGCTTATAACTGTCTGTAGTTTCAGTTCTAATGAATCCAGTGCCCTCTTTCGGCCACTGTGAGCACCAGGCATGTACATGATACACATGCATACACGAAGGCAAAACACTCATACACATAAAATAAAAGTAAATATATCTTTAAGCCCCACCCCTAATCCTTATCTCCGGTTTCCAGATTTAGCAAATGAAAATATAGAACACCACCACACACTGAATTTAAGTTTTAGGTAAATAATACTTTTTTAAAAGTTTTATTGCAATATGATGAGAAAAGTTACATGATTTCAATTTATATGAATTTGTTAACATTTAAAAACATATTTTAAGTAGATAAAATTAAATCACATTCTTCTTTTCCTTTTGTACCCCAACTCGTCCCAGAGACCCCCCTTCAATACCTACACTATATTTTTTGTCATATTCTTTAAAATTTATAAAATATTATAACAATAAAAATGAGTATTATAAAAGTTGTTTGATAAAAAACAATGATCAATTTAACAGTCTTATGTAGATGCTTGTCTATGGCAAGACTGAAAATACAAACATTTTTCTCAATATAAAATTTAAATAACTCCAAATGTATTAACTGGAGATGTATTAAAATAATACATCGCTACTAATATTTTCTTAAATGAACATAAATATATAAAGTGTCTTTGTTTGTTTGTGTGTTTTGTATTTAGTAGAGCTTAAAAGCTTGGCTCTTACTGTGGTAACTTGATACAAGAGTTACAAACGTCAAGCAAAGCATTCAGTCTCACTCTTTGTTGCTCTCTTATAAGCCCCCTCCCAATTTAATTGTCTACATTACTTTTGGGTATATACATACTTTTAAAATATGTAAGCTGTTCTGAAAACCATAGTATAATGTAAAAACATGAAATAAACAATACTACTAATAGAGACTGAGATAGGAGAAGCAAGATCTCAAGACTATTATGTTGTACTCTACAAGACACTGTCATGAACAAACAAGCTGAAAGTGTATATGGATTGTATAATATTGGACCTATTTCTCCAATTACCAAATTAGATAGACCATTGGGTAACAATCAATAAATTTCTAATTCCTCATATTTTTGGACTTTAATTGATTAGGATATGTTGGTAATATTAATTTTCATATTAAGATATTAAGAAAGAGTAATTGTTACTTCCTGTTGTCTTTGTGGTAAGAGGTGGAATTAGGTTTGTGTGGATTTGTTGAAAGATTACTCTCTTGCTTCTTCTAGGGTGTAGTTTTGATCCTTATGTTGATGTTTTCCATCTATTATCCTTTGTAGGGCTGGATTTGTGGAAAGATACTGTGTAAATTTGGTTTTGTCATGGAATATCTTGTTTTCTCCATCTATGGTAATTGAGAGTTTTGCTGGGTATAGTAGCCTGGGCTGGCATTTGTGTTCTCTTAGGGTCTGTATAACATCTGCCCAGGATCTTCTAGCTTTCATAGTCTCCGGTAAGAAGTCTGGTGTAATTCTGATAGGCCTGCCTTTATATGTTACTTAACCTTTTTCCCTTACTACTTTTAAAGTTCTTTCTTTGTTTAGTGCATTTGGTATTTTGATTATCATGTGACGGGAGGAATTTCTTTTCTGGTCCAGTCTATTTGGAGTTCTGTAGGCTTCTTGTATGTTCATGGACATCTCTTTCTTTAGGTTAGGGGGGTTTTCTTTTATAATTTTGTTGAAGATATTTACTGACCCATTAAATTGTGAACCTTTACTCTCTTCTATACCTATTATCCTTAGGTTTGGTCTTCTTATTGCATCCTAGATTTCCTGGACATTCTGGGTTAGGAGCTTTTTGCTTTTTGCATTTTCTTTGATTGTTGTGTCAATGTTTTCTGTGGTATCTCAGCCCCTGAGATTCTCTCTTCTATCTCTTGTATTCTGTTGGGGATCTATGACTCTTGACCTCTTTCCTAGGTTTTCTAACTCCAGGGCTGTATCTCTTTCTGATTTTTTTATTGTTTCTATTTCCATTTTTAGATTCTGTATGGTTTTGCTCATTTCCTTAACTTGTTTGATTGTGTTTTCCTGTAGCTTTTTTTTCTTTTTTTTCTTTTCTTTTTTTTTT
>NW_022196911.1:72523015-72556220 GCF_008632895.1 Mastomys coucha | reverse complement strand
ACCAGGCTGGCCTCAAACTCAGAAATCTGCCTGCCTCTGCCTCCCAAGTGCTGGGTTTAAAGGCGTGCGCCACCACCGCCCAGCCTTCCTGTAGCTCTTTAAGGAATTTTTGTGTTTCCTCTTGAAGGGATTCTAGCTGTTTACCTGTGTTCTCCTGTATTTTTTTGAGGGTGATATTTATGTATTTCTTAAAGTCCTGTATCATCACCATGAGAAGTGGTTTTATATCTGAATCTTGCTTTTCCAGTGTAATGGTGTGTCCAGGACTTACTATGGTGGGAGTATTGGGTTCTGATGATGCCAAATAACCTTGGTTTATGTTGCTTATATTCTTACGCTTGCCCCACACCATCTGGTTAACTCTAGTGCTACCTGCCCTTGCTAAATCTTTCTGGGCCTGTCCTTCCTGTGATCCTGGTTGTGTCAGAACTCCTCAGAGTCAAGCTGTCTCTGTGATCCTGGGATCCCGGGATCCCGGGATCCTGGGATCCTGGGATCCTGTGACCCTGGACTTGTTAGAGCACCTAGGAGTAGAGCTTCCTCTGGGTGTTTTGGGACTGGCTGCAGAGTTTGCACTTGAGGTCTGCTCAGGGCACCAGCCAGCCCAGACAGACTGGAAGCAACCAGGCCACTGGGCTGTCAGAGTGCCTGGGAGTGGATCTTCCTCTGGGTGTTGTGTGACTGGCTTCGGGGTTTGCACCCAAGCTCTGCTCAGGGCACTGGCCGGCCCAGACAAATAATACTTTTTAAATGCAGATATGTCCAGTACAATGATTAAGGTGGTAGTTCATGAGAAAGTCAACACTTGGTTATATATACACCAATACTTTAAAAAAAAAATCACTGTTTCTCCAAAATGTAAACGTAGTTAGGCTTTTTTTTTTTTAAGATTTATTTATTTTATCTATGTGCATACACTGTTGTTATCTTCAGACACACTAGAAGAAGGCATCAGATCTCATTACAGATGGTTGTGAGCCATCATGTGGTTGCTGAGATTTGAACTCAGGACCTCTGGAAGAGCAGTCAGTGCTCTTAACTGCTGAGCCATCTCTTCAGCTCCATAGTTAGGCTTCTTAATGTGACTTTTTGAACTACTACAAAAGAGCCCAAAGCATTGGGAAAGCTGCCAAATTTGTATGCTGTGTGTGTGTGAGAGAGAGAGAGAGACAGAGAGAGAGAGAGAGAGAGGCAGAGAGAGAGACAGACAGACAGACAGAGACAGAGAGAGACAGACAGAGATAGAGAGAGACAGACAGACACAGAGAGAGAGACAGAGAGAGAGAGCGAGAGAGCGAGAGAGAGCGCGAGAGCGTGTGTCTCTCTCTCTCTGTATGTATGCCTGTGGGGTTGGTCTGGTACTGCTATGTATTCAGATGCTAAATACTGGCCTCCAAGATCTGGTTCCATCCAGACAGACACAGTCTCACATACACCAAATGACATGGTATAAACTTTGCTTGTTTTTATTCTCTGAGTGGTTAAATAGAAGTGTGAAGTAGAAACTTAAGGGTTCTTTGGAGAGTCAGTTGTATTGGATGGTGTTTTGCTGGGGTAAAAATGTGAAGGAATGGTTTCCTGAAGTGGACACAGGTGAAAGGCTAAGGCAGACTCGTGAAGAAACATTTTGTTGAAGAAGACACAAGTGAAAGGATGTTCTGCTAAAGCAAGCACGCAAAAGGATTCTTCACTAATGACATGTATGTATCAGTCCCGTAGTTGAGCTCCATTTGTTGGGACTCCATAGAGAAAAACGCACCAAAAAACTTCCGGTGGTATGCCTTGGTTTCTTGTCACTTCCAAGAACTCCGGCTGACTGGCAGTGTGATGTCAGCTGAGGCAAGACACATGCTGAGGCTGAGCTTGGCTTGCTCGTAGAGCTAGTCTTCACTGATCTTCGCTTCGCTGAGAGAGGCTCAGTGGAGAACTGCTCCTGGCATTCCTGCTGCTCCCTTCTATTAACTTGTTTCTAGGCTGAGGCCTGGCTCTCTCTGCTAGGAATGCCACCGCTGTTGATTTGTGTTTACATTCCCAACTCTTCGAACTGGACTGCTGGTGTATCTAATAAATGCTTGTGAATGAATCAAGCTGCTGACACTGACCTGTGAACCTAACTGCCAATTTCCTGACAGCATAGATAGGAGTTGCTCCAAAGAACCATTTCTAAACAGGTCCACTTCCCCCCACCCACATCCCTGTATCCTGTCTTTTCTATTACATTTAAGAATCATTATTTAAAAATAAACTTTAAACTGGGTGGTGGTGGCTCACGCCTTTAATCCCAGCACTTGGGAGGCAGAGGCAGGCAGATTTCTGAGTTTGAGGTCAGCCTGCTCTACGGAGTGAGTTCCTGGACAGCCAGGGTGATACAGAGAAATCCTGTCTCGAAAAACAAAAACAAAACAAAACAAAACAAAAAAACTTAAAAAAACTAAAATTATAAAAGCAGTTGATAGCCACTTACTGGGCAGAACAGAGGTAGGTGGGGCTTCAGTTCCAGGCTGGGGATCTCAGGTAGTGACCACAAGAGAGAAAGAAGGAGAAGGAGATGGGGAAGGGAAAGAGAGAAAGAGAGCCAGAGAGAGACAGGGAGAGGGAGAAAGAAGATGGAGAGAGCGAGCAGGAGGTCCTGGATGGAAATGGGATGGATCAGGATCACATGACAGATAAAGTGCATCCTGAGGACAGACTGCCGGGAAACAGCCCATTTAGAATAGAAAAATCATTTAGGGGTATTCACCAGGTAGTTGTGCTAAAGCTGATTAAATAAATTGATAAGACTCTGTCTGGATTATTGGGGGACTAGCTGGGTCACAATAAGAACTAATAGTTATTAAATAACTAACAACAAAGTGCATGCGTGCCTGTGTGTGTGTGCATGTGCGCGTGTGTGGTGTGGTGTGTACATTTTCCTAGGGAGATGGTCTCTCATTCTGGGATGAACAGACTTAGATGTCTGTTACCCTCCAGTCTACCTATACCAAACCCAAAATCAGTTCCTTCTATCTGTCCTGTCACTTTCTTCCTCTTTCCCTGTATGAATTTTGAATCTCAAGTGGGCAGGGAACCGACTTTTACTGGGCACCTATCGCTTGCCGACCTATTCCTTCTTCGCCTCCATTTCAAAGGCACCCATGGTCCTTATTGTTTTACAGTCAAGGATGCTAGGCTTCATGAGCCTTGGGTTAAAGATGACAAAACTAAGAAAGGGTGGGGATCAGTGGTAGATCAGTTGCTCCCCTAGCATGCATAAAGTCCTGGGTTTTCTCTGCAATATAAAAACAACAGCAAAACCAAACCAGCCAACAAAAAAATCTGGAAACCCAGAAACCCAACTGTAACTTTTCCCAAGATACATGTGACCAAAAGTCTTCTCCCTCCAGTACACAGCACAGCAGTAACGGTGCCAGTCTGGTTTTATCTTTTTCCTCATTGTGTGTGTGTGTGTGTGTGTGTGTGATAAATGCTTACAGGTATACACATGTATGTGCATGTGTGGAGACTGTGTATCAATATCTGGTATCTTCCTCTGTCACACCTCACCTATTATTTTGTTTTGTTTTTAAGATAAGGTCACCCTATGTATCCACGGCTGGCCTAGAACTCACTGTGTAGACCAGGCTGACCTCTAACTCAGACCCACTTGTGTCAGACTTTCCAGCACTGGGATCAAATGTGTGTAACACTACACTGAGCTTTATCCTGCTTTTCTTGTTGTTGTTTTTCCAGACAGGGTTTCTCTGTATAGCCCTGGCTGTCCTGGAACTCACTCTGTAGACCAGCTGGCCTTGAACTCAGAAATCCAACTGCATCTGCCTCCCAAGTGCTGGAATTGAAGGCGTGTGCCACCACTGCCCGGCTTTACCCTGCTTTTTGAATCGGCATTTCTCACTGAATCTAGAGCTCCCAATTTTGGCTACATAAGCGGTCAGTGAGCCCCCCAGATATACCTGTCTCCCCACCCGACACATGCCTTGGGTGAGAGGTGTACTCTGACACATCTGATTTTGACCTGGGCACTGGAATCTAGGTTTAGGTCCTCACAGTTGTGTATCAAGTGCTTCACCTACCAATGCCTCTCCCTGCCCCCCTTCCTTTATCTTCTTGTGGACACAGGATCTCACTACTGGCCTCAAATTCCAAACCTGCACCAGCCTCCATTCTCTTCCTACATTTGAGGACATGGTTCAGAGCCAAAGTAGGTGACCTTTGCGAGTGACCACTAGAGGTCACTTCGCACCCACAATGGTTCTGGAGCGAAGGTTGAGATCCTTACCGACAGGATGAACCTACTCTGATCAAGCAGGGAAGGGATGAGTGGGGAAGAAGATGGGGAAGGGAAGCCAGGGGCTTAGCGGGGAGAAGAGGAATGAGCAATGCAGGATGAAGTGAGTCCCTTAGAGGGAGAGGACAACACCCTCTCTTATCAGTATGGATGGCTGATATGGAATGAGAATTCTAAGACTTCCTCATCCAAAAGGGGAGAGAATCCACCAACTGCCTCACCTGCAAAATTCACTTTCCTTCTCAGTGGTCTGGCCTCAGAACTGAATAGCTCAAGCTAATGGGACTTCAACTCCCAGGCACCATCATTTGCACAGGCCACTTCTAAAGGCCCTGGTCATTAACCAGCTAAATGTTTGGAATCTGGTACTCATTTCCTTAAAGGGGCCGCTCCATATAAACATCAAGCCCCACAGGTCCTGGCTTTAGCCCCCACTGGCTCCAGTACAGAGGGTTTACAAAGGGAGGAAAAGGAGGCCAGGGGTTCCAATGGAAAGTACCCGCCCCAAGACTAACAAGGGAGGGGCTTCCTGTGGGAGTAGGAGGGTTCAGTCAAGGGTCAAAGACCCCAGCAGCTACTTAACTTCCAAGGGGTGATGAATTATGGGGCCATCAGAGGTGAGGGAGTCCTCTTCCTGCTGGCCTGAAGGTTCCTATGGCTGGCAGTAGTTTGCCTGAATCTTTACAGACAAGCCTGCCACATCCTGTTAGCTGCTTTCTGAATAAACAATAGTCTTGCCAACCATTGTGTTGATTTTGAAAGAAGTGGGGAAAAAAAAAAAAGAACTCCAGAAGGAAAGTTATAGACTCCCTGAGCTGTGAACTTTGCAAAGGGATAAATGATAAAGGTACCAGGAAACGACCTGCTTGCAGTTCCGGAACACCTGCTGTATCTCTCAGTCCTTGGTTAGCCTCCATTTACCTTTCCCAACACCTGAGGTCACAAACGGCCCCAAATCCCATCCCATGGGATTTGAGATCTGAGTTCAAGAGCTTGGCTGCCTTTTGCAAAACTAGTTATTTTAGAATTTGGTAGACTGTGCAATGGGCAAATGGGCCTGGTTCTGTGGGGAGTTAGCAGGGAATAGGGCATTGTGGGGAGAGAGGAAGTGATAACATTCCCACATAACATCTGGGATGCCACCTCACTTGACTCCAGTGTCTCTCTGAGCCAAGGAGGGAGTGAACGAGAAAGGGGTCAAAAGAAGAGAGGGTCCAGGGAGTTTAAGAAGGCTAACCCAGAGTCCACTGGCAGGTCTGCCAGCTTTGGAGACTCCACCCCTCCTAACAGGGTGCTCTCTGTTACCGCTTCACTAAAAACCCATCTCACCTCTCCTGTGTCTTGACTTCCTCTGTCCCTGGGCCTTCAACACTTTGCCTCTGGAGAGATCTGGGATATCTGGCAAGCCAGCCATGGCTCTTGGTACCGTTCCATAACAAGATGGACAGTCCTGTTTGGGAGCTGTGATGGATTCAGGGATCAAAGTTCAAGCGATATGCACAAGGCTAGGGGCAGATGACTTGAGGAACCTAGGGGCTCTTTGGCTTTTAAATGAACCACAGTGCTGGAACCCGGCTGGTCCCAGCAGCTGGCAGGCACTGCTGAAAACTGCCTATTTCTCTCCCAAGTCCACACCCAGTGACTTCAATCTGGTACTTGAAATTGGCCAAGGTGAAAGTACAATTGAAACTGGCAACCACCACAAATCCAGGCTCTCCTCTCCAGAACTGTCAGACATTTTCCAGAGCATTGTTGTGCCACCTCTAGCACACATAGCACCCAAACTGCCAGCAGTCTCTGTATTTGTCTATGCATGGGCACAGACAGGAGCGCCCGCGTGCATTCCCCATTACGGTCAGCAATCTTCTTTGTTCTGTTATGCAGACATTTTAAGTATTTTCCTACTTATTACATTCCAACCCCAGACAGTTATCTAATTTCTTTCTTTTATAATCCATAATTGCCCTTGTATCGTCCTTTGGAGTCTACCCTTGACCAAGGGACTACATGCCCTACGTGCGAAATCTTCTGTGGCAATAATCCAGTCAGGATAGCAAAGTACCCTGTCTTTCCACCAGTGAGTAATTTAAAGACCACCAACAACTAATGACACAGTATCATTCAAGTGGAAACTGGGTCGTGATTTGCTGTCTGGGCTCCTTCGAAATGGTAGAGACTGCTGCATTGGCCTCACCTCTGATTGGCACATCATCTACCAAGTTCCACCCCATGTCCTGACTAGTGTTCTTCCAAGGAGTTCAAAGTCCTTGCAGAGTTCCCACATCCTGTCCCTCTAGGACATGGAGGAATTTCACATGAGCATCTTTGCGTCAGATGGAGAGAAACAGGCAAAGAGAAGTCACCTGGTCTGCTCAGGCCAGCCCCAATGATGGATGTCTCAGGGTGAAGATCATTAGCTTCAAGATATAACATGGGAAAATATACAGGAGGAAATGGCCACCCACATGCCCACTTCCTGCCAAGTACTCCCATAATACATAATTTGAGGTACTGAAGGAATTCGGTGGTAGAATACTTGACTAGCATATGCAGATACCTAGGTTCAGTCATCTCACACACACACACACACACACACACACACACACACACACACACACACACATGCATGCACACACAGGGGGAATAGGGGAGCAGTATTGGCTATAAAGGTACACCCCTGTAGTCCCCATTGTAACTGGAGGTTTAGACAAGAGGATCTTATGTTCAAGGCCAGCCTGAGTGACATAGTGACAACTTGTCTCAAACTAGAAAAACAAAACAAAAAATCCTACCATACAGCTCAAAAAACAGTTGATGTAAAAATTTAAAACTTTAAGTCAAGTTGCACAGCAGGACTTATAAGGAAAAACAACCCCCTGCCGTGCTTCTATCTGTGGCTCCCTTCTTTTAAATCTGTCTGCCAAAGCATATCTTTGTAAGACTCATAACTTTGCTCTGTAGGTCACTATCTTCAAGGTGGATTACTGTAATAATGAGTACAGTCACTTCATTTGGTTTCCGTGGTGTGCTTATGTCTAGAACAGTGGTTAGCTCATGGTAAATATCTGTTGAAACCACACTCTCCCCTCCCATCAGCGCTCTAAGCTACGCTTCCAACCCTAATGGCTTTTTTGACTCACTCATTGGCCTCCTGTTTCTTGGGATCCTGTAGAATAACCACATTTCTTTCTTAGGTCCCCAGCTGCTTCAAGGTTCTGCCAAGGTTTATTAGTTCGCGGTGATGCCGTTTGTGCCTTTGTTTCTTCTACCACAACTACAAATGATATCTCTGGAGTCTTACATTAAGATTTTTGATTTCTGAGCCAATCCGCCTGACTCGAGGGCCCATGCCCTTCCACTCTACACTGAACATCCCACAGGGATCACTTCTGGACCAGAGTTCCTCTGCATAATTAGAGAAGACATTTTACAACAATGGCCAGTGGGAATGGAGTGTGGACTAGAGCCATTCTTGGGCTGGCACCTCTCAAGAATGAGCAGATGGAAGATAATGGATGGAGCCCTTGCTAGTTTATTAAATTAAGGTCAAGTGTTAGGGTTGGGGCTGTAGTTCAACGGTAGAGCATTTCCTGAGCATGCATGGGGTCCTGGGTTCAGTTCTCAGCACTGCATTAAGTAGAATTCAGACGCATCTGGAAAATGTATATGCCCTCAGTCCAGGGCCTAGATACATAGCTTAGCAGTAGAGCATTGGCCTAGCATGTTTGTTTATTTTAAAGGGTCAAGAAGATAGATCAGAGAGTAAAGGTGCCTGCCACCAAGCCTGGTGACCCGAGTTTGCTCCCCGGGATCTACATGGTAGAAGTTAAAAGAATCAACTTCTCTGATCCCTGTTTTCCCACACAATACATGTGCCACACACACACATACACAACACACGCACACACACAAAGTTTTTAAATGTAACTTTAAAAAGCTCAGATTTTTGCTAACAGTCTCCTGTTACCCAAAACCTTTTTCACAAACCAGAACTTGCACCTTACAATAAAAGTTCTTTGGAACTTCTAAGAGACCGGTAGGCACCTTGCGTTCACCTCTGCTATTGTTAAACCCTGTGAATGCCTTCTGCGAGTGTCCTTGGCATGCCATGAAAAGGAGGGTGGGAGGCCAACATAGCCCTGGCGTAAGCCTGAATGTGGGTTCACCGAAGAAAGTCCTGACTCGGTGGACCAGAGGAAAAATCAGGCAGGGCCTTTGTTTCCAAGAGCCCCCGGCTAGCACTGCATGCACAAAACAAACCCTGTATTGGTGCCTTAATACAGACTTCTCGTTTGTATCCTCTCTCCGCCTACTTCCAGAAGTAGAAAAGCATCTCTTGTGTTTTATCTGTATTTCCTCATCCCCGGCCACTCCCACTCTTTGTTCTTAAAGGTACACGCTATGTAGATCTCAGGTCTTTGGCCTTAGACAGTACTCAGGGGAGCTACAGCCTCCCAGCGGGCTCCACACATCAAAATTCTGAGGACTAACCTTTGCCCTGTCTCTGACCCAACCTCATCAAAGGGCTCTCTAACAGACCCAAACATTGTAAACATGCTGCTGAAAGGTATTGCCCCCCCCCCTTACTTGCTAAATCACTACTTTACAATCCTAAAGCTAATTCCCAAGGTCTGGTCCCTTATTTGGCCACTTCCCTATGCCTGACTAAAAAACCAAGGTCCAGTAATCAAAATCCATATTTTGGCTACACTAGCTAACAGGTCCAATCAGGACTTACCAACTCATCCAAACACAGACTTCTCCTTTTTCCTCCTTAAAAACCCACTCCTGCAGAAACACTTGCTGCTGTCTTTGTCAGATCCAGAGCCTGACACCCATTCCCACCCCCACCCACCCTTCCAGGGTAATAAATATCCTTTGTGCTGAGAACTTTGTGTCTGGATATGTTCTGCGCAGACTCAGGAGCCCCTTATACTCATGCTCGTAGCTCAGCAGGAGCATCCAACTCTCTGCCCATTGCCCCACACAGCCATCTGCCCATCTTGAGTTTTTTGTTTTTGTTTTTTTAAAGATTTATTTATTAGTATTCATAAGTACACTGTAGCTGTCTTCAGACACACCAAAAGAGGGTGACAGATCTCATTATGGGTGGTTGTGAGCCACCATGTGGTTGCTGGGGTTTGAACTCAGGACCTTCGGGAGAGCAGTTAGTACTCTTAACCCACTGAGCCACCTCAGGGACCCTGTCGATGTTTGCTGTGCCTTTTGTTTGTTTGCCTCCTCACAGGTGCCACATGTAGATACAATACGTCCATTAGAACACTGCATGTAGAGACAATACATCCACTAGAAAACCATCGGAAGCAGTAGAACTACTCAAACTATTACCTCACTAGATTTGAAGGGAATACATTTAGCATTTGAATTTAAACGAACAATGCCAGATCATTAATTACTATTATATTCCATTGGGATGTAATACAAAAATGATCTGAAAGTGGCTTTAGAGATGCAACTTCATTTTCATTTTTTTCTTAAAGATTTATTTTATTTATTTTTATGTGTATGAGTACACTGTAGCTGTACAGATGGCCGTGAGCCATCATGTGTGTGGCTGCTCGGAACTGAACTCAGGACCTCTGCCGGCCCTGCTCTCTCTGGCCCCCGCTCACTCCAGCGTAATTCACTGTAGCTGTCTTCAGATGCACCAGAAGGGGGCGTCAGATCTCATTATGGATGGTTGTGAGCCACCATGTGGTTGCTGGGATCTGAACTCAGGACCTTTGGAAGAGCAGTCAGTGCTCTTACCCACTGAGCCATCTCGCCAGCCCGCAACTTCATTTCCTGTTGCATACTTAACAAGTCTCGAGAAAATAGCCCAGGACTGACATGGCATCTTGGTCCCTGCCATGGGAAGGAGGAATAGTAGGCTAACCCATTAACAATCTGACCCATTAATGAGCCACACCCCAGGACTAGTTTCCTTTTGTTTCTGTGCTAAAACACCATTTAGGGGAGGGAAGTATTTATTTAGCTTTCTCTCCTGGATCACAAATCCATCACTGAGGGAGAGCAGGGCAGGAACTTGAGGCAGAAACAATAGATGGGTACTGCTTACTGGCTAGCTCTCATAGATTCAGGCTTAACTAGCTTTCTAGGGATGGTGCTGCCCACAGTGGGCTAGACCCTCCTGCATCAATGAATAATTAAGACAAGCCCTACAGATATGCCCACGGGTCTATCTGATCTACACAATTACTCAGTTGAGACTTTCAGGACTCTAGGCTGTGTCAAGCTGGTCAAATGAACCAGGACATCAGCTGTGTAGCTTCATGTTGGATTTTACACTTTTACTTGTCGCGATCACTTGCCAGCAGGAAGGACGACGACAACAGCAGGATTCTTCTCAACCACACTTTATTAGGAGCGCCCAAGTTTGAAGCGAGAGAAGGACCCCGCCCTCTGGAGCGGTCGGCTTATAAACCCTATTTTGTGGATGTGTCGATGCCTGATTGGCTCAGCAGTGTCTGCTGACCACTGCGTCACCCATTTGGAGAGGGTGCAGCAGGAAAGGTAAGCATACGCAGGTGTGCAGAGTAAACATGCCTATGTGGCTGGCATTATGCAGATGTACAGAGTTTACGTGGCTGGTGTTGGTCAGCGCCCAACAGCGCCCAACATTTACTATCAAATATATTTTTTTACAAATTTATTCATTTGTGGGGCCAGGGGAGCCATGGAGTGCTGGAAGCAGACCTGGAGCAAGAGTAGGATCGAAGTGTATTCAAAGCCTGGAAATCTTGTCCTGAGATCAGCAGGAGTAGGATCATCCTCACGTCCCACATACATACACTCATGCCCCCACCTTTGACCCATCAAAGGAGGTCATGTAGCCGGGAAGCCAAGTTCAACTTCCTTTCCCCTTATAAAGTCATTTCTAGCAGCACCTGGAACTCCTCCTTATGCAAATGAGGCATCTCCAGCTCCCCAGCCTGCACCAATGATGTACACTCACCACCCAAAGATTTAAATAGCCAAAGGTTAAATAGCCTTCCTGCCAATTAAAGGTGCTGCTCAATGAAGCCTGTCTCTGGAGAAGTCTGTTTCACATCGAGCTCACTTGCTTTCTGAAGTCTCCACCCCTGCCCCTAACCTTGGCCAAATAAGTTTTGATATAACCTATTTGTAATTGGTTTTGTCTATTCTCATCATCTCTTAACGTCTGTCATACTCTTAAGTCCTAAAATAACATGTTCTGGTGGTGCAGATGTGAAGAAGGCAAAACGTGAAAATATCCACTTGAGAGTGGAGAAATACAAATAGGCACTAAGCGTATCAGTGATGGGCTGGGAGAGATGGCTCATCGGCTAAAAGAGCAGTGACTGCTCCTTCAGAGGACCCGGATTCCATTCCCAGAACCCTCATGGCTACTGAAAACCATCTGTAACGCCAGTCCCAGGGGATCTAATGCCCTCTGCTGGCCTCCACATGGTGAACAGACATGCATGCAGGTGCAACATGCCTCCATAACCCCCCCCCCCCCCCCCCCCCCCCCCCCCCCCCCCCGAGAGGACAGAGTTTGGAGAACTTCCAAGTGGCTGACCAACATGGAGATTCTGAGGGGTGGAAATGGTATGGAGGCTCTGCCTCTTTTCCTCCATGCTTTACCCCCATTTTAATGTGGTGCTATTTAGCAGGAGCCTTTGGTTTCTTCATTTTTGTTTTGCTTTATGGGGCTGGGGATTGAGCCCAGACCTTGGTCATGCTAGGCCAGCGCTGTACCACCAAATGACACCAGCAGCCTTTCTAATATTTTTCACTGGTGTTCTATTGTTTACTTATGTGCATACACATGCTTGGGTGTGTGTCTGAATGGTCAGAGAGGACAGCTTGTTGGAGTTGGTTCTCTCCTTCTACTGAGTCCATAAGATTGAACTGAGCTTGTGTGTCTTAGCAGAAAGTGTCTTATCTCACTGAGCCACCTCAACAGTTCCTTCATTTTTATTTGTATGTACTTTTTGTTTTAAATGTTTACTTTTATTAGTTTTAAGTTATGTGGACATGTGTGCATCTGTGTGTGGGTAGAGGTACACTTAGAGGCCAGGATCCCCTGGAGCTGGAGTTACAGGCAGTTGTAAGCTGCCTTGTGGGTGCTGAGAACCAAACCCAGATCCTCTGCGAGAGCGACGAGGAGTCATTGCCCCCACCCCTATTCATTGGTTCTTGAGGCAGAGTCTTGTTCTGTAACGCTGACTGGCATGGAACTCATTATGTAGCCCGAGTCAACTTCCTGCTCGTGGCAGTTCTCCTGCCTCCCAAGCGCTGGGATTGTGAACATTAGCCAACACATCAAGGCGTCTGATAGGTACTTTTGGAATGAACCAGTAATCCTAAATGGTCCCCTGAGTTCTAAGAGCCACTCCAGCAGACTAACAGAAGCTGAGAACGGGGTTGTAGGAGCCTTGGCTTAAAGCCTGTCAGAAGCACAAAGGAAACAAACAGCCTGGGGCACAGCTTGGTGTTGAACTGGGGAGGATAGCCGTTTGGGGGACTGAGCCTGTGGGGTCAGAGCAGAGTCAGGACACAACAGAACCAGAGGATAACTGGTCCAGGCAGGATTGCTTGCTTGTTGTCTGTGGGAGAAAACCCCAACATTTGGTCATCAAAGTCTTTCTTCCGGTGGTTGTTGTGTAAGAGTAGAGGAACTGGGTTTGTTTATCCTGTACGTTGTCCTAGGCCTTCACTCTGTGACTGTTAAACTTATGCAACAGCTTAGCCTGCCACAAAAGACTTCTGTTTGCTCTCTCATCACAAGTTAGTCCTGTCAGCTTTGTAAACAGACATATGCCGTTTTAACAATAGGCAGACTTGCAGTCTTATCTGAGTGATGTTCTGATGGTTTCTGCGTCTACTAAGTCCATTAGTAAAAACATCTCATCCATTTGGAAATCCGAGATCTTGTTCTAGGAGGAAAAAAGCATTTCAACACTAGACTAGTCCCTGAGATTTGTTTGAAAATGACAGTAAAACAAAAACAAACAAACAAACCGAGAGAAACTGAAAACATTAAAAGCAGTAGTGAATGGTATCTGCGGGTATAGCTCTGTAGAAAAACAAGTGCTTAGATCGCGTGAGACCTGAGTTCTATCCCCAGCACAAAGATAAATAAATAAGAAGCAAAGGAAAAGAAAGAGATGGGTGTGCTCGCTTCGGCAGCACACATACTAAAATTGGAACGATACAGAGAAGATTAGCATGGCCCCTGTGCAAGGATGACATGCAAATTCGTGAAGCTTTCCATATTTAAAAAAAAAGAGAGAGAGAGGGATGGGTAGCTTTATATTCATATATAAATGAAAAACTAACAATATATTCAGAAGTAGGGATGAGAAAATTGGGAACCCAGTGTGTATCTGTTAGGGTTCTCTGGAGAAATGGAACCAATATTCTCAATATAGAACCAATAGACTCAATCTATATACCTGTCTATCTGTCTGTCATGAGACTTCTAGGGATTGGCTTATATCACCACAAAAGCCACCCTCTGCCACGTGAAAGCTGAAGCCCAGGAAAACTGGTGCTGTAACTCTTTCTGAGTCCAAAGGCCTAAAAGACAGAAGAGATGGGTACAGACAAGGCGAAGGTTGACGGTACAGCTCAAACAGAGAAAATGGGCTCTTTCAAGGCTGTCTTGTCCCCGCAGTGGGTTGGATAATAGTCACCTGAACTGTCAGGGACTGGCTGTTGGCAGCTCTTCTTTACTCGGCTAGTGGTTGGATTTGATTTGCCAAGTAGTCGTATGCAAAGAGGCAATAAGAAGAATTTAGCTATCCTGACCGCAAAGACTAAACTGGCCCCAAGGAGCTTGATGCCCCTAGTCAGCAGGAAGCCTGATGATACTGTCTCCTCTGCCCTTTCTTATCTCCTACCTAGTGTTTACGGGGTTAGAAGGATGGAAGAAGAGGGGTGGAGAAAGGTGGAAGGAAAAGGAACCCACAAAGTAGCCAAAAGTCTGGCTAAGAGATCCACCTGCCTGCCTTCTGGGATTAAGGGCATGTACCACCCAGCCCAATGACAGTCTTTTAAGGGAAGGGGTGCTGGAGAGATTGCTCAGTGGTTAGGAGTACATATGGCTTCCAGAGGACCCACGTTCTGTTCTAGCACCTTGTCGGGTGCTGCACAACCACCTGGAGCTCCAGCTGGTTTTTGTTTTCCTTTTGTGAACTTGTATGTATGTGGTGTGTGCTCTGTCTTCACCCTCACAGCCTCTTGGTTGCAAATACAAGGCTGTGTATTTGGGTTTTTATATGGGTTCTGGGATTCCAAAGCATTCTTATCACTGAGCCATGTTCTTCCCAACTCCGGTGTTTTATTTCTCATTTTGAGTCAAGGTTCCACGCAGTCCAGGTTGGCCTTCAACGTGCTACGTCAATGCTGAGGAAGACCTTGAACTCCTGACCATTCCACTTCCCACAGCCCGTGATGATGGGTATGTGCAACTCTACCTGGATGGTTTCTGTTACTTGGGTTTCTGATGCCATATCTAAGACATTATTCCCTTATTCAACATCATAATGATTATTCCTATTTTGTTCTGAGAGTTTTATGGGGTAAGAACCATGATCCATTGGGTTGTATATACCATGAGATGGTGCAAATCCATTATTCTGGAAGTTACTATCTACTTGACCAACACCATTTATTTGTTAAAAAGACAAGTCTCTCCCCTGGTCAGTGTTTCTCAACCAGCTTTGGGGAGTTGAAAGACCACTGAAAGACCACTTCAAGGGACGGCATATCAGATATCCTGTGCATCAGATATTTACATTATGACCACTATATATAGTTATATATAAGCAAAATTATAAAGTAGCCATGAAAATAATTTTATGGTTGAGTGTGACTGCAACAGGAGGAACTGTATTAAAAAGTCAGGGTTGAAGCATTAGGAAGGTTGAGAACCATTGCCCCTGCTGGCTGTAACACCCTGTTGAAAATCAGCTAACAGGAACTGAGGGGGCTTTCTGTCCACCCAGTTCCATTCTGTTAATATCTAGCTATATAAGATTGTCTTTAAAAATGTCTTTTAAAATAATAATCTCTCTCCTGCAGGGTAAAGGTGTCCCATGCTGACTGCAAACTCACCATGTGGATGAGGATGACCTTAAACTTCTGACTCTCTTGCTTGCACCTCCAGAATGAGGGAACTACATGCATGTACCACCATACCTTATTTATGGAGTACTGGAGAATCAAGCTCCCTTAGATACCTAAGCTTTCTGACAGGTTTCATAGGTTTTTACATTTTCTAGATAGTTTTGGCTATTCTGAGTCTTGTATTTCTCTATAAATGTTAGGAGCAACTCACCAATTTCTGAAAAGAACAAAGAGGAATGTTGCCCTCCTTTTTTAGGCTCCTTTATTGGGTTCTATTATCTTCCCCCCTTCCAAACCCCCCAACACTAGGTAGGAGAGAAATAAGGTTAGAGGGAAAGGGGTATAGCCCTCTTTAGACTGTTTCTTACTGATTAAGGGCATCATGTTCCTTGGGGCAAGTCCAATCTCTTGTCAGAGTATCTTCAACCAGCAATCTGTAAATAGGAAAAGCAGCAGCAGGAACCAGCATTTGTCAGCAATTCTCAGTGGGGAGCACATCAGGAGGAGGAGGAGCTGCCCCAGGGCCTCTCAGAGCTCTTGTATTTATACCTCTCAAGAGTCCCCAGAATTCCAAACATAAACTATTGGCAACTGGCAAAATTCACATCCCTCCTAGAGCAGGAGACCATCATAGTTAGAGGCTTTTGGGCATTCTGAAGCAGTCCTATATCCCAGACTTGGGATTAGAACAAAACCATATTCATATAATGTAACTGGGTTTTTAAAGAAACCAAAATTCACACGACAGAGACAAAAAAAAAAAAAGCTGTGGCTGTCGCTGCTGTCATATTTATAGGAATTTCACTGTATACATAGAAATCTGGAGTTGTGACACCCTAACACTATCTGGTCATCTGATTCCTGAGCATGGGAAGCCTTTCTGTTTATTTGGTTCCCGGTTCCTTTCAATGAGGTCTCATAGCTTTTCAACATAAGCATCTTGCGCTGCTTTTGTTAAACTTGTTCCTAAACATCTGTTTGTTTTGATGTCATTGTGAATGACATATTTTACTTCATTTGTCAATCATACGTGATGAGAGCACAGAAATACATTGAAGCCAGGTGTGGTGGCATAGGCTCATAATCCTGTGGGCCACCACAATGCCACCAGACAGGCATATGAACTGGTGAGGTGGAGTGTGCCCAAACTCCAGGAATCTCAGAGATCTGAGATGGCAGGAGTGGGGCTGCTCCCTCCCTGCCTCTAATGGCTGCTCTGGGACCTGCAACTAAGGAAACTACAGGTACCCAGTCCCAGTAGCATAGCACCTGGAATGCATCTCCAGGCTCAGGAGGCATCTCAATACCTTCAGCCTTCAACCAATGATCCTCCCTCATGGATATTCTCAAGCCCTTCTCCAAAATTATATAATTCAGTTCACCTCAAATAAAGCCTATGCATCCAACTCCACCCCTGAATAAGGTAATATGAACAAGCAAAGGTCATCTCAGAGAACTGCTTCATTAGAGACCGCCCTGGGGAAAATCTTCACCTAAAAGAGCCACAACTCAAAACTCCTAAAGAAGGCCTTCTCTTCTCCCGGCACTCTGGCACTTAGCTCTCAACCCAATCAGAATGCTGCCCATCCTGGACTCAGCTTTCCCCTTCTGGCCTGTCAAGTAGAGGCTCTGAGAGAGATTCATTCTATGAGTTCTGTTACTCTAAGAACCCTGACTATACACCTGGATATGTTCTTTCACATTACTATATTGTTTTGTTTTGTTTGTTTTTCATCAAAGATTAATAATTTAAAAAAAAATCTTTCCAATCAGATCAGTTTGGATCAGAGTTTGGAACTACTACAGGTACAAAATGAATTGGTGGTACTACCACCGATTAAAAACTCTGGGCCCACCGAACCATTATTCTCACCCAATGTATCTTTCTCTCCATGTCTTAGAATCTGCTCTCATTAGGTATAGAAGAAAAGCATGTAAAAATGTCCCACATTCAGCTACAGGAAGACTGAAGACCAGAGAGGCCTCCCTTCCAGAAGATGAGTACGAGCTGGAGAAATAGGTCAGTCTGCTTGCCTAATGCATTTAGTAAGTGCACTTCTGGCTATGCTGTGTCTCGATTCTAATGTGCATGCCTTTAATTTGGCATCAGCTTCCCCAGCTATAGCTCTTGCAACTGGGGCTTCTCAGAAGACAGGAAATGAAGCAACCTGAGCTTGAGGCAGCCTGAAGGCTCCTCTGTGTGCGAGTGGCAAGGTAGCTTGAAAGGCTCGAGACGGGGCTAGGAATGTGGCTTAGCGGGTGGAGTGCTTGTCTAGCATGCACAGGCCTTGGGTTTGATGCCTCGCACCACAAAAAAGAAGACAATAACAAGTGTGAAATCAAATGAATTTAAAAGTTGGTTCCAACACTCAACCATGAAATTCTGAAAGTTCACACAGTGACTAAGCTTCGTGTGCCTACAAGTAGCAGCAAGGACAAGGTGACTTGACATGACAAGCTGAGGTGGCCTAGGAGGTCTCAGGTTCTATAGGTACAATCTCTCTTCTATATCCTTGAAGTTGTTTTGAAATGCTTCTGAAATCATAACAAATCTCCATGCTGGCACACCTAAAATTATGTATAAGGGAAGCAAGACTATTAGTGTGATATTTGCATTTCTATATATGTGTATCAAGCAAGACCTTAGATATATTGTTTTTCCCAAGGTAGTTATCTGTAATATCAAGGAGGAAAAAGTATCTGGTGAGTTAAAACATTTTTTTTTTTTAATTTAGAAAGAATCTCATGTATCTCTGGGTAGATTCGAACTCACTGTCAAGTAGAGGATGAGCTTGAACTTTGGCTCCTCCTTCTTTGGCCTCTCGTGCCCAAATTAGGGGTCTGTGCCACCACACATGCTTCATGCAGGATAGCACTCTACTGACTGAGCTTCATTTTCAGATCAAAGGATATTTTTAAAATTGGTCACATAGTTTAAGAATAATGGAAAATAAAAAGCAGAAACTTATAAAAAAAAATGCAGTGATAGAGACTGGAGCCAGGGCCTCACACAGTCGTCAACACCCACCCAGCTCATAAAAACAAAACAAAACAAAAAACTTTTTTATGTTGCCTTCTAAGACTTTCTCTTCCCTGTGCTCCAACTGTCTTGCTCCAGCCCAGGATACGTTCCCTTGGGATGTCCATTCTGCCCAGGCTCTGACGAGACTCTCCTCGTCCGACTCTGACCCAGACACTACTCTGAGCCCCTGTTACTGCTTCACATCTCCTCCCCCTGCACAGGCTCCCACTTTGCTCCCTGGAGCATCGCTCCAGTGCAGAGATGGGGACAGGCTCTGGTACCCTCATGCTGAGCCATTCCATTGAATGACTGTCTCTTTCTCTCTGTAGGTTCTAAGGCTCATCTGAGCTGCATCACCACACAGAAATCCACCTCAGTTTGCTTAGCAGATAATAATCTTTCTTGTATAACTATGTGGGTCCCAATTCATGTTGTCTGTAACTGGTTTGCCTTATTTCTAGACTTACATGGCTCGAGATTTCATGATGGGCTGTATTTTCTGCATCCTTTAGTTTTATCCTGGGATTTCTTCATTGGCTAGACTTCAAGAAGTGTTTCAGCATAAACTTATACATGTTTGAAGCTGTTTTTTTTTTTTAAATTAGGGGGCGGTGGGGTGCTGGAGAGATGGCTCAGTGGTTAAGAACGCTGACTGCAATTCCTGAAGTCCTGAGTTTAATTCCCAGCAACCACATGGTGGCTCACAACCATCTGTAATGGGATCAGATGCCCTCTTCTGGTGTGTCTGAAGACAGCTACATTGTACTCATGCATAAAATAGACAAATAATTCTTTTTTAAAAAGTATGTGTGTGTGTGTGTGTGTGTGTGTGTGTGTGTGTGTGTGTGTGTGTGTACAGGTGCATATGCACATGAGCGTAGACTCTAGGGGTCTAGATGTCTCCATCTTACTTTTTGATATCATTGAAGTTGTGTATCATTGATTTGGCTAGGCTGGCCAGCCAGCCCAGGGATCCTCCTGTCTCTGCCTCCACAGTACTGGGATCATAGGCACATGTTGTTGTATCTGGCTTTCTACTGTGTTTTGTTTGCCTTTATACAAAAATGGAAATTTAGCTGGTGTAGAACCGTTGGATCATACTACTTTCTCTTTTGAACAGTAAGTCTTTTAAATAGAGCATCACTGTTATGCTGTGGCATGGACCTTTGCTGTGATTTAGGTTGGAACTTGGCTTTTCAAGAGTAGCTGTTCCAGCCAGATGGTGGTAGTGCACGCCTTTAATCCCAGCACTTGGGAGGCAGAGGCAGGTGGATTTCTGAGTTCGAGGCCAGCCTGGTCTACAGAGTGAGTTCCAGGACAGCCAGGGCTACATAGAGAAACCCTGTCTCGAAAAACCAAAAAAAAAAAAAAAAAAGAGTAGCTGTTCCTCTAACAAGTGACCGTTTTTTTCTGCCTATAGCCCTATTGGATTATTTACTTAGCTCATGAAATTCAGTCACCTCCTATCTGGAGGACAGGACTAGGGAAGGAGGCTCCATCTGGGCAGCTTCACAAACAACATTTCCCTTTCTATTGTGGCCCTTTGTGGGTGGAGTGCCCACAGACCTGTAAGTAACTTCTCACCCTTTGCTTTATAAGTAAGCCCAATAAACTCCTTGGTTTCACAGAGTGAACTCTGGCGAAGCTGTACCTGGGTTTGTCAACAGAACCTTAGGCAGGGGGGGTCTGTTTGCCTGTGGGAAGGAATTTGAGCAACACTTGGCCAAGTAGCTGGTAGGATCCAACAAAACTGAAGATGAGTTTGGGAAGGACATTGGTGTCCCTGATGTGGGAAATGAGACAAACAACTGGAGTGACATTGTGTGAAGGGGGGTGGTAATTTTGAGGACATTTTGACACGGTAGTCTGTCCCTATAGGGCTTGTAGGGTTAGTGGCAGGGGTCTAAAAAATACAGGGGACAGTGAGGCATTAAGTAAGGGATGATATAAGGACGTAGGGCTGACATCTTCAGTATTAGCCTCAGACTTAGCAGGTAAATGGACAAAAGATAGGGAGAAATGGACATGTTGGTCTGCTATTTTTCATGCTAAGGGGGCCAATCAGGGAAGGGTCCGAAAGGCCACCAATAACAGAGTCTGTTCTGGGACCACAAAGCATGGAATCCTGGGGACAAGTCAGATAGCAACAAGTCAGGGTGAATAAGCCACGGTGACAGAAGACATACCTCAGGCTTGACCTTTAATGCAGAGAAAAGATGTATGGGTAGCATGCTGATGGAGGTCTTGACAATGGTCTGCTGACGATCATGGTACCAGAACCTCCGGCATCAGAGCTGTTGGAGTGAAGGAAAGACTTTCTTATCTTTTTCAGTTTTGTCGAGACATGGTTTCTTCTTCTTCTTCTCCTTCTCCTTCTCCTTCTCCTTCTTCTTCTTCTCCTTCTTTTTGGTTTTTCGAGACAGGGTTTCTCTGTGTAGCCCTGGCTGACCTGGAACTCAGTCTGTAGACCAGGCTGGCCTCGAACTCAGAAATCCACCTACCTCTGCCTCCCAAGTGCTGGGATTAAAGGCGTGTGCCACCCCTGCCCAGCTTTATTTCAAGTTTTTAAAAGAGTTCATGGGCCACACAGTGGTCGGGTGCATGCAAGAAGTCAAAGAGCTCCTCTGTACAATCCTCTTCTGTCGGGAAAACTCACGCTTATCACACAACTCTACTTGTTCCCAGGCCTTTATACACTTCTCCAACTGCTCACAGTGCTCTCTCACTGTTGTTTGGAGGGTGGGGGTCTACTAATTCTTCCTCCTCTTCTTCCTTTTTGGGGTCTCCAGATCCAGTGAGCATCTTTTGTTCGTCCTCTAGTCCCATGTAGGGAGCCAGCTTGGGATTCAACAAGAGCAACAAGGGTAGCTACTCCACTTCAGGTTTAAGAAGCAGGAATTTTTATCTGATGCCCAGTTCACATGTCCAGACAGGATTGTGTTTATGGGAGACCTAAGAGAGAAACCAATCCAGCAAGGAGTTGAAACTGGTAAGGAACATGGATGGCGGTGCTAAGCCTCTTAGGAGGGTGGGATGTTTATGAAGCAAGATACATTTCCTTCCTACAGAAGGCTGTGCTAGGCCTGGAGGTCATTTGCCCTGTCAGGGCTTCCCCCAAGCATCCAGGTGTGGATAGAGAGACAACAGCTGTGGGCACAGTCACATGCTGACCCAGGGCCTCTTGGACCCAGGGAACCAGTGGGTGCTGCAGGCTACAGCAAAGCCTAGTTCTTCCCGACTCTGGGAGGGCCCCAGCAGCTTGAGCCAGTCTCATTGAGTTCATCAGAGTAGGAAGACATACAGGAAGTCCCCACGGGAGAACTCCCAGACAGAGATGTGAATGGCTTGGAGAGAATGACTGGGGATTGCGGAGAGCTAAGTTAATGCCTGCTCTCTGTGCAACTGTATCCGACATTGATCTGTGGAGGAATCAATGGATATAAATGGAAGGAATCCTTCTGTGCTGTATTAGACCTCGCTGATGTTCGACTTCTGTCTCTTTTTAGTTTCAACCATCTGTGATCTCTTGACACTTGGTTGAAACAGATGGGAATGGGCTTTCAGAGTGCTGGCTTATCTTTATAACCTACTCTTTTTGATGGGACAGTGGGCTCAGGACTGCGTCCTTGTTCTGCCCATCCTCTGTATAGAGGTTTCACTACATAGAGATAGCATGGTGTTAACCTTTCAGTGGGGTGAGTTTCCCTTCCCTCACGGGAGGAGGAATAGGGTGAAAGGGCAGGACCCTCAACTGAGTAACAGTGAAATAGAACCCCGTTTATTTTCCAAGAATTATAATAAACAATCAGTAGGATAAAATGTTGTTGTTGTTTTGTCTTGTTTTTCAGACAGAGTTTCTCTGTGTAGCCCTGGCTGCTACAGAAGTCACCCTATAGACTAGGCTAGCCTCAGACTCAGACATCTGCCTACCTCTCTGCCTCCCTAGCGCTGGGATTTAAAGGCTTGTGCCACCATACCCAGAGGAGTGTCCATGTTTTTAAAAGTCAAATTTGTTGTTTCCTATGATAGTGTGTCATCTTTATAGTATTGTACTGTAGAATTGTAAAACATGGACTTGAGATTTTCTCTACAAAGCAATTTTTTTGGCAGCCATCCGGTTTTTCTTTCTCAATCACTGGATGTTCCCAAAGGCACTTTGGTTCAACCTAGTCAAAGCAAAAGTCACTGCTTTTCCCCCTCATGACTTTTTCTTCTCTCAGTCCTGCACCATTCCTTAGCTCGATGTGTTGCCCGTGGTCAATGCTTCTTTCTTCTCTTTACCACAACCCCTGGGACTTGTTCCTTCTCTGACATTACCCTAACTCAGCCTCTTCTTACTGTGGACGTGGAATGCTGCTGCTGATGTCGTGTCTGGTCCCATCCTCCTGTCCTCATCCTTCTGCCTTCTCTCTTCTCTCTTATGGAGACCCAGAGCCATTCAGAGGCAGGGGTCTCCAACCCTCCTAGAAGCAAGCTATAGCCATAAACCTGCTTGAGCATAAATCCCCAGCATGTTTATATATTTCATAGTCATGTACCTGGATAACTAAACATATATTATAAAAATAGATACAAATATAAATATGAAATTAAAAGGAAATAAAAAGTGAACACCCCTCCCCCCTCAGTACTGGGGAGTAAACCCAAAGCCTCTAATGATCTAAGATAGCATCCTATGACTGAGCTATATACGCACTCTGGTCTTTTATTTAACATTTTGAGTTTTTAGAGATCAAAACACTGATTGTTCTCCCTATAATTGAAAAGCATCTGCTATTTCAATGATAACATAGTGGCTTAGCCAATTTGTGAAGCAGTAATTCACATATACATTTCTAATTTTAGGTCATTTTTAAAAATAGGTTTTAATTGCCATCATCGCCGAAAAGGATATTCTTCTTAGTTACAATTGCCAAATGCACCCAAAGTGCATTACCAAATCCCGACCTTGAGTTCCATACAATAGTCATGCAAGGTCTTACTGTACTCAGCCAACAGTGAGCCCAGCATGGACACCTGTAATTCCAGAACAGAGGGCTGTTGTTCATTGCTTTGATTGGCAGTGCTGAGTTGGAGCCTAGGCAAGCACTTGTCTGCTGAACTACACCCTCAGCCCTTCCAACTTTTAATTCACAGCAATGAAGGAAAAAAATAAAAAAGGAGGATTAATAATGGTGTCACTGGAAGCCCTGATGACAGGAACACCCATTCCCAGAGGCAACTTCAGTTTCTGCAGTATACTACTTGAGTAACACGGGCACCCCTCTTCTAAGTAATAGAGATCACAGAACTTTCTGTCTGGTTCAGGTTTATGACATCACGTTGATCCTTGTTGCCTCAAGAGTCCTCTTGTTCCATCCATTCTCAGAGCCTGCAGCTCTACTTCTTCAGTAAGGTACCATTAGTAAATTCTGTCTGTCCTTAAATAAGCTTGGCTAGTTTCCATTCCTTGTGGTTAAGCAAGGATTAACTTTGCATTTCCATTGTGGCTGACACAGTAACATAGTGTTAGTGTGTCATAAAATTGAACAACAACAACAACAACAACAAAACCCTTAAAAGAATTCATACCTATGTAGTGGTTTATTAAAACATCATAACTATATTAATATTGTACTTAATAGTGAAAGACTGCATTCTTTTCCTTAGAAGAAGGAACAAGGGCTTGCTTTGGCAGCTCGTATACTAAAGTTGGAACCAGACAGAGATTATCATGGCCTCTGTGCAAGGATGAAACGCAAGTTTGCAAAGTGTCCATATTTTAAAGCTAGGTGTGGTGGCCTACCTATCAGTTAGGGTAACTAAATGAAGAAAAAAATAAATACAAGTCATCCAAATAAGAACAAAAATAAGCTATAACTTTTTCTATTTGCAGATGGCACGTTCTCACCTTTAAATAGACAAGCCCAAGGTATCCACTAAAAATCTAGAATAAGTTCAGCAAAGCTACACAAAACAAGAGATTCATCGGTTGTACTTTTTAAAAAAATTTTGTTTTCCAGACAGGGTCTTATTGTGTAGCCCAGACTAGCTTTGAATTCTCAATTCTCCTGTTTTGGTGTCTAAAATGCTGGGATCATGTGGTCCTGTATTCTGCTTCTCCCCTGAGGGGGTGCCTGGACACCCCTGTTATACCGAGAAGGCAGGGAGGATGAGTAATCCATAGTCTGAGTTTCCCCTCACATATATATATGATATATTTATATATTATTTTTATAATTTATTATATATAGTTTATATAGTATTCTATATTATTATTTATATGTGCTACACATTCATATACAGTTTATTTATACATATATTTATACATATATATGTGTATATATACATATACATAGATACATGGAATTTATTAGAATTATTTACAGGTTGTGGTCCACCCAATCCAACAATGGCTGCCCATGAGCAGATGGCCCAAGAGTCCAGCAGCTGTTCACTCCGTCCATGAAGCTGGATGTCTCAGCTGGTCTTTAGAATACTGTGGAATCTGAAGGAGTAAGTCCTAATGCCAGTGAAGGGATGGACTTGCTATCAGGACAAAAGCGAGGCTTCCTTCTTCTATGCCCTTTCTATAGGATTCCAGAAGAAGGTGTGGCCCAGATTAGAGGTGGGTCTTCCCGCCTCAAACAATATGGATTGAAGGTGGATCTTCCCACCTCAAAGATCCAGATTAGAACTGGATCTCATCTCAAATGATTAAATTAAGCAAAAAATCCCTCACAGGTATGTCCACCCATTTTTGAGTTTTAGTTATTCCAGGTATAGTCCAGGCGTGATTGTTAGAAAAGGACTTGAATTTATTTGGGGCTATGTTCTCCATATATTTTTAGTATGAAGACCTTGACACATAGGTAGTAGACATTTGTCAGATTGCTTCTGGGTCCTCATCCAGCAAAGTCCAAAATAGGCAACGTCACCTTTGCCCAGTGCAAGTGCGTTTTAGAACTTTTCCAATGTGGCAAAAGCACACATACCGTTTCAACTATGTTTAAGTACATGGATCGGTGATGTTAAGTATGTGTACCTTGTTGTACTAGCCTCCCTACCACCCTTTCCAGATTCTTATCATGTGAAGTTGTCATGCGAAATTGAAAGTTTATACCTGCTAGCAACTCCCCCTCCTTGGCACCACTCTCCACACTCTCGACCTCTGTGAACTTACCTACTCCAGATGGATGCCACGCTTTGGGATACCACTGAATTATTTTACTTAGTGTAACATCCCCCCGGGTTCATTCCTGTAGGAACATGTGCTAGAATTGTCTTCTCTTTTAGGGCTAATGCCCCACTGTTTGCATTTTTTGTTTGTTTGTTTTTAAAACAGGGTTTCTCTGTATAGCCCTGGCTGTCCTGGAACTCATTCTGTAGATCAGGCTGGCCTTGAACTCAGAAATCCTAGAATTCCTAGTCTTCCTGTTTCTACCTTCTCAGTGCTTATATTACAGGCCTGTGTTACTGTGTTATTAATGCCCAACTCAAACAAACACAAGAACACTTTGATGCACTTTGACACACAGTACACATATATTGATCAATTTAACTGTCACCCAAATTACAATACAATATATCTAAATTATCCCGGGAAGCTCCCCGTGCCTCTTTTCAGTCAAAATCTCCCCCCAAACAACCACTACTCTGACTTTTTTTTTAAAAAAGATTTATTTATTTTATATGTGTTGAGTATTCTGTCACTGTCTTCAGGCACACCAGAAGAAGGCATCGGATCCCATTACAGATACATTAGAATTAAAATGCTATGTTGTATTTTTAAAAATGATTCAATGTACATAATTTCTCACTTCCAACTAAGTAACTCCAGTGAGTCACTTTTGATTATTTATTCTCTTCCTGATATCCATTCTCCATTTCTAAATCACTTTCACAGTTCTAATGGTGATTAGGTAGTATGTGTAGCTATCTAGTATCAGCAGTTTCAAGTGATCCTTAATAGTGAAACCAGACATTTATTTTACTTCAGGTTTAATTTTAGTTCCAGAGAGGCAGTGTTGTCTTAAAAGACTTGGGCGAGGTATTCTTTATCTCTTATTCCAGGAAGATCACTTAAGAACAAATACTTGAGGTTCCTAAAATGTCGCAAAACAATGATACTGTTGTCTATGAGCAATGATACTGTTGTCTATGACATTTCCACAGGCAATTATTTCCAGTTCCAATAGGCTTGTTTGTAAATTTTCCAGTTGACTAAGCCTCTGCAAACAGTTATCTTCAACAGTTGCACAGTGTTGTCTTTTCAACATGCTCCAGGCCCACCATGTGATCCAAGCTAATGTCCATGATACAAGAATCGGTGGCATCAATTGCTTGAATCTTGTATCTGTCTACAGAGCCTCCTAGGAGTTTGTTATAGTCCTGTAGCCACTTCTGGTGGCCACAGTAGCGTACTTTGGCTCCATACCGAAGTAGCCACTCAGATGCTGCCCTGTCAGGGCCAACTTTCTTGAGGCTTTCATAATCTATTTTATTAAACACAGTATTAAAAAAAAAAACAAAAAACAAAAAACACTATATTCAACCATTCCTAGAAGTATCTGGAGTCACATGACCATGGGATTTTTCTTTAAGCTACAGAGCTGCCTTGAATTGTTTTTCAAACATCATCATTGATGGTGTGCTGCATCCCTGTGTCTGGCTGACCCTTCGTCCTTGGCATTTTTCCCATTGTACACCATTTTTAAAACTCAGTCTCATTGTGTTGGCTTCCAGGTGAAAGGATATCACAAATAAACCTAAATGCATGCTCTACCACTGAGCTATGTCCCCAAACATTCTTGTAGGTCTCTTTTTTTTTTTAGGTGAACTTATTTTATTTTTCATGTATGAGTATTTTACCTGCATGTATGTATGTGCATTATGTGTGTGCCTGGTGGCAGGAGAGATCAGAAGAGAGCAAAAAAGAGTTTAAAAATACTTAATTATTTTTAAAATTGTGTATGCATGTATATGTACATGCCCACAGAAGTCAAAGGCTTTGGGTTCCCTAGAGTTGGAGTTACAGGTAGTTGTGAACCACTTGACATGGTTGACATGAGCACTGCATTTGGGACGACTGCAACAGTGCTGTATACTTCAAATAGAAGTTCTGAGTAGTACATGCTACAACTATGAAGCCTTCTCTCCAGGTATCCCCCTTTTGTGTGTATGTGAGAGAGAATCTCAGATAGCCAAGGCGAATGCTGAACTCACTCTGTAGTCAAGGATGATCTTGAACATCTGATCCTCATGCTTCTACATCCCAACCTCTAGGATTACCACCATTCAGCACCATGCCTGGATTTATGTACTGTTGGGGCTCAAACCCAGGGTTTCGTGTATGCCACACAAGAACTCTACCAATTAAATTACATTTTGTGATTCAACCCATGCTCTTCTGATCTCTGATCATTTAATGCTTTCAAAAACCTTTTCCACTCTTGAAACAACCACCATCTGTGATTAGAAAAAGAGTCACCCAAATTTATGACTTGAAACAGGGTCTGCACTTGGTCATTCCTTAAGGGAGAAACACAAGAGTGACAGAAATGCTCATATTTAATTAGTAAAATCTCAGTTTCAGTGTAGATTTTATAGTGCTTGTGGTGGATCGAATAGGTATGGCTCCCATATACCCATGTGTTTAAATGCTTGGCCCACAGGAAGGGGCAATATTAGGAGGTGTGGCCTTGTTGGAGAAATCATGTCACTGTTGAGGAGGACTTTGAGATCTCCTATGCTCAAGCTCTGCCCAGTGTGGAGTCCAGTCTCCTTCTAGCTGCCTTCAGATCAGGATGCAGAACTCTCGGCTCCTTCTCCAGCACTAAGTCCTGTCTGCATGATGCCATGCTTCCCGCCATGATGCTAATGGACTGAACCTCTGAAACTGTAAGCCAGCCCCGATTATATGTTCTCCTTTGTAAGAGTTGCCTTGGTCACGTCACGGTATCTGTTCACAGCAGTGGAGCCCTAAGACAATGTTGAAAGCCTCCAAGGTTCTTTTGTTTTCTTTTGTTTTGTTTTGTTTTGTTTGTTTTTGTTTTTGTTTTTCAAGACAGGGTTTCTCTGTGTAGCCCTGGCTGTCCTGGAACTCACCCTGTAGATCAGGCTGGTCTTGAACTCAGAAATCCGCCTGCCTCTGCCTCCCAAGTGCTGGGATTAAAGGCATGTGCCACCACTGCTCGGCTGCCTCCAAAATTCTAATTTAATCTGACCCGTGTGCTCTACACTTCCATATGCTCACTTCCATAGAGACCATGCTCAACTAAGATCTGCTGGATTAGCTTGTCTGTGGAGGGGAGACCTTGCACGGTACAACTAAGGACCAAGAAAATGATAAGAACGAGGGGTGGGAAGCAGCGTTGGAGCCTTGGCTTTCAGTATCTCAGCTGCCTCTGGAAATTTGCTGCAATCTCTGCCAATCTTGTCTTATCTTCGGTTGCACTGGTTCCCCTAATTTTTTTTAATCTGGATTCATCATCTGTTCTTTGCTCTCTTTGAGGACTCCCCATGTGTGATGAGCAGTGAGGTAGTAATTAGTTCCTACGAGGAGGTATGTTTACAAGCCTCCCGCCCGCCCTGCTCTGGTTTTTATGCGGACTTTCGGAAGCTGCTTTCTCCGGGTCTCAGAGCATCACTTTTCTCCCAGACCTGTGACAGAGAGGTGGCTGCAGATTGTTCCCATAAATAGCATCGGTTTCTTCACCTTCTGGTGCTTCAGCTTGTCCTCTTGAGACAGCGTCCAGCTGGCTGGGTATGAATGTGCTTATGCCAGCTGGGTCTCAGCAAGCATTTTCATTAACGTTGTTATTGGCTGTGGGAAGAAATAGCATTAGTAACTGAACTTTTTTTTTTTTAAAGAATTATTTATTTATATGAATACACTGTAGCTGTCTTTAGACACACCAGAAGACTGCATCAGGTCTTATTACAGATGATTGTGAGCCACCATGTGGTTGCTGGGAGTTGAACTCAGGACCTCTGGAAGAGCAGTCAGTGCTCTTAACTGCTGAGCCATCTCTCCAGCCCCCCGTAACTGAACTTTTTAATTAATTTATTTTTCTATTTCGGTGTGTGTGTGGTTAAGGGCTTGTGAGTTTTTCTCTGGGCTGCAAGTGCAACAGAACACGGTTCTGAGTTCTTGCTACCTCTTTAATTGGAAAATATCTCTGGTCCTGGGAATGCTTTATTACATCTGGGTAAGAAAAAAACAAAAAAGAACACTTAGTACCATTTGAATTTGTTGTTAGAATCTAGGGCAGTCACTGGCAAACCTAGAAAAGTAATACAAGATACAACGGAAGCGCTAACCTGGTTTCACTGAGTCCTAACAGCAGCAGTCATACCTATGCTTACAAAAGCTGTAGAACTGTGTGGTGAATAGTCACTGTAGTTCCATCAGAAAGGAAGTTCTGGGGCCAATGAGATGGCTCAGTGGGCAAAGCCACCATGGCCAGCAAGGCCCACCATTTTAAAGCACAGGATCAAATAGCATTTAGGACACTCGCCACTAGCTCTACAGAGCTCTAGAAAGTTTTAGCATCCTAGAAGGAAAGCCAACTTAGTAGTTATTTTCAGTAGCTTCGGTTACCATAGTGAACTGTTGGGGGTTGGTCTGGTGTTGCTATGTATTTAAATGCTAAATTCTGTACCCCAAGATCTGGTTGCCCCAAGAGGAGTGTCTTAGGGTTTCTATTTCTGCACAAACATCATGACCAAGAAGCAAGTTGGGGAGAAAAATGGTTTATTCAGCTTACACTTCCATGTTGCTGTTCATCACCAAAGGAAGTCAGGACTGGAACTCAAGCAGGTCAGGAAGCAGGAGGAGCTGATGCAGAGGCCATGGAGGGATGTTCCTTACTGGCTTACTTCCCCTGGCTTGCTCAGCCTGCTCTCTTATAGAACCCAAGACTTCCAGCCCAGGGATGATACCACCCAGGGAGGGCTTGGGTGAATAGGCTAGGGTTGCAGTTAGGGCCCACGAGAGGAGGAGGAGAGAAGATGGAGAGAACAGGAAATCTCCATTAGACGTGAGGGACCAGGAGCATGTGTCAAAGTGAAATGGACTCTGAGGACAGGCTGATGGAGCAGAAATAATCTGGAAGACTTAAGCAGCAAGTATTTGGGGAGCACAGCTGGGGAAGTAGCCAGTCTAGCCATTAGAAAATTAGATTAGTGGTAGCCCCCCAAAACTAAGTAAATAAACAAATCATAATCCAAGTCTTGTTCATTTGAAGCTAGATGGGGATAGGAATAATTAAATTAATTAACATGTTTTAAATCACATGCCATTCTGAGAAGTATGTTGGAATCCTACACTGTCCTGTTCCAACCAGCTTAGAACAAGAATTATCCTTTGTCCAGTTTCGATATTGTTTATGTTACCTACATGTGAGCCAATTGATAGCCACCTGGGTTATCAGATCTGCTGCTACAGTATCACAGGGTTGGGTTCAAGTAATTTTTATTTAATAGTGGTCCCTGAGCATGAGGGTGGGACACCAGGGAAATGCTTTAGTGAGGGAAGGAAAACAAACAAACAAACAAACAAAATCCAAAGGCTGGGCTGCGGAGATGGCTCTGTGGACAAAATGCTTGTCATGCAAACATGAGAACTTGAATTTAGATCACCATACCCATGCTAGAGCATACATCTACAGCGGTGTAGATCTACAACCCCAGTGTTGGAAGAGGCTGAGGCAGGGGGATCCTGGATCTTATCTATGGTCTTAGGCACCTACCAGAAGACTTAGGATCTATTTCTTCAGAATAAGGAGGACTACTGAACCATTGAGCTGTCAAGCTCCATTTGCCACTGAACCTGGTTTGTAATTACATTGGTTAATTCTAATGTGTAACCAGGATGAGCACCAACATTTAGCAGAATTCTAGTCTCCTCTGCAGCTTTCCTACATAGAATTCCACCCTTTTTCTAGATGATAGGCAGCTGTAATGACTATTCCTGGTTGTCAACTTGACTGTATCTGGAATGAACTACAATCCAGAATTGAAAGGCTCACCTGTGATCCAGATATTGAGGCTGGGAGACACAAGTTTCTGACCTGGATCTTGGCATGGAGATCTTGAGGCATAGTGGTTATGAATCCCAGGAGACTAAGGCAAGGAGATCTTTGAGTTCAAGGCAAGCCTGAGACAAAACAAATCTCAGATCCAGAAATGGTGGTAACACCTTTAATCTGAGCCACACCTTCTACTGGAGACCCACATAAGGGCATTGGAAGAAGGAAGATTCGCTCTTCTTTGCCTGCTTGCATTTATTTGCCAGCACATCTATTGGATCTGCTAGCCTTGTGGGACTGAGCCACTCCTAGATCCTTGGACTTCTCATTCACAGCTGACCATTGTTGGGGAGTTGGACTGCAGACTATAAATTATCATAACAAATTCCCATATTATATAGCGACTATCCACAAGTTCTGTGAAGCTAGAGAACCTTGACTAATACAGTAGCCAAGACAATGATCCACTTTAGTAATATCAGAGTTCTGCTTTTCTTGCCCTAGCTACCCATGGCAACCAAGTCCTTCCCTTTTAGTACCCTTCTTGTTCTGTGCTCTCTCCCTGAAGTCTGCTTCCAGGGCTATAGCTCCCAAGCAGCCCATCAGATCCTCTCTTGGGTCAGAACCTTACCTCTGAGTCAAAGGACTTTGAGGAATGCTGTCTTCAAAGTGGAACAGGCAGTATTTCTTTATCAGAAGCAGCTGGGACAACTTGCAGGCACCCCTCAAGAGCCAGCCTGTGGATGTGCAGGCTTGGAAGGAGGGCAGGAAGGGTCCCGAGATCCTCACTTGAGATTCTCAACTCCCTGACGCCTCTCCTGCTCAGGTGTAAGTAATTCTGCCCCAGTCGCTGTAGTCTCATGGTCCCAAAGCTGCTCGTGTATTTTAAGTATGAAAGATTGCCTGTAAGAGGGACTCCATCTATGCTGGGTTGAGGAAGTCATTAAGCAGGCTGAGGCTTTGGTGGTGTTGCTATTTTAAGGTCACCCCAGATACTGTTAGGAACGCCTCACCCATGCTTTGTAAGTAAACCTGATAAACTTGCTGTTTCACTGCAATAGATGCAGTGGGGATCTTTATCCCCATCTATTATTGGGAGCGCCCTATGTGGGGTAAGAAGCTGTTTGTTACATTTCCCTGTGAAAAGGTCACCCAATTCTACCCTATCCCTAAACATCAGCCGTCATATTCTCAAGCTTCCTGGAGTATTTGCTTTTTAAAGACTTTTTGTTTTTAGATTTATTTATTTTATATATGTGCATGTTTCACGCCCATGTATGTGTGTGCATCATGTGCTTGCTTGTTGCCCTTGGAGGCCAAGAGAGGATGTCAAATCCCCTGGAGCAGGAATTATAGGCAGTTGTGAGCTGCCATCCTGGTGCTGGGAATTGAACCTCAAGAGTAGCAAATAGTTTAACTGCTGAGCTATCTGCTCAACTTATTTGCTTTTTGTTTGTTTGTTGTTTTGTTTTTCAAGATAGGATTTTTCTGTGTAATTGCCCTGGCTGTCCTGGAACTCATTTTGTACACCAGGTGGGCCTTGAACTCAGAGAGATCAGCCTGCTTCTGCAGTGCTGGGATAAAAGATGTATGCTACCGAGGAGCCTGGCTTTCATTTGCATTCTTTTTTAAATGAAGGAAAAGGGATTAGAATGAGCCTTTTTTCTAATGGTGCCTTTTAGGCACTAGACATATTGGGGGAGGAAAGGGTGATTTTTGGAAGCGAAGGATCCTGTCCTTGTTACCTTGAGTAATACAGATGCAAAAAAA
>NW_022196911.1:72504859-72523005 GCF_008632895.1 Mastomys coucha | reverse complement strand
AAAAAAAATGCGGTGTTTGAAGTTTCCAGAGAAGGTGACAGACATGATGCTTTTAAAACCTGTACTCTCACCTGAAAGATGAGAATAATTCAGCCCTCCAGGGGTTGTGTTTCAATAAGTTGCATCCCTAAGAAAGAGTTCTGGTTGAACATGCACTCATTACAAGTCTAGCTGAGGTGTGACTCTGATAGAGAGCAATTGCCTGGTATGCACAGATTTGGCACTGCCCAAAAGAAAAATAGTAAGTAAAATTGGTTTCTCTGTAAGTGATCTGAGACCATCTGTGAAGATTCATTCACTATTTACTTGGCCTGGGAAACACCACAAAACCATATATATCTAGAGGTCCAAATTTTCCCTGAAGAGAAGGCTTCACAGGGAAAGGAAAAAAAAAAAAAAAACAGGAAAAAAAAAAGAAAGAAAACTCTATGGCATGTGTTCATTAACTTTCCATTGCTGTGACAAACAAGGTTTGAATGTTTTAATCTCCTTTTAGGTTGAATCAGCCTAAAAGGAGAAATCTTCGCTTTATTTTGGCTCACGGTTTCAGTCTCCTGTTGACTGGCCTCTGCCTCTGGGCCAGCCATGGTGTAGTACGGAATGATGGGAACACATGGAAGAAGTCATATGAAATAGGTTCAGCTCTTGATTGTTAAGAAGCAAGAGAGAACGAGGCCAGTGTCTCCATATCCCCCTTCAAGGGCAAGGCCCAGTGGCCTAACTTTCTTCCACTAAGTCCCTCCTCCTAATGATTCTGTCAGCTCCCTGCAGAGCTTCAGCCTGGTGACCAAGCCTTAGCACATGGGATGCTATTTATGACCTAAACCGTGACAGCACATGAGTACATTCAGCTAAAAATAAACACAAAGAAGAGTAAAAAGACACTGACTCATTCATAGATTTGTCAGAATGTTGGGCAATCAACAGATTATACACAGATAAGAACTACTGAGTGGCAGAACTTAAGTAACTATAGTCACCGGGTGCCATCTGCTGTGGCCTGTCCTGCCATCACCTCTGGCTCTGGAAGCCAAGTGTCCTGTTCTCTGTGTTGCCTCAGAAACAGTGTTTCTGCCTTCTCCCTTCCACCCCAGCCAGAATTAGCCTCGGTCTCTGCTTCTTTGTGTCACCAGCTCCCAATGTTAAGCCTGTAAACTCCAGGTTCGCCAGCTTAGTAAGATGTAGGCTCTTTGGCCCTGAGCAGGCAGAGCAAACCTGGCCTTTGCAGTATGCAGAGTAGCAGAAGGTCCTGCCTAAGAAGCCTAAGGGGGCAGGGGGAGTGTTGCCCTGGTGGAGCAGGAGCTCAGACCCTGGACAGCCAAGAACAGGACACGTTTCCTTTCATATTGCAAGATAAACTGTATGAAACATATATTGTAAACTAATTTGCTGTCCAGGCCCTGGGTATTAGTTCTTTGTTCGTATTGTGGCTTACTTCCCTGCATTGCTCCACTTCTGGCCTGTATTCAGTCACATGACCTCCAATTCCTGCAAGGCACCCCAGTAGATAGTAGATAGTACATGAGTAAGAGGTTCTGCAGGTCGGTGTTTAGGGGTGGTTTCCTCATATTCCGTTCCCCACTGTTTCCTTGCCACACCGTTGATTCCCACTGTGGAAATGGCTTATGGGAATCAGACCATCCCTGACCCTAGAATTGACCTTAAGTCCCAAGCCTAGGTTACTGGTCTTCTCCCTGGCCACAGTGATGGGTTCACAGTGAGTAGGCTCGAGACCCAAGTTTCTCCAACCTTTGGGAAACCAGATATTTGGCTACCCCAAGGGCATAATCTGTTTTTCTTGTCAGGTGTGAACCAAAAGACACCAGTGGCTTTGGGAGCTCCCTGCAGCCTTCTTGAAATCACATGGGGAGTCAGACTTAGATAAAGTAAACATTGCAGAAAGCAAGGCCAAGGGGCAAAAATAAACGAGGCACTTAGATAAAGCAAAGCCTGAAGCCATGTTTCTCCTTTGGACTTCTCAGTTATATGAGCCAATAAATCCTATTTATTATGTTAGCAAGACTGAGTCAGGTTTTCTAATGTGTACGAGTGAAAGTATCCGGTACCTGCCTCCTTTCCTGCCTATCTTCCAGGGGCAGAACTGTCCCTCTGGCTTTGGCTGATAGTCTTTCAGAAATAGAGATTAAAATCACTATCCTGGTTTCATGATTCAGTAGCAGCGACCTATGGCCTAGAAACTTGTTCTAACTGACATTTAAAATAGGGATAGGCGTGTAGCTCACTAGCAGAGCAGTTGACTAGCCTTGGCTTCCAACTCCTACATTGAAAAGAAAAGGCACCTGTTAAACTGAATAGTTCTACGCATGGGCTATATTGTGGGTTCAAAGCCAACCTGGGCTACAGTGTGAGACCTCATCTCAAAGCAAAACAAATGAGGAAACAGAATAGGCCTACATAACCAAAACCAAATCTGAAATGTCAATAAACATATTTCATTTCCCTTTAGCATAGAAGGAGGAAGACACAAAGGAATTAAGCTGTCAAACAAGCCAGGCATGGTGGCATGCACCTTTAATTCTGGTACTCAGGAGACAGAGACAGGCAGATCTCTGTGAGTTCACGACCAGCCTAATCTACAAAGAAAGTCCTAGGATAGGCCCAGGTGTTACACAGAGAAACCCTGTCTCAAAAACAAACAAACAAACAAACAAACAAACAAACATAAAGAATTCTGTCAAACAAAAAAGCAAATAATAACATCAATGAAATACCAAACAAACAGAGCAAAGCATATTCCAGTTTTTAAATTTGTAAATGTGTGCGTGTTTTGCCTACATGTATGTATGTATATCATGGACAGGCCTGGTGCTAGGGGAGGCCAGAAGAGAGTGTTGGATCTCCTGGAAATGGAGTTACCGGCAATTGTGAGCAGCCGTGTGGGTGATAGGAACCAAAGTTAGGTCCTCTGCAAGAACCTCAGAACCATCTCCCCAGCTCCACACCTGCCTGTCTAAATGTAGGCTCCTTAAGAGCGTATCTTGAGATAGGAATGCTTGTAGGCGTGATTCCCTGGGGGAGTGTCTTGAGGAGAAACCACAGCTAAGCAGAGATAAACAAACTCTAGTTACCATCTGATTCCATAAGAAAGCATTGCCCCATCCAGAAAGGTGGAGGTGAACTGTAACCTGGAAAAGAGTGGGCTGCAGGCAAAAGCAGCTCCTGTCAGACAAGAAAGCTTCCCAAGAAAGGCAGGCGTGGGTGGAGCTAGGATGTGGGTAATGACAACAGCTGCAAAGAACTAATGGGCCAAAGTCCATCTTGAGTTGTCCCTTTATTAACCCTTTCCTTCCAGAAATCACTCTACTTTCCTCCTTGTAACAGCATGGTCTCATCATCTCCTCTAGTCCTTTAAGCTGATGGATCTCTGCAGTCCTGAGTTAAGCCTTCAGATTTCTTCCCCTGCAGACACTAGCCACATGCAAGCTCACCTGCATATTGCATTTCATTTCTTTGTTAATGATCAGTGAACCTTAAAACTATTCACGGATCCTTTCTGTAGTTCTCACTGACGTGTGCCTCTGTCCCAGGCGTGCCTGTGACTGTCCTTCACTTTTTCCCCACTGTGAACCACGCGTGGATATAATGTGCATATACTTCAAGCAGAGCAAAGTGCAATGAGCTCCATGTTGTTACGACAGGAGCGTCGGAGGGGGGTCCACAGGTGGGGCAGGTGTCTGCAACACGGCGGTGTGCTTTACCGTATTCTTACCTGACACAGCTAGTGGCAAGTTACAACAAGGACCCTTTCAGGGTTCCTTGCCAGCCTGCAGTGTTGCTGTGAGCATTGCTTGGGATAATATTCCTACAGGCACACATGAATATAAGGGAATGTTATCACGCAGACTGTGATTGACACGATATTTTTTCTTTCTTATCCCAAATTTGCTTTCAGACAGGAGGATCAGGAGTTTGTTGTTATTCTCAGTTATTTATTGAGTTTGAGGGCAGCCTGGGCTACATGAGACCCGCATGCATCATCTCACCTGCAAGCATCAAAGGACCCCAAGAGGACAGGGTCCCGGGTTCACACCAATGTTCCTGGCTCTCTTCCTTCTCTCTCACTCCTGTGGTGATCCTGCTTTACAGGTTAAATGTCTCCCTCCCTTGGATTCAAGCCAAGAGGTTCAGCGAGGTTCTCTCCTAGGACCTCATATTTATATATCCAACTGCCTATCACGCCTTACAAGTCTAATAGGCATGCCTACAAACGCAGCTTCAGCTGTTTTCCCACAAACCTGCCCTACCTCAATTTTCCTCCTCCAGTAAATAGCACTTCTCTCTTTATTGTTAGCTGATTATCTTACATCCTGGAGTTACCATTAATTCTTCTAGTTCTGTTACACTAACCCATCAACACATTTTATCATTCTACCCCCAGGATGTATTTAGAGCACAACTACTTCTCCACACTTCCACTTCCACCATGGCCTGTTCCAAGCCATCCATCATCCATACGCAGGGACCCTGCATGGAATAAAAAAAAAACAGGGGGTGTGGTGAGCTGAGCACCAGCGTTTCTCTCCGCTTCGCGACGGCAACACAATGTGACCACTTCACGCACACTTGTCACATGCTGTCCCAACCATGACGGACAGAATCCCCCTAATACCATCCGCTCAAATAATCTGTTTTTTTCTTCAGCTGTTTCTGTCAAATATGTCACAGCACGGAGAAGGATAACTAATATGCTGTCTCTAAAACCCATCTATTTTGAATATTCGCTTTCCATCTGTTCATATTCATGCCTTGTGCACTGTATAAGTTCCCTTAAAGGAAGGATCCCTTTTGTGGCAATGGTGACTCAGGGCCTCATGTGTTCATGCTAAGTAAGTTGTCAATCAACTACAACCCCAGCACTGACACTTTTCTCCATTTTGGTTTACTGCTGTCAATTATGTCTGGCATATATAATACATAATAAATATTTGTTGAATAAATGAATGTAGTGTGTTCACGTTTACATTGAGAGTTCTTAGAGTTGCATCTTTAATCTGTGAAGAGAGCTGCTGGCATTGAGACAGACCTCAATGTTTCTCTTCAGTACCTTAGCCACATGCACTTAGACGTCATCCAGCCTGCTCAACTCACTTGAAGACAGACTTTGAGGACACTGCTTCAGAAATTGTTCCCACTTCTTCCTAACACACACACACACACACACACACACACACACACACACAAACACACACACACACACACACACACACACACACACACGAGTCTAGAACTCAGAAGTTAGAGGTGAGAATAGGAATTCAAGGCCATGATCAGCCACATAGTGAGTTGGAGACCAACCCAGGCTACAGGAGACTCTGTCTCAAAAGAAAAAACAACAAATGCATAAGCATACCCACTCTGGATTTTACACAAGCACCTCTAACCTGAAAGGTCTCAAGCCCAATCCCCAATTCCTTTCCCAACACCCAAGCTCCTCCCACACAGCTTCTTTCCTTCAGAAGTCTCTCTTTCTGGTACTGGAGGAGCCACCTACCTTGTCATCCTCACTGACTTGTCATCTCTACGTGTTCTTCCTTCTTTTGTTCTGATCCAGACAATTGTTAAACCTTGTAAACCCAACCACCTAAACATCCCTCAGATACTTTCCTCCTTAAGACTTATTTTATGTGAATGAGTGTTTTGCCTGCATATAATATATATATATATATATATATATATATATATATATATATATATATATATATATATATATACCACAAGTGTGCCAGGTACCTGTCAGGTGTCTGTTGGTACTAGGTCAGATGAGGCCATTGCATCTTCTGGAACTGAAGCTATGGGTGGTTGTGAACCACCATGGAGGTACTGGGAACAAATTTTGGCCTTCTACAAGAACAGCAAGTGCTCTTAATCGCTAAGCCATCTCTCCAGGCCACTCCTTTTAAAAATAGTTTTATGTGCATGAGTGTTTTGCCTGCAGGTATTTATGTGCACCTATGCATGCAACACCATTAGAGGCCAGAAGAGGGAGTCTGATCCCCTGGAACTGGAGTCACAGACAGTTGTTAGCCACCTTGTCCATGCTGGGAATTGAATCTGGGTCCTCTGGAAGAACAGTCATCTCTCCAGCCCCAAATCCTTTTGTCTTTCTGAATTTAGCAAATCAGTTCTTTTCTAAAGGGACCTTTGTTAGCCTACTCCGCACACTTGGTACAGTCTTGCTAAAGCGTCATCTAGAGCATCCTCACACATGGCTCTGTAACTTTTCTATTCGGTGTAGAATAACACAAGCCCAGCCCTGCCCTCCCGCCCCCCTCCCATGGCATTCTAAGTTGTTCCTTATTTGGCTATCCTACCTTTATGGCTTCTGTCCTTACTGCTTCTCTCAATGAGTTTTCGGTTCTAGCCATCTTTCTCTGCATACTTTGCTGGTCCCTCTCCCTGGAGTGCTTTTCTCCATTTTTTTTTTTTTTTTTAAAGTTTGGGAACTTTAAAAAAAAATACTATTAAGAACAAAGCTAAGGCTTGGGTGTAGTTTAATGATACAGCATTTGCCTAGTATGCACAATGCTGTGTTCTCAACCCCCCCCCCCACGCACACAGAGCAGTGCTTTGTTATGCATTATACATGTAAACCCATCTCATTTGATTTTCATAAAAATAAAAGAACTTGCTCAAGGACACTGTTTCCTAACCATCCTAATGCTGCGACCCTTTAAGACAGTTGCTCATGTTGTGGTGATCCCCAACCATAAAATTACTTTTGTTGCAACTTAACTGTACTACTTTTGCTACTGTTATGAATCTTAATATAAATACCTGTGTTTTCTGATGGTCTTAGGTGACCCCTGTGAAAGGGTCATTCGACCCCCAAAGGGGTTGTGACCCACCGGCTGAAAACTATTGCTCGAGGTGAAGAATCTAGAAAATGATGGGTGGGAACTCAGTCAGTACTGACATCAAAGCCAATGTGCTAGCATGATGGAGGTGACATCATCAAAGCCAATGTGCTAGCATGATGGAGGTGACATCATCAAAGCCAATGTGCTAGCATGATGGAGGTGACATCATCAAAGCCAATGTGCTAGCATGATGGAGGTTTTCTCTGACTGACAAAAATGCTTTTTCCTTTGTATTCCAGAAGCGGGTGTTTGTTTTTAAGTTCATGACATAGAAACAATGTTTGTAACAGAGGTCAAACACCCAGGTTTTCACAGTCCGATTTCTAGAGCTTGCCTGGGGTGACATTGTGCCTCAATGTCTTCATTTTTGAAATGGAAACAATAGTACCTTCCTCTTCTGACTGTGAGTCCACCCATGTTGTTGCAAAAGTGCATGCTATAGCCTTGCTCTGACGACTTGCCTTTGTAATTTGTTATGTCTATGTTCCCTGGTCCCTCAGTAGACTCTCCTTCTGAGAGAAAAGATATCTTCCCCATTCATCTTCCAATTCTCTTGAGCTCACAGGCAGAAATTTCAATAGCTTGTGCGCTCCATAAATGCCTGTCATATTAAGTTTATAAGTGCGTAGGTGTTGTGCCAGACAATGAGACATTTACAAGTGCATGATCATGCCGTTTTAATTATGTACAAATCTTTTGAAGAAAGTAGTTATGGAATAGGCTGGCTATCCACTAGCTTCTACCCTGTTTTTTAAAATCCAGATTTTTACCACTCAGCTACTGTGAAAAAAGAAGCCACTCCAAGTTTGTTATTTGTGAGCCAGTGCTTTTGTGGGAGGCAGAGTAGGAAAGGGACACCTGTCACAAGCTCCCAGGCTTCTGGAACAGAGGGCAGTATTCAGCTGTGGGTAACTACAAAGCCAGCCCTCCTCCTCTCTATTCCCCTTCACTGAGCAGTGACCTGGTCTGTAGCTTTGGGTTTCATGACAGGGCCAAGTTGTACTTGGAAGGAAGAAGGCTCCAGTCCTTTCAGAGCCCAGGTCTGCACTGTGGGAGGCCTAAGGATGCCAGGCAGGGCACTGACTCAAGTTACACACCATTATTCCACTGACGCTTGTTTATTTGTGTTTCAGCCACCCTTCCTAGGTGAAGCAGCCCTGCCAAGGCTATCCAAAGAAGAGAGAAAAATGATAGAGGAAATATTTGATTACAGGTCAGTATGTCCCCTGGGCTCTTTCCATTTGGGTGATTGCAAAAAAAAAAAAAAAAAAAAAAAAAAAAAAAAAAAAAAAACACAGTGTAATGATTAAGCACTCCCAGAGGAGAAGAGGGTCTCTCTGCACGGAGCTGGGGCTTTATTTCAGATGAGTTACAGTCCTTGTGCAGGATATAGCCTGGACTAATGGGACACGAAGAAGTATTCTCAAAGCCAGAGTGGCAGTGTGTTGTGTAGCAATTTCCTCCAAGATTAAAACCTTCTATCTTAGAGGGACGCATATTAAAGTACAGAATGTTAAAGGGTAAGGAGGAACTTTTCCATCTTGCCGGTAAGCTTCATTAGCTCCAGAAGTAAACGCCTCAGCCTGTTCAGGAAGTCCCTGAAACTGATCAGATTCACTAGACTCCTCCCTTTCTAAGCATATAAGCAGTAAAGACTGCTAAGACACACTCTCAGACCTGCTGAGATACCTAGAATTGGCTCTGGGAGGATGCAGAGTCCACCTGTTTAGAGGCCGCTGAAGCCAACTGAATTGACTGCTAGCCGCACCATCAACCTGTTGTATTGGCTGCAAGTTATATAGTGCCCTCCAGTTTTCCAGTTTATGAACCACTGCTCATGTGGTGTGGGCTTTTGGCGATGCAACTGTTGTCTTTGAGTGATTTATGCTCCTGTAAGCAACCCCTGGCTCATATTCCTGTAAGTAAACTCATTAAAATTCATTGATTCCACCAAGTTGGATTTTAGTGGTGTCTTTGCTTTGGTCTGTCATTGGTCCCATATCCGGGGTCTCTGTAGGAATAGTTTCACACAGCACTTCTTGTTACCATGGCAATGTTCAATTTGGAGCCAGCCTGCCATCCTCTCTCTGGGTGGGCAGGGACTGTCTCATTTCACTCCTAAAGTCATTTGTATCCTTTTCTTCCCACTTCCACCAGCTCCACCCTTGTTCAAGGACTCAATGCCTCCTTGGATTATGTGCTTCTTGTAGGTCTCTTGGCCTCATGTTTAAGATTGCCTATTCCATTCTTCAAGTTACTGGCAGAGGGAGATTTTTCTACATTAGCTTCAAACCCATCCTTGGCTCTCTATTGATATATCTGTGATCCCCTTCACCAGTAACCTGGACTTACAAACAATTCTAGAACATCTAGTCTCTGCGCATAAACTTTGCAACCTTCCATGCATGCTCTTCCTTCTACCCAGAATTCTTCACTCCCCTCTTGGCTTCTTCCCTTTCTTCTTGGTTGCCTTCTCCTCAGAATGAATGAAGTTTTCCTCAGGAATGCCCCCACAGATGTATTGCATTTTCGTCCCTGTACTGGATCTCTAACTATGCAAACAATGCCTTGATTCTCAGCATTTAGCTTTGACACACACCAGTTACTCAATAAATACTCAGTAATCAGTGGATTCCATGGGCTCTATGAAGATTCAATTAGAGTTCAGAAAAAAAGGCCTCGAACCCATCCAGCACTGAAAGAAGGGAATAATAATGGTTATCACAATTATGTCGTTAGATGTGTTAGAATTTCACACTTGATAAAAGGATTGCCAAACTTCAAATTTCTTCAAGCTAAAGTGATTAAACCCTACTAGGAAGGTTAGGTTTTCTGGACTTATCCAAACACCTTGGGGGAATTACACTTGCCAAGCTGGTATTTCTAGACATGCTAAATCCATCTCTTAAAGACAGCATTCCAAAACTATAGTTACAGCTGTGCAGAGATGATCTAGATGCTCCTACTCAAAAAAAGTGTGAGAGGAGGATAAGATTACTAAAAATGATATCTCCCCAATGAGTGTTGAGACCAGCACACATAGAAGATAGTTAGAATTAAACACTCTTGAATGTCCAATGAAATAGATCACACTAAGAGGGAGCCTACTATGGCAGTCTCCACTTTATAAATGAGGCATCTAGTCACTCGACAAATCAAAAACAGAATTGCTTGCTTTATGAGGTGTACTAGGTGTCTCATTCTCTTGCACTGCATGCAGGCAGATGAGCTCAAGCCCAGGCAGAACCCATCATGAGGGCGGAAAAGGTGCAAAGGAGACGGGGCTAAGGAGGTCTTTGATTCTTCAAGGAGGTTAAGATTCTTTCTAACTTCCCGATTTTCTCAGGAGTCCTTAAATCTTTGGATCCTTTCGCTTCTTTTGATAACTGACTCTAAAGCATTAAAACGTAGCTAAGAAATGCTGCAACGAAAAAGAAAAGAAAGAAATGCTGCAACGAAGAAGGGGGCTAGTAAAAGCTCTCAGAGAATTTAAGAGGAGAAGCCATAAAGAAGAGACTGAGCGAAAAAACGAGATAAGTAGAAGAGGAACTAGGGAGGCGGGAAGACAGAGAGGAGAATCTTAGTGGAGGAAAGGAAAGCGACTAAAGCCCTAGGGACTGGAGTGGAGAAGACACGCCCAGAGGGAAAAATCGTCCGCTTTAAGGAAAGCCCCGCCCCCCAGCGTGACACTGGAGCATTCAAGGCTACGATTGGCTGTGGCTGGAGGGCGGGATGGGGTTGCTAGGCGCGGAGGGGATCCGGCGGGCTGCCGCCGCCCGGAGTGTGGAGCCGCTGGAGCCGAGCGGTATTAGCGGCGTTGCTGGAAGATGGCGAGCGGCCGGGACGAGCGGCCGCCCTGGCGGCTGGGACGCCTGCGGCTGCTGCCGCCGCCATCGCTGTTGCTGCTGCTGCTGCTGCTGCTGAGGAGCTCGGCCCAGGGAGCTCACATCAAGAAGGCTGAGGCGACCACGACAACCGTCGGCGGCTCCGAGGCGGCCGAGGGCCAGTTTGACCACTACTACCACGAAGCGGCGCTGGGCGAGGCGCTGGAGGCGGCGGCGGCCGCGGGGCCACCCGGCCTGGCGCGTCTCTTCAGCATCGGCAGCTCGGTGGAGGGCCGGCCGTTGTGGGTGCTGCGTCTCACCGCCGGCCTGGGGCCGCCGCCCACTGCCGCCGCCGCCGCCGCCGCCGCGGGGCTGGACGCCGCGGGGCCGCTGCTGCCCGGTCGGCCGCAGGTGAAGCTGGTGGGTAACATGCACGGCGACGAGACGGTGTCACGCCAGGTGTTGGTCTACCTGGCCCGTGAGCTGGCGTCGGGCTACCGCCGCGGGGACCCGCGCCTGGTCCGCCTGCTCAACACCACCGACGTGTATTTGCTGCCCAGCCTGAACCCGGATGGCTTCGAACGGGCTCGCGAGGGTGACTGCGGCCTCGGCGACAGCGGCCCGCCAGGGACCAGCGGCCGAGACAACAGCCGCGGCCGCGACCTCAACCGCAGCTTCCCTGACCAGTTCAGCACCGGCGAGCCACCTTCCCTGGATGAGGTACCAGAGGTGCGCGCCCTCATCGACTGGATCCGCAGGAACAAGTGAGTGTTGCCAGACTCTGCTCTCCTACCCACGTGAGCCTTCGAGGCCAGGAGGCTTATTCTGACAGCCAGTAGGCGCTCAAACAATGCTTGCCAGCCTAAGGGGTCGGGCCGGGGGGCAGTCGGTGTGGAGAGTGACACCCTGTAACTAGAACGGAGGCCGGGTTGCAGTACCTCGTCTTGCTAATTGTAAAGAAGCCTGCCTGTGGCTGTCATTTGTACAGGGCATAGCCTGAGGGGAGACTTTTTTTTTTTCTTTCTGCCATTCTATCTCTATTTTTGAAGGACCATCTTATATGAGCAGTGGGTAAGAGTTTAAGGATTCCTAAGTTAGCACCTTCATTATGTAGCTAAGCTTGTCCCTAGAAGCACTGTGACAAGCACTTTTTGTACCGCATTATGTCACTCGATGTTGACCACAACCGGGCGACCTAGACACCACTCATATCCTCTAGACACCACTGGTACTCTTGCTTTGCATACGGGGAAATTGAGGGGCAGACTGGTTGACTAGACTCGGGGAATCTAAGCCTGGTTACTCAGTGCTCCAGTGCCAGGGAGACAGAATGTAGCTCAGAAATAGCAAACGACACCCCCAGTCACTTCCTCTGATATTGGACAGGAGCTGATTCCCCTGCCTTTGCTTCTGACTCTGCTTAGGGGAGTATGGAATAAATCCCCCGCAGGTCAGAACTGCTTCATTTCTGATGCCAGCTGTACACCTTCTTATTGGGGTAGTACAGCCAATCATTTACATCGATAACATTTAAGCACCGTGGGGGGTTTTAAAAAGTAAAAAATAGAACTATGAGGACCTTCAGAAACTAGCGTGTAACAAGAGTATGTGATAAGTACATATGAGAGGTTTACTCAGTTAAAACTTGACAGAAACTGTTTGCCATGACAAAATGTGCATGAGCCGTCAGGCTCCCTACGTCTTGGAGAGGGGCTATGGTGTGACTCTTCAGAGGAAGGAGGTGAAGGAAGACGGTGCCTACTCCAGATGGAATCATGTCTGCAGTAAAGCTGTACCTACCTCTTTCCTTTCTCGAGCACCAGCTTTGCCAGCATATTCCCGATTTGTATCTTTGTAAGGCTTTTGAGGGCGCTAGCTATGATCTTTGTATCTTAGTTGAAGGTTTTTTGACTGGCAGATGAGCCAAAGATAAAGATGAAGAAAGACATTTCTCTGTGAGACGTTGAGTCATTTCTTATGTAGCACAGGCTGGCTGCGGACCGGATATGGAGCCAGGTATGGCTTGAGCTCCTGATCTTCCTACTTTTGCTAGAGCTGGGATTACAAGCATGTGCCACCAACCTTGGTTTATGACATGGCTGTGGTTGAACCCGGGGCATCATGCATGCTAGCAAGTGTAGTACCAACTGAGTTCTATACTGCCCTCCTCAAATGATTGCTTTTGTAAGATTTCAGTCATATATTAGGAACTCTAGAAAATCTGTGGACACTATGATAGTTCCAAATGGTTTTTAATAATCTGCCTTTCACTTTACTAGTGTGTAGAAGGTCCCTTGCAGATACTTAATCCGTTTAAATGTTCTAGGACAATTTCCCCCTCCTTGACCATGTCAGACTTCTGAAAAATCTGCATAAATTTGATTTTGTTATGACATTTAAACTGTCAGGTTCTATGGCAAGCAGGTTTTACTTTATTTTTCATTGTTGTTTTGAAACAGGGTCTTACTAAATAGTCTTGACTGGCCTGAAATTCACTATGTGGACCAGGCTGGCCTCAAACTCCCAGAGATACTCCTGCCTCTGCTGAAATTAAAGGTGCTTGTCATTCCAGCTAGGGCTTTTTTTGAGCACTGCACTGTTTTGATTGCTTGGGTGTTTAAAATGTCCCATTACAACTGTTGCAGGGAATTCTGTCTTTGGTTGTTCTGTTGTGGCCAAGTGAAGAATTTTCCTGAGGTGCTTACTGACAGGCTCAAGGCAAAAACTCACTCTCTGCCTAACTCTTCCACATTAGTATCATTTAGTGACTGTGAGTGGCACGCCCCCCTCCCTTGTCAGGGGCTTGTTGGCTTGTTGACGGGTGCTTGTGAGGGTTTTGAAAGCTCAGGGCTTAGTTGGTATTTCAGACTCTGTCTTGTGGCAGATTGCTTTGATTACTTATCAATACCAAATTTTAGTGTTTTTCCCCCAGATGTAACTCTAATAAAAAAGAAAAATCCATGCATAGTTTCAGTGTTAAAAATGAACTTAAAAGACATATTCTTTAATGATTAATTAATAACAGAGGATGTTGATATGCAAATAAAATTAAAACACAAACACAATTAGAGATTGACGGATGGGAGGGATATTAAAAAAAAAACACAGACATTAGTCTTTGGGAGAAAACTACACTTTTAAATGTGTTTTGTAGAGTACGTTGTTTCAGTGATGTCCTGATAGTCTTTTCATCCAGCTCTGCCCTCCATCCCTCCTTCTCCCTTCCTTCCTCCCTTCCTCCTCCCTCCCTCCCTCCCTCCTTCCCTCCTTCCTTCCCTCCCTCCTTCCTTCTCTCTCTCTCTCCCTCTCTTTCTTTCTTTCTTTCTTTCTTTCTTTCTTTCTTTCTTTCTTTCTTTCTTTCTTTCTTTCTTTCTTTCTCTCTTCTACATAGGGTTTCTCTGAGTGACCCTGGCTGGCAAGCCTTGTGCTCAGAGATCTACCTGCCTTAAGAGCTGGAATTAAAGGTGTCCACCCACCTCCCAGTGTATATTATATTTTCTAAGGCTGGCATCTATAGTTCAGTAGTGAAGTGCCTTTTTCATATATGTGGGGCCCTGAGCTGAAAGGAGAGGGAGAAAAGAAAAAAAGTGTTGTTATTTTTGGATATGTAAAGCTCTAAGATTTATTTGTCTGGTTTATGAAGGTTGAATCTTAGGGCCTGGAAAGTATTCTGCCACTGAGCTACATCCCTTTGGTATACTTAGAAAGAGTGTTATTGTGGTGAGTGTGGATACAGGTTATTTTTGAGGGATATTGTATATTTATGTATAGTTTTTTTGGGGGGTCTTTATTGTTATGCAAATACCAAATTCTCCATTTTTAAAGAGGTTGCTTATAGGGCTATAGGAAGAATATAATAAAGTTAATTTAGAGGTTAATTTTTAAAATATATATTCTTGTTTTTAATATGGTATATTTAGCCACTTTAAATCTTATGATACTGAAGTCAAACACTTTTTTTGTTTGTTTGTTTGTTTGGTTGGTTGGTTGGTTGGTTGGTTTTTCGAGACAGGGTTTCTCTGTGTACCCCTGGCTGTCCTGAAATTCACTTTGTAGACCAGGCTGGCCTCAAACTCAGAAATCCACCTGCCTCTGCCTCCCAAGTCCTGGGATTAGAGGCATGCACCACCACTGCCCAGCTCTTGAATGGAAATCTGAAAACATCTTTCAAATAAGTTTGAAAATGATACACAAAGCTGCCTTGACGAAGGTACTAAAGACTAATCTTAATAGCTACTGTGACAGGTATTGCTTTGTTTTGAAATTGTCCCCAGAAGAGTGACATTGTATCTTAAAACTATGTAATTAGAATACAGAGAATCACATTTAACTGCTCTCATAGATTACTAGTGTTTCCTTGCTGTAAAAGTGGTTGAAACATCAGGTCCTCTTTATGATGTTTCTGAGAAGTATGGCAACTGCGTTGAACAAAAGGATCTCTCATTTAGTAGAGTCTTAACCTAAAATATGTAAACTACCCCACTTACATGGAATACTCAGGGCTTTTCTGTTGTTGCTTGTATATATTTTTAATTTCTGCAATAGTATTTGGCTCATAGTTAATATTTTAAAAATGCTTGTTGTTAAGTGAAGTGCCTGAACCATAAGAGCCTTTTTATAGTTTTCCAGAAGTAAATGGAGGAAAAAAATCCTTGAGTTGTTTCAGAAATACAGCCAGAAAGTAAATGGTTAATCCATTAGCCAGGTGGAATTAGAAAGCTAGATGTGACAACCTTTGTTGTTCCTGGGTTGTTCTGTCACTCAAGGAGTGGCAGTGGCAGTCAGAAGCAGAATGAGAGTCTGACCAGGATGCTAGAGAGTTCCAAAGAAATGAACATCTGCTGAGGAGCTAGCGTGGAGCTGTGCTCTTGTGTGCTGTTTTTACTAGTTGTAACAATTCTGAGAGGTGGGTCAAATATTCACATTTTATAGATGAGATAGAAATGAGGATTTAGGGGCAATGACTTCTGATCACATTACTGTTGAATAACAGATCTGGGGGACATTTGCCCAGCTCTAGAGCCTGTGCCAATGCTGCTGCACTGAAGGTCATCCTCTGGTGTCTGGACAGGCGCTAATGAAAATTGTATTCATTTTAAACTAATTGTCTTTATCGTCACTGGCTAAGTTCTTCCTCTGTTATAAACAACATTCATTGTTTGTCCACCTCAGAGATCATGCCTAAAGTAGCCTTTCAGATTACACATATGATAATTTTAGTTTTCTTTCAAGCATATAGAGAGAAATGTTTAGAGTCTCAAAAGGTCAGTTTATTGCAACTAGAAGTAACCAGGCACAAGAAAATTCTAGTCAGACTGCAAAGAGAAAATATTTAATCTCTATTTGTAGTAATGGTTTGAACAGTTACATAATGTGTGCAAAACACATGCCTTTACTTTTAGTTTTCTCCTCAGAGGATCTTATGATCTTTTGTAGCTATAAATTGGACCACATTAGTAGTTCACTTAGAAGTAGAAATGAGGCTGGGGCTGTAGCTCAGAGTTAGGGTGTGTGGCTAACACGGATATGGCTTACTTAATCTCCAGAACCCATCCCCACTCCAAGTAGAAATTTTTTTTTTTTTAATAGAAACCCCCTTGTCTGTGTCAGTTTGTTATCCAGCAGCCTAGGCAGAAACATCCTAAAACATTAGTTAATTTGGTATTATTCAGCAACATGTTCAATAATAGAAACCTCTTTAAGTACTTGTGGTTAACTTGAAATGTAGAAGGAGCTTGATTGATTGATTGATTGATTGATTGATTGCCAGAGATCAAACCCAGGGCTTATGCATACTAGGCAATCACTCAGCCACTAAGCCATCTTGCCAGCCCCAAGATAGGTATTTGATTTGTGGAGCTGGAAGATAGAGTCAGTGTCTAGCATGTGCCCAGGCCCTGGGTTCATCCTCAGGGATGACTGAGTGAATGATTGAATGAATGAATGAATGAATGAATGAATGAATAAGGAAAAAAAAAACTGAGGGTTTTTCTTTTCTTTTCTTTTTTTCATGAAAGATCCTATGGAGGTTTTAAATGCTTGGTATTTTCTGTGTCTTTTATAGGTGATTTTCTGTGTCTTTTAATTGTGTTTTCAAAGGTTTGTGCTTTCTGGAAATCTTCATGGTGGCTCCGTGGTAGCAAGCTATCCTTTCGATGATTCTCCTGAGCATAAGACCACTGGAATCTATAGCAAAACCTCCGATGATGAAGTCTTTAGATACTTGGCAAAAGCTTATGCTTCTAACCACCCTATAATGAAAACTGGTGAACCCCACTGTCCTGGAGATGAAGACGAGACTTTCAAAGATGGGATCACGAACGGTGCACACTGGTATGATGTGGAAGGTATGCACTGACACTGCTGTACTTCTTTCTGTTGGTTTAGCTTTCTTATGCGCATTCTGAATGCAAGAGGAAATATGGAATTTCTGTTCTTAAATTGGTTATTTCTTTGTATGTCTGAAGTTTTCAACTACAGCAAAATTTAAAGGCGACCACAGAAGTGTATACTGTCTCCATTTAAATTCTCCCCCTGTTCTCGTACCCCATGTGCTCTACCTGCTCACCTGCACATGCTCCCACGCACATTCTTTCCCCAGACCACTCAAAAATATGTTGCTGACAGATCCTTTACGTTCCTCAGCACTTGTTCTTTCAAGCACAGAGACTTTCTTTTGCCAAGCACCATTCCCATACCTGAGAGATCAGTAGTCAGTCAGCGCTGTCATCCACATGCTGCCTGGAGTTCATTTTCCTTCTCGTCACCAAGGAATTGTAGTTCCTTTTTCTCCAAATCCCGGATCTGGTCAAGGCACAGCCGTTGTATTTGATCTTGTTAAGAATCTGGGCGGGAGCCAGAGAGATGGCCCAGTGGATAAAGGCACCTGCCACCAAGCCTGACACCCTGACTTAGGTCCTTAGGACCCACATGGTGGGAAGAGAGAAATAACTCCCCAAAGTTACCCCCTGATCTCCACATATGCACTGTTGCATGCATGTACCTACCTGCCTACACACATGCACACAAATGTAATTGTAACGAAAAAAAAAAAAAAACAGTCCAAGTTGTTGTCTTATAGAACTTCCCAGTTTTTAGGTTTTTCGCTTTCTACATTGTACTTCAATTTCAGTTTCCCAGTAAGATCATTCTATAGACAACATCATGTGTCAGGAGACACAGAAAGTTAAGTTATAGGTCTTAAATTATTGGGCTAGAAACAGTGACCACCAATCTTATCTTTTACATAAAGGTGTATTTACTGTTGTATTTTAATCTGTGGGCTGGCTGATCATGGAATTCTGGCTTGCTTTTTAATGTAGATATATATTTATATTATATATTATCTATAAATATTAAAAATATAATATATAAAAATATACAATATATACTATATAAAACTGTATTTTATATATTTGATATAATATATAATATACAATATAAT
>NW_022196911.1:72499340-72504558 GCF_008632895.1 Mastomys coucha | reverse complement strand
TATATAAATATATTTGTCATAATTTATATAACATAATTTATAAATATATTTAAATGTATTTATATATTATGAATATTATATAAATATGACATATACATCTATCTAAATATATTATACATATATATTTAGCAGAACATTTGCCATTTTGATTTCTTTGCTTGCTCATGCATGTGGATGCTTGTTTTTGTGAAAATTCTTGTGGTGTTGAGGAATCAAACTCCAGGGGCCCCGTCAACGTAGGCAAGTTCTTTATCACATCAGCCCATTCTAGCCTTGAACACCTTATCATCTTGCCTCCAGTGTTCTGAGTACTGGGATTACAGGGTTCTACCACAATGCTTGGCCATTTTCTAGGTATAAGACTCCAGTGAGTAAGAACATCCACAGTGTTATATATCCATTACTAACTGTCTATTTTCAGAATATTTATATCTCAGATACTCTGTAATGGTTAGGTAATTCCTATTATTTCCCTTTCCCTAGTTACAGGAAACTGTTAATCTATTTTTTATCTCTGTGAATTTGCCTATTCTAGATATTTCACATAATTAGAGTCATAAAATATTTGTACTTTTGCATCTAGTGTGCTTCACTTGCCATAATGTTCTCAGTGTTCATCCATTCTGTATCATGTACCAGAACATCATTCCTTTGTATAGTTAAATAATATTCTCTCTCTATAAGATACATATCATATATACACAGATATAGATTTTGTCTATTCATTCTCTGTTGATGGCACTGAGTCATTTCTACTTCACTGTTGAGTAGTGCTGAAATGAACACTGTTGTACAAGTAAGTGTCTGAGTCCTTGCTCTCAATTTTCGGTATATTTGGCTAGGAGTGGAACTGCTGGGTCATGATTGGTTTTGTATTTAGCTCTTAAGAGGGCATCAAACTCTTTTCCATAGTGGTCATAGCATTTGTTTTCCTAGCAGAAATATATAAGGGTTCCAATTTTTCATAGAATATTATTTTAACAGATTATTAAGGTCTAGGTAGATGGCGAGGTGGATAAAATGCTTGTGGAACAAATCTCCAGAACCCACAGAAAGCTACAGATGGGTCCGTGGCCTATCTGTATTCCCGAGTTCCAGACACAGAGACGGGGATCCCTTGGGCTGGCTAGGCTGGCTGAATGGAGTTCAGCAAGAGACCTTGCTCAGTAAATAAGCTGGACAGTGAAAAAGGACACCTGATGTCAGCCTGTGGTCTCCACACACATGTGCATGCACACCCTCAATCAGCTGTATACATGGCCATCTCCAAATGCATGTGCCTACATGGATGTATACCACACACACTATCTCAGAAAGTTATTAAAACAAGCTTGAATTGTTTGCCTTTCTTTTAAAAGTCATAGAAGTGGGGCTAGAAAAATGGTTCATCAGGTAAGAGCACTTACTGTTCTTCCAGAGGTTCGATTCCTGTCTCCACATGACAGCTCACATCTATCCACAAGTGTCTGAACTGTCTGTAACTCCAGGCCCAGGGTTTCTGTAGCCCTCTTCTGGCCTCCAAGTACAACAGGTACTCATGGTGTACAGACATATATGCAGGCAAAATACCCATACTTATGAAAGGTAAATCATGAAAGTAGCTACCGTTTTAAATTTTCAGAATAATAAAGCACAATGCAGAAATGGGTCTAGGAAGATGGCTCAGTAAGTAAGAGCACTTCTTTTGAAAGCAAGAAGACTTGAGTTCAAACCCCCAGAACCCACATAATAGCCCTGTGTGGCGTGTGTGCCTGTCACCTAGCCTTGTCAGATGGAGGATCCTGGAAACTTAACTGAACAGGTAATCTTCAGGTTCAGTGAGAGACCTACTATGGAGCCCAAGAGAGGAAGATATTTGACATCTTCCTCTGGCTTCCTCAGACATGCACTTGGGGGTATACACTCTCTCTTCACACATATAGGGGCATACATGATCTGCACACAAACAATATGCAGAAAGAAGCTAGGCATGCTGGCATACATGGTGGCCAGCACTCAGAAGACCAAGGTAACAGGATCACAAGTCTGAGGCCAGCCTGAGGTACACAGCTAGACCGCCTTAAAATATCTTCAAAATTTAAGCAGAAGGAGCCATTGAACTTATAGGAATGTCACAAGACAGGGTTTCTCTGTATAGTGCTGGCTGTCCTGGAACTCAGAAATTTGCCTGCCTCTGCCTTCCAAGTGCTGGGTTTAAAGGCATGCGCCACCACTGCCCGGCTTGTTTGTTTTTTTGAGACAGGGTCTCACCGTGTAACTCTGTCTAGACCAGGCTGGTCTCAAACCCAGATTCTCCTGCGTCTGCCTCCCCAGTGCTAGGATCAAAGGCATGTGCTATCATGCCTAGATAATCACTTTTTGATTTTTTTTTTTTATGTCTAGCTGCATATACTGAAAATGAGTCTTAAGTTAGAGGACTGAATGCCTTCTAATGCCTTCTAGAATTTCCTGACCCCCTGTAGTTTCTATCCATAGTTTATGTGTTACAAACATCTACAACAAGTCTGAAATATTTAACAGCTAACCTCTTCCCTTGTTAAAGTTGGACGTGGTTGGAAAAGCACTGATAAGGGAGTATACTTTAATGTTGTAATCCTTACATTTCAACCTTCAGAAATAAATTGATTAATATCTAACTTTGTGAACCAGTGGTTTTGTGAGTTGGTCAAGTTATTGTATGGATTAGAGATATTACTTAAGATAATGGGATGAATGATAATTTACTTTATCTTTTTAGTTAAAAAAAATACCTTAAAAGGTTAAAAGATAATTCCTAATTGACAGTTGATTGAAGCATACACTGAAACACAGTTTGAAAAATAACCATGCAGTTTTCAGAGAAAAGCATGTGCTTTGCTACATAGTCACGGATTATTCCATTCAGCCAGTTGTGAAGTGTTTGTTTCTCCCCACCTCTGAGACAACTAAGCTTTGTGACTGCCATTGTTCATTGTTTTGGGAGCATCAACATCCCTCTTGTTTGAGCTGACCAGTCAGATGCACTGTGTTGTTTCTACAGTAGCTAGCTTCTCTTCCTGCCACAGCAACTGCTTCCTAAAGAGAAAGCCGTGCTGGCACCAGTAGCTTGCACAGGATAAAATCATCTTGTTTATGTCATTCAGGACCAAAGGGAGATGTTGTAAAACCTGTGACGGGCATATTTTCAAGGCCGGATGTCCTGGAATGGCTTTACTAATACTCTGTGTGATGTACTTAGGAATTCCTGATCAAAGAAGTGTAGATGTCTTAGAGCTGAAAATAAATATATTGTTCGAGTTTGGTCATTTTTTGCTTTATAAAAATTCAAGGACTAAGAGACGAGCTCACTTACACAATATAGCTCTTCACTTAGTAAATGTTCCTGACTGCCTGCCACGTTCCGTGTTCTGCGTTCGGCAATGGGCACACAGTAAGAGCAGAGCAGAAACAGTTGTTACTTGCAAGGATCAGATAGCAGATAAGTAGTGTGGGAGTGGGGCGATAGGACTGCCGCTGCCTTTATCGTGCTTGCCAAGGCTGACATGCACGCTTAGATGCCCATATGTAGTCCTGGCTTCTCTCAACATGTCTCTCAAGCTCACAGGATCCAGGGAGGGACTGGCTGTCCGAGTAGGGCTGCCTGTGAAAAGTCACTCACCTGCTAAAGCTGGGTGATTGTGAGAGTCTAGTCAGGAGATTTTCACCAGCACAGTACTGAGTCCTCTGCCATTGACATACCTTTCCCCGACTCTTTCTTTTGTTCTTGTAGTTTGACTGTGTATTGTTTTTTAAGACAGTACAAGAGACTGAACCCAGGATTTTGTGCATGCTAGTAGCATTCTGCTATTGAGCTACATCCCCAGCCCTCCTTTAAAGTTTAAATTTCTCTTAAGATTTATTTTTATTTGATGTGCATGAATGTTTGGATGGATGGATGTATACCACATGAGCGCCTGGTGCCTGAGGAGGCCAAAGAGTGAGTTGGATCCCCTGGAGCTGGACTTACAGACAGTTTTAAGCCACTGTGTGGGTGCTGGGAACTCAACCTGTGCCCTCTGCAAGAGCAGCAAGTACTAGCCACAGAGCCACCTCTGAGCCTCTACATTCTATTTTGAGACAGGGTCTCACTAAGTTGCCCAGGCTTGAATTCAGCTACATCTTTCTGTCTCAGCCACCTGAGGAGCCATCTTGAAAGTTTTTAAAACATAAAAAATAGCTGATGGCTTAATATGTATATTCCAAATCATATTTAATGAAACTGAGCTGTAGTTTGGGTCACTGTTTAAAGAGTTTTTGTCTTTAAGGACTGGGGAGATAACACAAGCACCTGAGTTTTATGTAAAAATGCCAGGTGTAGTGGCATGTGGCTTATCATCCCAGCACTGGGAAGGCAGAGGAGGAGGAGGATCCTTGGGCATGCTGGCCAACCATTCTAGTTTCATCGGTGAGCTCCAGACCAGCGAGAGACCTTTCTGGAAGGTGGGCTATGCTCTTGAAGATGAACTTGAGATTGATTGTTTTCTGGTACACACACACACACACACACACACACACACACACACAGCACATGGACAGTTAGACAAATGCATACACATACACAAGAAAGAATCTCTCTATATATAGTTATATAGTTTAGGAAAGGCAAGAAACCCAAGACTGTAATGGAAATACTTTTATATTTTTAAAATTATGTGTATACCTATGTGACTGTGCACGAGTGCTGTTGTCTGTGGAGGCGGGAAGAGAGTGTCTGATCCCCAGTAACTGGAGTTCTTGGTCTTTGTGAGCTGCCTGGCATGGGTGCTGGCCACCTGACTGGCTCCTCTACAAAGACTAACATGCATCGTTTGCCTCTGAGTATTTCACCAGTCCCTTTTGGTTGCATGTATACATTTCATCAATGTGTATATATGCTAAAAACTTTTTTTTTTTAAACTTCATGAGATGATACCTAAATGTGGGGCCAGGGATCTGGCTCAGTGGTAGAGCATTTACTGAATTCGAGGCAGGTCCCTGGTTGGTTTATCTCCCCATCACTGCAAGCATCTGACAACTAGCTTGCCATTGTAATATATGTGCCATTTCTCCTAGTCTGCTCTATTTCATTTATTTTAAAAGTGTGTCTGAACCCACTAACTTCTCTACAACCTGGTAATGGGCGCAGCTTCCAGCTTGGAACAGCTCTGCTCTTGATCACTGTTGCCGTAGAACTGAATTGCTTTCCTTTTTTTTTTTTTTT
>NW_022196911.1:72490361-72499330 GCF_008632895.1 Mastomys coucha | reverse complement strand
TTTTTTTTTTATTTCTAATAGAAACAAACACCTTACAGTTTGCACATGATAACTCTGTTTTCTTCTGTCCTGGCTTGTTTATATACCTCAGTCACTATGGTGAAGACGATGCTACAACTTACCTTGGGTTGTTTTCCCTATAATTTGAATGATTATTGAGACAGGAAATTACTCAGAAACATCGTCACCAGCCTTGTGCTGTTCACATGTCTGCATATGGTTACTAGTTGGGACAGCTGCTGTAATGCTTTATATTTATGGGACTTTGCTCTGTTTTTTAAGTCGTTGCTAACATGGAACTGAGCCTTTTCAAACTGGCAATTATGATTTTTCCCTTCCTTTGGAAGAAGGAAGCATTGTGTTGATTTGTTGAGCCTTCTTCCCTCTGCTTTAAATCTCTCATCAGTTATGAAATGAGAGCAGATAGTGCATCACATACCCAGAGCAGGTTTGTATAAGGGTGAACTTCTTTGATCATGTGGACATTCACATTCTTCCTCTAAATGGCCATTACTCTGAGCAGCACTAATGTGCTCTAAATACTGAAATGCTCTGGCTTGAATGTTTCCTATGTCATTAAGTAGGGCATATACCAGAAAACTGAAATCTAAAACAAAGAAATATGTGATGCATAACTGAAAAAATAAACCACGGTATTTGCTATTAATAAAAGATGGGTTCTTAAGGATTATAAGGAGTTTAGTTTCTCTCAGTAACTGTTCAGTCATGAAGACTAGTGGATCTGAACAGCAGAGACAAACCAGTCTGACCTGAAGAACGTGTGCAGAGCACTGCTTCATGGCTTGTTTCCTGATGTCTGTTTACTAATCTGAGGTATAGTTGTCAGGCTTAGGAAGTGTGTGTCAGGGTCTTACAAGTGTGACTTTGTATTTAAAGCTATGCAGTAAAAAACAAAACAACACACGGAGGAAATCTGAAAGGTTCTTCTGTGCCTGCTGTGCCTGCTGGTTTCACATTTTGTAGGATCTGGTCTGAGCTGCAATGGAGTCTGATCCAACCTACTTATCAAGCCTATTCCTCTGCCTCCCCTGTGTGCTGGACTCTGTCCTTTGCTGGCAAATATGAACCTTTACAGGTCACTGTGCCTCTAGAAAGCCTCCAAGTAACTCACTCTCCTGTCTTCACCCCAGAACATCCTCTTCTTTAACATCATGAATGTAATGCCTGCCCACTCATGCTGCTCATTTCAGATTACCCTTTAACTCTTTGTGGAAAGGGACAGAGTCCTGGGGGAAGGGGACCTAGGGAGAGTTTTTATAGTTATCTGGAATGTGATCTCTTGACGATAAGGGCTTTAGCCACAGGATAAAAATGAAATGAAAGGGAATATAAGAGGTATAAGAAATTGTGCCCGAAAATCAGGGAGCTTGCATGGGTGTGAGCTAGGTCCCCTGAATATGTGTTATAGTTGTGTAGCTTGGTCTTCCTGTGGGACTTCTAACAGTGGAAGCAGGGCTGTCTTGGACTCTTGCCTGCCTTTGGGATCCTTTTTCTCTTACTGGGTTGCCTCATCCAGCCTTAATGTGAGGAGATGTGTGTAGTCTTATTGCGACTTGATAAGCGTGGTTGGTTGACATCCCCAGAGGCCTGCCCTTCTCTGAGGGGAAACAGAAGACCTGCCAATTTGGGGAGGGGTGAGGGGGTAGGAAAGCTGTGAAGAGAGGAGGAAGGGAAACTGCAGTTAGTAGTAATATATAAGAGAAGAATAACTAAGAAATAAATAAAAATTGCAAGATGAATCAAAGGATACTACTGGTGAAGAACCCACAGAAAAGATCCACCTGAGCCCGACCTTGCTGTGGGAGCAGAGTGACAGCCAAGGTAGTACTTAATCTTCCCAAGTACCAAGGTAGTACTTAATCTTTCCAAGTACCAAGGAGCTGTTAAGAAGCAGCTTCTGGGTGCTGGAGAGACGGCTCAGTGGCTAAGAGCACCGATTGCTCTTCCAGAGGTCCTGAGTTCAGTTCCCAGCAACCACATGGTGGCTCACAGCCATCTGTAATGGGATCTGATGCCCTCTTCTGGTGTGTCTGAAGACAGCCACAGTGTACTCATATACATAAAATAAATAAGTCTTTAAAAAAACAAGAAAGAGAAAAGAAGGAAGAAAGGAAGGAAGAAATGAAGAAAGCAAGCTTCTAGAGCCTTTGCAGGATCGAAATGAAAAGAGGCTCCGGTGTAGGACATGTGATGGGCATATGTCAGCCCACAGTTCTGAAAATTGAATTGATACAGTTTCCTGGCATAATTTAATTGCTTAGAGTCAAAATCCAACTAGAACATAGTTGAACAGATGGGTGATTTTTCACCTCCAGAGTGAAAACGTTTGTAGCATCTTGCACCAGGAGGTTTTCATGAAGGAATGCCGACAATTCAAGCACCAAGCGTCAGCCTGTTCATTGTCCACAAGTAGGATTGATTGTAAAATTTGTGTTAGAAATTACTTTCAGTTTTGCCTCATCTTGTTTATTATAGACCTAGTTAAAGCTTTCTTCCTTTTTCTTTCTTCTCTTAAATCTGAGTGCTATCTAATGTAAAAGGAAAAAAAAAGACATAAAACCATATTCAAACAAAACACCTGCTTCTTTTTGAGTCACGAGTTTGCTTTCTTGAGCTGTGGTCCACCCTAGTACAGAGCCTGACCTTTAGGATCAGCATACTTGTGTACTTTGTAACGTGATGATGGGCTCAGGAGAGCCTTTTCCGCCTTCGCCAAGAGAGAGCCACGTATGCTGGCTAGGATTCATCTCGCAGGGTTTCAGAGCTCATGTTTATGAATTAGATGCTTTCAGTCCATGACCCCTTTTCTGTGTAATTCAGATGATCAGGAACACTTTTCTAAGGAAAAGTACAATTCAGGGATGTGAGAGAGTGTTGACCAAGTGGGAACCAACACCAGGCAGGACTGTGTAATTAGTCTAGTTCTGTAGAATCTTATCACCAGCAAATATGTATCTAGTGGGAGTGGTGAGAGAAATGGATGCTCACAGGAGTGACCCGAGTGCAAATAACAAGTTCTGGTAGGAATCAGACAACTTGAATTTAAAGACTTAAAATTGGGGGCATTTTTTTTTTTTTTTAAAGCACACTCGGAGAGGCAGACAAGTCTCTAAGTTCAAGGCCAGCCTAGTCTACAAAGTGACTACTTCCAGGACAGCCAGGACTACAAAGAGAAACCCCGCCTACCTGAACCTGTACTTGTCACTCATTTGGGTCAGTGTTCCTCCTTACACTTTTTAATGACTGTTATATTTATTAACTTTTAAAAGTATCTTGGAATGCAAAATTATCATTTATTATACATACAGAAACTGAAATTGTGAAAATTTCTTACTATCTTTTGAAACTCTGAGAAGTCTGCCCTTATCTGAAGTTAGGCTTTCTTAAGTTTCAGTTACCAGCCATCACTCATACTCTGAAAGTCTTAAGTGGAAAATTCCAGCCATAAGTGATTGATAAGCTTTAAATTATGCACTGATCTGAGTAGCACAATCTTACATCATTCTATTTGTATCTTGCCTAGCACATGACTCATTCCTTTGATGAGAATATCCTCACTGTCTGTATTCCCTGCCCAATAGTCTCTGGTTTCCATTTGGTTTTTCAAATATTCTGTGTTCCAATTCAGATAATGCTCACATCACCTCCGCACAAGAAAAATGAGTATATTCCAGTAAGACAGTAGCCTATTCTCGTGACTTTCAGTATAGCATATTGTTAAACTTGCTTTATTTATCAGTTGCTGTTACTCTCTTACAGCACCTAACTTAAAAATTAAACAGGAACTGTAAGAGAGTAACAAGAACACTAATAAAATAAAACAAGTACAGTTTCTGGGATGTTACTTGAGCCTCGGAAAGGGGGAAGTTGCTGAGGTTTTTAGTTGGCATTGGGTTTGTTTTTTGTTTGTTTGTTTGGCTGGTTGGTTGGTTGGCTAGTTGGCTGGTTTTGTGAGGCAGGGTTTCTATCTGTAGTCCTGGTTGTCCTGGAAGTCACTTGCAGACTAAGGTGGTGTTGAACTTAGAAACTTGCTTGTCTCTCCAAGTGCCCAGCTTGATAGTTGCTGGTTTAACATGGAGGCTTCAGTCTAAGAGAGAAGAAAAAGAGGGTAGTATTTTTCAATAAAAAAAAAATGACTGTTTTGAAGTGTCTCTCCTCTTTAAAGCTAGATCTCTTGTGCTAAAATCAGTATCAGGGCTTGTTCTGTTCTAGAGGTGAATTGACTGTCTTAAAGCAGATGAAGATGAGTTGGAAGACAGGCTAATAGCTATGAGTAGGTCATTTGATCAGAGAACCTTTAGCTTACCTATAGCAATTAATACTGGCATTGATAACAATTTATTGTAGCACTGGACAGGTTCTAATGGTTACTTTGGAGGCCGAAGAGATGGCGCAGAGGTTAAGAGCACTGACTGCTCTTCCTGAGGACCTGGATTTGGTTCCCTTTGGTGGCTCACAACCATCTATAACTCTGGGTCCAGTGAATCTGACTTCCTCTTCTCTATCTGGGTACTGTACACACAGGATGCATAGACATACAGGAAGGCCAAAGTATCTATACACATAGCTTTTAAAATGAAAGAAAAATAAGATTCTAAAAATCAAATTTCTATGCCATTTTCATTTATTTGATTATGTTTAAAGTAACATTGAAGTTTTATTTAACATTTTGTTATTCAGGATATTATTTTGCTTACAACTGCTCAAATTTAAGATTAAAACATTTGGATACCAACTCAATATTTGTGAGGTAAATTGGGAGGATTGCTCAGTAGCACAGTGCTTGCCTAGTATCTTTAAGGCCCTCGGTTTGATCCTCAGCACCACAAAAATCAGTAATTTGTGAACTGTTGCATAATTTTTCAATTTAGTGTGAATAAGTTGAACATCATTGGCTTGGATAGCCCCCTAGGAGATTAAGCATTCATAGAGGCCTGCTTATTACAATTATTAATAAAACAAATAGCAGAGCCTTTCTACTGTTATTAAGATGTTTTTATTACCTTAATATATGCCTATAGCTGAATATTTTACTCGCCAAATTAAAATTTTCTTTGCCCATATTCAGATGTTATTGTAAAATTTAACATTTCTCCTTTATGTTGAGTCAACTTATATACTAGCCTAAAAAAAAAAAACATAGGTAAATATCTTGACTGATTTTTGGCAGTGGCTGCTGGTCGTAGCATCAGATCTGTTTACGGATCAGTGGCTGCTTCCTGTTCCAGTGAAGGCTAGCTTTGTGCGATAGGTCTTGTGTTGATGAAAAAAAAATCAAACCAACAGATCCAAACCAACTGCTTATACTTCTTATACTTACAAGGTCTTTGACATTTAATATCGGAAAAACAAATGTTCAATTTAACAGGAATGTCAACTGATATGTATTTGTGGCATCTCCCCCAAAAAATTCTTAAGTTATTCATAAGTCAGATAGTATCTCCATTTGTTTCCAGGTTTTTAGGTAATTTTAGAAGAAATATGAGTTGAAGATGGTAACTAAAGACTTTTTGGTTTTCTAAAGGTAGGATAGCTTTTTTGTTGTTTGGCCCTGTGAAATAAGTTTGTTTTCTATTCTTCTAACTGAGTCATGAGAAAAATGTAGTTTAAGGGAGTTAATGCATACATGAATTACCTTCTGAAGGTAGTTGTAAAGAAAATGTACTTTCCTCTTAGGAGGTTTTATCAAGAAAAAATACTTTGTTAGATCACTTCCCATGGCCAGAGAACATATGGAACAGGATTTCCCTCCTTTAAACCTGTTTGTTTCATGACCCAGGATGTGGTGTGTCTGATGAATATTCGTATGTGTTTGGAAAGCTGTGTGCACTCTGCTGCTGCTGGGTGGGGACAGTAGACACAGTCTTTAGACCTAGTCAGTTACTGTGCTATGGATCCTCTACCCTCTGCTGACCCTGCCCCTTTGTTCTTATGATTACTGAAGAGTGCTGAAGTAGATTTGTGGATTTGTCTTCCTAGTGTATCAGTTCTTGTCTCCTGTATTTTGAAGTCCTGTTTTAGATACTCACTCTTAGGGTAGATTGCCTCAGTGAAGTGACCTTTTATCATATCTTTGTATTCCTCTGGAGAGTACTCCATCTGACTTCATGGCTTTTCTTACTTTGTGTTCTTTCTCCCTTGTCTCCCTCCCCTCCTTTCCCCACCCCCCAACCCCCCTTTTCACCTCTCCTTTTATTCATGTTTGTGAAGCTAGATAGGAATTCACCTCTCAGACCTTGCAAGCACTCTCTAGTGACCTGACATCCTAAGCCCTTCGTCACTCTTTAAATGTGGTCATGTAGCATCTGTTTTTCCAAGTCTTTTGGGGGTTGTTCTTACTTTTGTTTTGTTTTGTTTTTTTTGAGGCAGAGTTTCTCTGTATAGCCCTGGCTGTCCTGGAACTCACTCTGTAGACCAGGCTGGCTCCAAACTCAGAAATCTGCCTGCCTTTCTCTCCCAAGTGCTGGGATTAAAGGCGTAAGCCACCACTGCCCAGCTTATTTTTACTTTTAATTTATCTGTACCACTACATGAAGTGACCGGATCTCTAGCACTGATCTTTTAGTCGATCTACTCTATAACCCTAAGTTGTGGTTGTCAGCTGTCACTGTTGTTTTGATCTGTTTTGTTTGTAACATTTTCTTTAAATATATAATCAGATAGGTTTGAATTTAAGCACAATTTTAATTAGTTCTCTGGTTTGGGAGCTTGGGGGTAAAGTTAAATTTTGAGATAAGCTGTTTTGTGTTGCATAGGCTAGCTTTAAATTTATGATCCTCCTTCCTCAGCCTTCTGATTGATGAGGAAATAAACTTTTTTTTGGTGTGTACATATCTACTAGGGACTGAACGCAGGGCCTTATACATCCTGGGCAAGTGTTCTACTACTGAGCGACTGTCCTTGCCCTTGATTTTTAAAGACAGTATATTTCTAAAGACCATACAGTATGTGGTCCTGGCTAGCCTCAAATTTGAGACCCTTCTGCCTTCTGAGTGCTTGGATTACAGACAGCATGCGCCACCCCAGCAGGCTAAAAGTGGTTATATAGTTCCCAGATAGTTACATCTGCTGTTTCTCATTTTTCTTTATTTCTGGGTATTATTTCTCTTTTACCTGAGGAAATTTCTGTGTTAATTTATGTTAAGGTCAGTCTGCTTTCAGTAGGTTCTCTGGTTTTCTCTTATTGGGTGTCTGTTTGTCTTTCTTCCTGCAGGATATTTTTTATTGGTTGTAAAGCCCCAGGTTATGGGCTGTGAGGTGTTGTTGGTGTTCCCAGGATATGTGCCATGAGGCGTGGTTGGTGCTTTGTTCTGTCTTGCTTAGCCCTTTTAAACACTTGCCTTGAGCCTCCTGACCACCTGTTTGTGCTGAGGAGCTGTAGTAGTCATTTAAAACGTTTTCCCTGTACATCCAGAGCTCTCCCTGCATCGTTGTTCTCTGTCTGCTTTCAGGGAGCTTTTAATTTGTTTTTGTTTTTTTAGAAATTTAAGAATAGATTTTATTTTTTGAGCATTGCCAAGTTTGTGAGGTATTTACCACAGTGTGGTGGTTTCTCTTACCTGACACTCCAGCAACAACAGTGCTTAATTAAGCCTCTTAACATTGTCCATAAAACTCCCTCCTTCCCTCCATCCTTCTTTCCTTCTTTCCTTTCTTTCCTTCTTCCCTTCCTTGTTTAAACCCTGTTTTTTATGGTAATTTTTTTGTTTGCTTGTCCTAGCAGGAAATGACCTAGTTAGATTCAACTATAAGTTCAGACTCGCCTTAGGTGGGGTGTGATTCCTGTCAGTTCAGTTAGCAAGGTTGTGGTGCAGTTGAGGTCTGCCCTCTGAATCTCTTAAGCCAGTCTTGGAACTCTTCTGTACTTCAGTTTTCAGAGGTTTGAGTGTGCTGTCTCAGGACAGGTGTGTACTCCCGGAGTGTAGTTCAGGAGCCGGGACTTGATAGCTAAGCTATTGAGACCCTCGTGCACATCCTCACATTCGAAACATTACCAAGTTTTTGACTTCACAGCTTTCCCAATCTAGCGATAAATAAATGCATGAAAGATGTCCCTTCTTAGGAAGGGATATGCATTGTGGAGTATTAATTTATTACAAATTAAAACCACAGTGAGAAGCCAGGCAGTGGTGGCGCATGCCTTTAATCCCAGCACTTGGAAGGCAGAGGCAGGTGGATTTCTGAGTTTGAGGCCAGCCTGGTCTACAGAGTGAGTTCCAGTACAGCCAGGGCTACACAGAGAAACCCTGTCTCAAAAAACAAAAAACAAACAAAAAAACCAAAACACCAAACAAACAACCACCGTGAGATGTGTACCACTGCACATCTCTTAGACTGTCAAGACATTTATAATTGGCCAGTTACTTAAGAGCTTACCTAGGAAATGCAGAACTATTGAATGTCCACCATTGCTGGTAAGATTGTGAAAATGGTATAGCCACTTTAGAAATCAGACTTTTTACAAAATTAGGCATAAAATTACTTTATGAATTGTTCATGGCATTTGAAGATATTTACCCAGAAGGCATGAACATACCTCCACTATAAGATCTGTAAAAAAATAATTGAATATATATACAAAAGCAAAATTGGGATATCCATCACATGGAGATTGGATAGGTACATTGTACTATATCTGCACAATTATAATTTTTAATGCTAGTATTTTTAAAGATATTTTATAGATTTTAGGTAGCTAAATCTGTTGTTCTTTAATGATTTCACATTTTGATAACAAAATAAGAAAGGTGTTTTGGGGGGCTGGAGAGATGGCTCAGCAGTTAAGAGCACTGACTGTTCTTCCCAAGGTCCTAAGTTCAAATACCAGTAACCAGATGGTAGCTCACAACCATCCATAATGGGATCTGTTGCCCTCTTCTGGTGTGTCTGAAGTGTACTTACATATAATAATAAATGGGGCTGGAGAGATGGCTCAGCTGTTAAAGGCT
>NW_022196911.1:72486591-72490351 GCF_008632895.1 Mastomys coucha | reverse complement strand
GTCTACAGAGTGAGTTCCAGGATAGCCAGGATAAAACAGAGAAACCCTGTCTTGAAAAAATAAATAAATAAATAAATAAATAAATAAATAAATAAATAAATAGAAAGAAAGAAAAGTGTTCTGAGAACATAGACTTATTCATATTGGCTTCTACTTTTGTTTATGATTTAATTTTTACATTACATTCTACATAGATTAAGGAATTTATTTAATATGCTATATGTTAAAGCTTTTATGCTTCAAATGTATGAGAGAGATCACATGGCTTACTTCTTTCTGAACTCACTCTGTAGACCTGTTAAGTGTGACCTCACTTAACATTATATTTAATATTTATAAATTAAATTGGGAAAATGTTATATCTTTATAAGCTTCCCACAGTAAGTTTTATGATAATGGTATGTGTCATACATTTTATTATATTTAATCCTACAACTTTTATTGTTAACCTTTTTGTGTCACAATTTCTGATTATAGTAAAGAATCTTTTTATTTATACTTTTTTTTGTGTGATGTTGGTGTCTGAAGCCAGGGCCTGTGCTGCATGTGCTTCTAACACTGAGTGTCTTCACCAACCCCCAAGTAGTATTGTTTTTTGTTTTGTTTAAGATAGGGTCTCACCCTGTAGACCAGACTGGCCAGGAATTCAGAGATTCACCTGCCTTTCTGCCTCCAAGGACTGGGATTAAAGGTGTGTGCCACCACACTCAGCCCCAAAATACTATTTTTAAGTTGTCTTTTTTTATTTCCATGTCATTTTATATGATTTTGTGTTTAACTTAAATATAATTTGTCAAAGGAAACTTGAGACATACATGTCAAGATTTTGACAGAGTCTGTATTTCACTAGGTTCTGCATTATGAAGCTAATACTAATGTTGTGCTTAGGTGTATTGTTCACGGAAGTATCATCTCAGGTCTAAAGGACCTACAAAGAGACGCTCATCTCCAAGAATCTGACCTTTTGTATTGTTTTATATTGTTTACTTAGTTATTTGTTAAATAATCAGTATTTAAGTGGTATCTATGGGACTAGAGACTACTAAGATGTAATTTCAAATATTTTTTAAAGGATTTTATTTATCTTTATTTTATATGTATGCAAGTTTTACCCTCATGGATGTACATCACTGTGTGTGCAGTGCCTGTGGAGGCTAGAATGGAGTGTCAAATCCTTTGGAACTGTAGTTAGAACTCAGCTGGCAACTGAGCCTAGATCCACTGAAGAGCAATGTGTGCTCCCCTTAGTCACCGAGTCATCTCTGTAGCCCTCCCCAGATCTTATTGTTAAAAGACTTCTGTGCTCTCCTGCTCACTACCATGAGGGTATACTTGTGCCATTGCTTAGAACTGGCTTCGTATAGACCTATAAAAGTTACATTTGAAAACCACATTAGGTAACGCTATAATGTTACATAAACTTGATTCTTTCTGCTTTCTTTAGTTAATATTCCCTAAATTGCTACTGAAATAAAAATAAACAACAGATAAAAGAATAGTAGAACCCAAGCTTGGTTATTTTTACAGTGCTGTTATTATATTATTATAGTCTGTTTCACTACCCTCTGGCATGATTAAAGTGTGAATTGGCCATATTTATAATAAAGTAGTTATTAAATTTTACTTATGCAAAAAAGATGAATTCATATTAATATTACTGTCATATTGTTTTTTTTCATATGTTCTCTGTTTTGCTTCTTCAACAAGGCTAAACTTTGGCTAGTCATATTTTTTAATTTATATTTTTATCATAATCTTAGTTTAATCTCTTATACACAGTGGCCATTGTGTTGTTATCAGTAATGCTAAATGAAAGAAGCTAGTCATAAAGAAATAGAACTCATGAGGAAGCTGAAATTGAAGAGAAGAAAAGAGAGAGAGAGAGAAAGAGGAGAGAGAGAGCTGTTCACTGGGCACAGGGTTTCGGTTTTACAAGACGAAGAAATCCTAGCAATCTGTCACACAACCCCATGAATGTATTTGTTGTTCTGTGATGAATTGCTATTACAAGATATTCAAAACTTAACAAGGGGAAGTGACTTATTTACCTCATGTTTTTGGAGACTCCAATGGATGATAATCTTAATTATAACCTGCTCTGATTGAGAAATACCTAGGAGATTTGGAAAGCATTCTTTTGGGAGTGTCTGGAAGGCACTTACAAGAATGATTAGATTAGGAGGGCTCTAACCTAATGCATAGGATTATAATTTGGTGGCATTATTAGAAGGTGGTAAGAAATTGGAGGTAGGGCCTGTCAGATGAGGAGGTCATTGAAGTCACGCCTTTCAGGACTGTATCTTACCTGAGCACCCTCTTGTATTCCCTATTAATACTTTCTGATGACCATGAGGCAAAGAACCTCCTGAGCTGCCATTCCCACCACCATGATTCTGTCCAAGCACTGGAGTCCACAAGGCTCTGAACTCAGTGAACTTGAAATTATGAGGCCAAATAAATGGTTCTTCTCTAGACTGTAATCTCAGACATTGTGGTCACAGTTCTAAAGACGTAACTCACAGGCAGAAAGTTCCACTCTGGCAGGCAGGTCTATCAGTAGCCTCTGGTAAGGGCCCTCTAGACTAGACAGTGATAAGACAGAAAAATAAAGAGAACCAGCCACGTGCAAGGTGATGGTGGGCCTGCTTTGTAAAGACTCTTTCTGAGAATTAACTGGGATTCCATCAGAACTGGGTTTTTTTGTTTTGTTTTGTTTTTCGGTTTTTTGAGACAGGGTTTCTCTGTGTAGGCCTGGCTTTCCTGGAACTCACTCTGTAGACCAGGCTGGCCTTGAACTCAGAAATCCACCTGCCTCTGCCTCCCAAGTGCTGGGACTAAAGGCGTGCACCACCACCGCCCTGCTCCATCAAAACTGTTTTAATCCCTCCCAAAGGCAGCACCCCAGGAACCTTATTTTTTTTTGTTAGATTTTACCTCTTGAAAGCTCAGTCACCTGTAATCTCACCACATGTGGTCTAAGCTTTCAGAACATGAGCCACTGTGGGACAAACCACATCCAAACTATGGCAGCAGATAACATTATTGTAATATATACTTAAATAGGATTATGGCACTAAATTTTATCTTACAAATGTATTCTTTAACAGAGTAAGACCAAATTGATAACTTGTCAGTAGTCTCGTTTGTGCTTAGAATGAATTTACAAACTTGCTATCCCCATTGCCAAGCCCTGTGTGATCCTGCATTGCTACAATCATTCAACCTCTTCTTGAACCATTTCTCTGAACCACAGTAGCCATCTTCCCATTTCCCTATCTTGACAAGTCTTGCCCTCTACCCAGAATGCTCTTCTCTGTGGCATTTATCCAGCTGTTTCTGTCTTGTTTTTCATATTTTGCCTCAGCAGTATGTATTAGTTTTCTTTTTTTTCTTTTTTTTTTTTTTTGGTGGGGGAGGGGGTTCGAGACAGGGTTTTTCTGTATAGTTCTGGCTGTCCTGGAACTCACTCTGCAGACCAGGCTGGCCTTGAACTCAGTTTTCTTGTTGGTGTGACGAAGGACCCAACAGAAGCAACTTAAACGAAGAAGAATTTCCTTTGACTCATTTCAAAGGGGATGTAATCCATGATGGCAGTGAAGGCATGGTGTGTGTGTGTGTGTGTGTGTGTGTGTGTGTGTGTATGTGTGTATGTGTGTATGTGTGTATGTGTGAGCTCAAAGGGGATGTAATCCATGATGACAGTGAAGGCATGGTGTGTGTGTGTGTGTGTGTGTGTGAGCTCAAAGGGGATGTAATAATC
>NW_022196911.1:72471533-72484924 GCF_008632895.1 Mastomys coucha | reverse complement strand
TGTGTGTGTGTGTGAGCTCAAAGGGGATGTAATCCATGATGGCAGTAAAGGCGTGGTGTGTGTGTGTGGGGGGGGTGAGGTATAGTCTCATTGTCTGCACTTAGGAAACAGAGAAAGGAAAACACTGGTGCTGCTCATACTCAGCACAGGTCTTCTCTCTTCAGTTAACCTCCCTGGAAAGATCCTCACAGACGTGCCCATGCTTCTAAACAGAGTCTAGTTAACAAGGAAGATTAGCTGTCATGAAGCCCCTCGTCACAGCTGTTTTCCTGATCCACTGTTACCTGCCTCTAGATGTCACATGGCTCTGTGCAGCACTGCTCACAACTGATAGTTTCTGGATTTGCCCAAGCATGTATATGACCTTGGTGTAGACTTTGTCTCTTCATAACTTTCTCCCCTGTACCTAGGACAGTGCCTGCTGTGAGTGAGTTAACTTCCCCATTCCAAATGATTTGCATTTGAGTCTTAAGATGTCTTCTTGGATACTTCTATCTACCTGTTGTGCAGATGCCTCAGACTCAGACAGCCTGCTCTGAACCCAGGCCGGCTCTCACACCCCTCTGCCCACTGTGCCAAGCATCTCTGCCTGTAGCTGAGCTGTCGGGCCTGCGGTCCTTTCTGTTTCTTTCCTCTCTCTGACCTCTCAGTGGTCAGCAGACCCTGTCAGGATTTCCCTTCCCGCCCCAACTCCCATTTCATCACCACCACCTTTAGGTCAAAGTCTGTTTTACTTGAACCATTGTTAAAGGTGCCAAATGAGGCTGTGTATCTTACAAATTCTCTTCTCTTGCTGCTTCTCCTCTTTCTCACTAGCCATTCCTCTTTTCTTGACCAGAAGACCTTCCATTCCTGATGCCATTTTCCTGTTCAGAACAGCAAAACAGTCTTTTAATGCAGCCTCCTCTATGCCCCAGCCTCTTGCAGACCCAGCTCCCTCACCAGGCTGACCTCTCAATAGATTCCCACCTGTCATCCTGCAGCTTGCATCACTAATTACTGCTTAACCAACAAATGTTGGACCCTGCCCAGCACATTTATAATTCCATTTCCATTCTTCTGATTCCTTAAGACCCCTTTTCTGACTCAGAATGATCCATCTTTCTTCAAGATCTTCCTGGGAAAACTGCAGCAATAAAAACACCTCCCAAGAAATCTTTCTAGGTCTCCCCTCAATCCTAAAATTGAAACTGCTAGCATAGGCCCATAATATCTCCATTGCTGGTTTTTAAAAATTATGGCAAAGTATACATAATACACAAATAACCATTTTAATAATTGTAGGTGTCCAGCTCACTGGCATTAATATATCCACATCGTGTGTAGCCATCATGTCATCTGCATAATCATGCTTGTATTTCTTTTTTTTTTCATGTGTATTACATGTTTGTCTGTGTGAGGGTGTTGTATTAAAGATAGTTGTGAACTGCTTTGTGGGTGCTGGAATTTGAACCTGGGTCCTCTCAAAGATCAGCCAGTGCTCTTAACCTCAGAGCCCTTTCTCCAGCCCTGTGTTCTTTTTATTACTATAGTTGTCACCTCTAGATTGTAAACAAAGGCTTGGCCTCTGCTAGGGATGCAACTGGGCAGTAGTGTACTTGTCTGTACATCTCCATGAGGCCCCAGGCTTGTCTCCCAGCACCTCAACATAATTTTAAAATAAAATAAATATTTAATTCAATGCTTTTATGCTAACCTTAAAATTAATTTTAAAAACTTGTCCTTGTTTACAAGCATTTGGTTAGCATGGATGGACATGAGTTTATCAGGCTCGTTTACTGTGTTGTCAGCATCGTGTCTCTTGTGCCATGTTACTGACCTTTCTATGCTGTTGGTAAGCTCTGTTCTTTGATGGAGTCATGCAGTGAGCTATGCTTTGGATGTGACACTGACTTCTCTGTAGACAGATCTCAGAATGTTTCTCTCTCCCAAGTGTTGCCGTTCTTGTATAGACAAACTACTATGCATTCTTGAACACCATGGTGTCTGAAGGTTCGAAGTCCTTTGTGATCCTAATGCTCACATTTTGCAAATGAAGAAATAAAGACCATGTTAATAATACCTAAAATTAAAAAAAAAATGCCCAAGATTCTCAGCCTGTAAAGGGGAGAAGAGCTGTCACTCAAGGATACCTCTTAGTGCTAAGTCTATAAAAGAGAATGTGTGGGCAGGGCAGTGGTGGCGCAGGCCTTTAATCCCAGGACTTGGGAGGCAGAGGCAGGCAGATTTCTGAATTCGAGGCCAGCCTGGTCTACAGAGTGAGTTCCAGGATAGCCAGGGATACACAGAGAAACCCTGTCTCAAAAAACCAAAAAAAAAAAAAAAAAAAAAAGGAATATGTGTTCCTCTTCTGAGCGCTGAAGGATCTTGCATTTATCATCTAAGATGTACCAAGAGTTAGAGAAAGATAACCCTCAAAATGCACATTTGTATCTTGTGTTGCCAGGGGTGGAGCCAAAATCTCTGGGCACAGTTGAGAGAGGATGCCTGCTTGGCCAGAGACAGGTACCCTAGGATGATTTTGATGAGCTCTAAGTGTAAACAAACAAACAAACAAGCACACAAACAAAAAAACCCTCAGCAAACCTGAGCTTTGGGGTGTCTTTCAGGGGTGATGGAAATGGCTAAGGTCAGGGCACATTTCATAGGCAAAAGGCCGTGGGAGGCTTCTGGTTCTCGCCATTTTTGCCTACCCACTTTCTAGGAGCAAGGTGAACTCATGGAGAAGTTATGCCTCCCTCCTCTGCTCTTTATTCATCCTCCTAAAAGAAGATGGGAGAAAATCAAGCAGCAGGAACAATGAGGTAAACCCTCGCACAAGTGAATGCGTGGGCTTGTGGAGGAGTGACATGGGAACGATGGTGGACTGTGGGCGCCAATCTTCTGGTTCTCTCCCCTTTACACACATTCTAAGAGTTCATTCTCTTATCATTTCCTAAGTTGCATAGCTGTGCCACCCTAGATGGAGTCTTTGTCTCTTGCCACCTTCTTGATAACACACACTGCTTAGTGCCAAAGCCTTGTGTGATCCTACGTTGCTCACATTGCTCAACCGCCTTTTGAACCATTTCTCTTCCATCAGTTAGTATAAAGCCACAGTAGACATCTCCCTGTTTCCCTAACTATAGCTAGAATAGTGCCTGATCATTAATATCTTTGTCCCTGACCTCTCACATATGTAAAATGGGCAAAATAGTAATAACTACCTCATACATCTTCTGGAAATACTGTAAACATGATCATACTTTTCATAGCTGTTCATCCTACCAGTTAAATGTATTTCTCCTATATATGTATGTATATGTACACACACACACACACACACACACACACACAAACACAATCCCTTCCCAGTGTGTATAAACGTTCCCTTTTAGTTTATGTAATTAAAGAGCCTACTTCAATTTCATACAACTTAATGGAAATAAGATGTGTACATGGAAAAAGTTGGATGGTTTAATTTTGTCAACCTGGGGGAGTGCAATTCTCTTCTCTTCTGTAAATAGGCTTGTCTTCCTGTCGCTCTGCAGGTGGTATGCAAGATTACAATTATGTATGGGCCAACTGTTTTGAGATCACATTAGAGTTGTCTTGCTGCAAGTACCCACCTGCTTCTCAGCTTCGACAAGAATGGGAGAATAATCGTGAGTCTTTGATCACATTGATTGAAAAGGTAAAAATTTGCTGGCTAGAAGGTTGGAATTTAGAAATAATGGGTTAAATAAGGGAGAAAAATTGAAGGCATATGAAGAACAACCCATATCGTGTGTCCTTTGTCTTATGTGTTTTAAGATTGTAGATTCTCTCTAGAAATTAGTTTATGATCAACTAGAATACATCAAACTCCACCTCTTCTATCCCGACCCCAATCCTTGCTCCTTGTTTCATAGAGGCCTCCTTTGACCATCTTAGAACACTTTTACAGATGGAAATAATTGGCCACATTTTTAGTGCGGGGTTGTGGTAGTAGAAGGAGTGTTTGGCATGAATGAAGCCCTGAGTTTAATTCCTGGCACCAAGAAAACCCTATAAATTTGTACTGTCAAGTTAACAGTGCTATGTGTTCATATTTGCTAGAGACCCTTTGCCATTGTGCATGTGTATATCAGTTTAATGTAAATATCAGAAATGTTCATGCAGCTTTTGACAGTGCCAGAAAGTATAGTTTGAAGAGGAAATTTAAAGCTTGACTTCAAAGAGAGGGAACTTCAGAAGCACTTTAGAAATTTTTATAACTTAAATTTAAGAATTTAGTATGAGGTTAGAGAGATGGCTCGTGGTTAAGAGCAGGCTGTTCTTGTACAGGACCTGGGTTTGGTTCCTAGCACCAACATAGCAGCTCATTGCCTACTGTAATTCCAGTGCCAGGTGTTCCAACATACTTTTCTGGCCTGTGTGGGGAGCCAGACAGACATGTAATACACATACATGCAGGCAAACATATACAGAATAAAAATAAATCTTAAAAAAGAGTTTAGGTCTTTGTCTATACTTTGTTTTACCTTCAAGGGATTAAAAAACACTTTGTTTGCTGACATTGTGTTGTACTCCTTTAATCCCAGCACCCCAAAGGCAGACACACGGGATCTCTATGAGTTGGAGGCCAGCATGGTTTCCATAAAGAGTTCCAGGACAGCCAGAGATACATAGTAAGACCCTCTCACAAAAGAAAAAGAAAAATTTCAAACTCTTAGAGTAGTCTTACTGTTTAGAAACTCTAGCATCAAACTGATTGCCTCTGAGCTTTGATTTTTGTCTTTTAGGTCCACATTGGAATTAAAGGATTTGTTAAAGATTCTGTAACAGGCTCTGGGTTAGAGAACGCAACCATCTCAGTGGCTGGTATTAATCATAATATCACCACTGGAAGATTTGGTGATTTCCACAGATTACTTGTTCCTGGAATTTACAATCTTACAGCGGTTTCAACGGGGTAAAGTTTTAAACTAGATTCTTAATTACAGTGCCAAGCCTCTCTCTAGATGCAGGATTGTCTAAACTGAATGTGGCTTCTCTTTTTTATGAGAAAGTACTATCACTGGAGTGTTTTGTCCTATAGTCCAACAGTGTGAGGCATAATTGGAACACTGGGAGGAAGAAAGATTATAAAACCTTTCCAAGAGGCTCCACCATTGGCAGCATTGCCTCAGCTAGTTGAATCAGATTAGAAGCATCCCGGGGCTCCATAGATGGAGTTGGAAGACCTGTCTTCCCAGCTTTCCATACATTAAAGCAGTGGTTTTTCATCTGTGCAAACCTTGCTGCACACTCACGTAATGAGGATTTTATTGATAACCTTTCATTCTGAGCTTTGTAATGGGAGAAAGGGGGGATGCTAATGTGTTAAGGCGAGGCAAAGATGGATAATACATGCCTTGAATATCACAGCGGCCGTTAGCTTGTCTGCCTCTTTGAATATCACAGCAACATTTTTGGCAAAACTCTAGTGTGAGATACACAGGAAGCTTTGTGAGAGAAATAACTCCTTAAAGACTCAATCCAGGATTTCCTGTGAAATAACATTCTAAGGTGGCTAAATTTATACAGTTGTCTTAGCTTACCTTTTGGGGTTTGAGAGATCACTATGTGCAGGAGTATGAGAAAAGGTCATAGTGTTTCTATAATGTTAAAACATCATGAGTCTTAGTTTCAAGCCACCTCCTCTCCAATTTTTAAGGTATATGCCATTGACCATTAATAATATAATGGTGAAGGAAGGACCAGCCACAGAGATGGATTTCTCCCTTCGGCCAACTGTGATGTCAGTAATGCCTGACTCAACTGAGGCTGTAACAACTCCTGGCACAGTTGCTGTTCCTAATATTCCTCCTGGAACACCATCCTCCCATCAGCCAATTCAGCCTAAAGACTTTCACCACCACCATTTTCCTGACATGGAAATCTTCTTGAGAAGATTTGCCAATGAATATCCTAATATCACTCGTCTTTATTCTCTGGGAAAATCTGTAGAGTCAAGAGAACTGTATGTGATGGAGATATCTGATAACCCAGGAGTCCATGAACCAGGTAATTGCATGGCTTTTCACATGATCTCAGGAGTACCTTTCAAAGTAGTGTTGTATCCCTGTGCTTTGTCCAGAAATGTCATCTGTATGCTGTGTAACTTCCATAAGAATACCTAGTCAAAAAAGAACATAGAGCTAGTCTGTTTCCAGAAGAAAAAAAAAAATCAATTTGGTAATCCACATTTGCATGGTATTTAGGATGTTCATAGATTGGATTCTTTTAGCTTAGTTTGGTTTGTGGATAGACATATATGAGTATTACACATCTGTCTGTGTATCTATAAGATATGTAGACATACTTGCTTTGAGCCTGCTCAGACATATATATATTCTGGTAAAAAAAAAACCCTACAATATGTTTATGAAGTTTTTTTGATGTTGGGAAATACATGTTTACTTAGTATTTTGGTTTGGAACTTTTATACACACACACTCACACACACATATATTAGGGGAAAAGACAGAGTCCATTTTAACTGAAGAGAAAAAAGTCTTCTGTGTATTATTTTGTTTCAGGTGAACCAGAATTTAAGTATATTGGAAATATGCACGGAAACGAAGTGGTTGGAAGGGAGCTGCTCTTGAATCTCATCGAATACCTCTGCAAGAACTTTGGAACAGACCCTGAAGTAACAGATTTGGTTCGCAGCACAAGAATTCACCTTATGCCATCCATGAATCCTGATGGGTATGAAAAGTCACAGGAAGGTAAAGAAGAGCTGACTATTAAAGCCTAATGTGTTGGTTGTTATACAGTGTGGTTATTTGGAAGAGAGATGATGTTGAACTTTTTTATTCTGCTGATTTATTAGTGATTTTTAGCTTTTATGTACTAAGAAAATAGGGCAGACTTTTCAATACGTGATGGAATATATATACATACATATATATATAGTGTGTGTGTGTGTGTGTGTGCACTATATGTACACATGTACATGTGTAGAAGGCAGAGGTTGATACTGAGTTCTTATTCAGTTGCTCTCCACGGTTTTTTTTTTTTTTTTTTTTTTTTTTTTGAGAACCTGAAGTTTGATTCAGCTTGACTTGCCAGAATCTGCCCAACTGTGCCCCCTAGTGCTAGAGTTGCAGACACACATTACAGTACCTAGCCTTTTAATGTCTGAACTTTTATGCTTGCTTAGCACTTTACCAACTGAGCCATCTCTTGAGCCTTTCATTAAGATGTGGGGTCCTTGTTTAGTTTTGCATTTCTGTGGTGGTTATTTGTCTCCTTCATTGTTCTCTGGAAGAACAGAACTGATAGAGATAGAGAGTGTATGTATGTAAACCATAAAAAGGAGTTCATCAGATTGATATATATGCTTAGAAGCCAGGTAGTTCAATAATGATGCCCTATGTTGGAGAACCAGATAACATAGCTCTTCGAAGAAACAGGATGGCTGGAAACAAGGATCCAGCAGCTCTATCCAAGGCTGGGCCCTGGCCACTACCTGAGGTCACTGATGCCAGTCCGCATTGAAAGGCTTGAAGATGCTGGAGCCTGATGTCTGTCAGTGGCAGCAGCAGTGGTTGTACTCGCTCAGGAAGAATGGAGCTGGCAGGCGCTAGCTGGCCTCCTCCTTCATGTATTTTTGATCTGTCTGGGTCCCCAGCCTATTAGAGGGTAGTACATATGTTCAGGACCAGTCTCTCTCTCTCTCTCTCTCTCTCTCTCTCTCTCTCTCTCTCTCTCTTTCTCTCTCTCTCTCTCTTGTTTTCTGTTTTATAGCCCTGGCTGTCCTGGAATTTACTCTGTAGACCAGGCTGGCCTTGAATTCAGAGGTCTGCCTGCTCTGCCTCCCAAGTGCTGGAATGAAAGGTGTGCTCTAAGAAAAATGGCTCAGCAGTTAAGAACACTGGCTGCTCTTATAGAGGATTCCCAGCACTCACATGCAGCTCACAACTGTCTGTAACTCCAGTTCCAGGGGATCTGAAACCCTCACACAGACATACATACATGCAGGCAAAACACCAATGCGCTTAAAAATAATAAATCTTTTTTTTAAAAAATGATCAATGTTTTTCCATCATACTATTCTATATGTAAAATACCTTAAAGATATACCCATAGTGTGCTTTACTAATTTTGTGGTGTCTCTATCCAGTCAAGTTGACAAGTAAGACTAACCATCAATTTATTAAAAATATTGGAAGATTTTTTTTGATAAACTGTTTCATTGTAACAGTAGTTTTTATTAAACTGTTATATGCGTAACCTTACTTATCATTGGAAAATCAAACCAGAATATTTGAAGCCAGTGGTTTCTGTACTCATCCATAGTCCATACCTGCTAAGTTGTTGCTTTTTCTTTTCCTGCCTCCCCTAGGTAAGCCCATCTCTCCTGAGGCAATGCTTAAAGGGCTGGGAGGACAGGTTTACACAGACCACCTTCTCCAGAACCCTAGGAGAGTAAGAATCCATCTTTTCCCAACCCATGATTCCATAGGGAACTTTTAAATATTTTTTCCCTATAAAGGTTTGATAATTTTCATCTTATTAAACTGATAATGGGTAGATTAACAGGGAAAATTAAGTTAATTTATATTCAGAAACATGAGAATCATACAGATGTAAGTCTCAAAGGAGAATTAGTTAAAATTTAGATACACCTAAGTTAGGGGTTTGGGTCTGGTTGGAGGGAGGTGGTTCTGGGATATGGAAGGTTGAGGGGAGAATATTCACAGCCAGCACAGGTTGTTTTGTCATGCAGATAAAGTCTGCCAGGTGACAACTGTCTGTGGTCATCTCTGTGCCAGGTGTCAGACCCCCAGTCTCTATTTAAGGGATGCCTTTCCAAGGCACAAAGTAGGGTAGCAGGCAGAAAAGCTTTCTTTTTATAAAAGGACGGCTTTGCAGAGCTATTCCCGTCTCTGCAGTTAACTGTAGCCAACTTGAAATATGTCCAAGCAATCTGTTTCCTCTCCCTCAGCTGCTCCTAGCAGTGATCCCTGTGAGTGGAACAGGCATCACAGTGTGAACATCCACACACTGAGCTGACCCTGGGGCTCTCATTCAGACACGCTCAGGTTGATCTTACTGGGTTCAGGTTCTTCTTACTCACTGTTGCCAGCGTCACAGATCCCTCCTGAAAGGGGGAGCCAAGTACCACAAGGGAGCCCTCCAGTGGGCCCTTCCCTTATTTGCCATTCTTCTCTCTATAATGACAGTAATTACACTGTCATTATATAAGAGCCATCACAGTTAAGCTTGAGTTGAACTTTTTTCCTCTATTGGATTAAATGCCCAACAGTGTTCTCTACTAACTTTACCTTTTTGTAATCATTTTAATGTCATCACAGAACAGTTTTCTTTTTGCTGGTCTGTTTTCTCATGATGAAGCCCACCAACTTAAGGGTTGCTTATGCCATCATGTGTGTATTATAATACTTGAACAATGCCTTAGTATCATTTATATAATTGGATTTGTTTCCTCTCAAAGGATAAGCAGAGGACAGATACTAGAGAGTGATGATTTTACCACTTTGCTTTAAAGATCTGTAAGAGAAGTTGCTTTTTTTTTTTTCTTAATACACAATGTACCAAAAAGGGGTTGGGGGCTATAATTCACTCAGTGGGATTGGTTGCAGTGAGCCTGAGGTGCTTGCATGTTAAGGTGGCTGACGTTGTATGTGTTATACTAAAACATAGTAAAAACTACCTTAAACTTTAATCTTTTATCCTGCAGGAGATTCTATCAGTGTAGTTGGCAGAAACAACAGCAACAACTTTGACCTAAACCGAAATTTCCCAGACCAGTTTGTTCCGATCACAGATCCTACCCAACCAGAAACTATCGCTGTGATGAGCTGGGTGAAGGCCTATCCATTTGTGCTCTCAGCCAATCTGCATGGAGGTACGTACGGCAGCTCCTATGCCACTGAGTTCATCTTGTTGAGAGCATTTAAAAATCCTGCTGAAGTTCTGTCTGCTTGTGTAAGTCCTAGGCTTTCTTCAAGTGACTGCTCTATCACACCGCCTCTGTGACAGAACAGTTAAAGCCTTCTCCTCCCCTTGTAGGCCAGCTTCCTGGCTCTCCCCTTGCTTCCCCACTCATTCTTTCTTTTGTTCCTTTTTTTCTTTTTTCTTTTTGGTTGTTATTCGTTTAGACATGTTCTCACCACGAACCCAGGCAGGCCTGGAGCTCACTGTGCAGGTCATACTGGCCTTGCCTTGCAGGGATTCTCCTCCAGTCTCTGCCTCCTTGGTGCTGGGACTACAGGCAAACATTAGCAGGCCCAGCTTCCTCTCATCCTTTGTCCCATATTTTTTCCTCCCATGCCCTTTCTTCTTCTTTCCTTTTTAAATTGTAATGTTATTTATTATTATGCATGTACAGTGTGTGTGTGTACATGCCATGGCATGTGTGTGGAAGTCAGAAGACACCTTTCAGAAGTCAGCTATCTCTTTCCACTGGATTACAGGATCTAATTCAGGTTGTGGATTTACCCACAAGTGCTTTTCTCCCACTAAACCATCTCTCCCTCCCTCTTTCCTCTTCTTCCCACTTCCTGCCTTCCTTTTTCTTGCTTTTCTTTTTCTTTCTGTAATAGTTCTTCAAGTGTTTCATGTTTATTTGTTATACTGTTAACTAGGTACCGTACACTTTGCCATCATAAAGATCAAACATAGTCTCGTCTCTTCCATTTGTGCTCTCCCCCCGTACACACACATACACACACACAAAGAGAGAGAGAGAGAAAGAGAAAGAGAGAGAAAGAGAGAGAGTTATTTAACTGTAGCATAATGACTTCATTCTTATTCATTCTTATTGAGGGTTTGGGAATATATATGTCAAGATGACTCATCAGGGATGAGTCATTTGAACAAAATGAAAAATCAGTATTAAGAGAAACATCATAGGTATATATTTGAGCCAGTAGGATACCTGCCTAATATGCATGAATCCCTGGAGTCCATGACCAGCATACACCTCATAAGCCTGGCGTGGTGGTTTATGCTTGTAATCCCAGCACTCAGGAAAGAGAAGTAGGAGAGTCATGTGAATAAGAGCGAAAGTACCAGGCTGGAGAGATGGCCTAGCAGATAAGGGCACATGCCAGGTTCCATCCTATGAACCCACATAGTTGAAGGCAGAAGTCTACTCCAGCAATGGCCTTCTGACTTCCACACATGCATTTTGATGCAGTCAAAGGGATAATAAGCAGACAGATATGTAAAAACAGTATGACAATCAGGAAAATAAAGGATGTGGTTCTTTAACAAACATAACTCAAAGCTTCTCCCTGGTATTCACCATTGCTCCTTTTCTCTCATGCAGAGCATGAGCTGAGTGGATAGCCTTTTCACACTTGAAAGCACCCCTTTCTTCACTTTGAATTGCTTCACTCTTGGTACACTCCAGCTGAGTGACTAGACCATAAGACATTTTTAGGATTTTTCTGTGCAGACAGGCTGGCCCTGCTACCCCTAAGCTGCTTAACCTGTTTTAGAGCACACGTAATTGGCCTTGCTTGACAAATTACATTGGCCCTTTCTTCTGCCTTACCTTCTCTGTTGCTGTGATAAAACCCCTTGACAAACACTACCTAAGGGACAAGAGATTTATCTTGGCTCACAGTTTTGGAAGCAGAGAGTGGTAAATGATTGAGCTCAGGTAGCTTCCTGGCAGTGGAGCCCAGGGAGTGGTGCTCCCTCTTGTCACAGTTAACGTCATCTCCTGGGTGGTCCAAGGGCCTGTCAGGGTTACAATTGGTACCTTCCAATTCTTACTGTCCTGCAAAAGCTTGTTTTATATAACTGGTTTTGAAACAATGCCTTTTCCTGTTTTCCTTGTAGGTTCCTTGGTAGTTAACTACCCTTATGATGATAATGAACAAGGAGTTGCCACATACAGCAAATCACCAGATGATGCCGTGTTTCAACAAATAGCACTTTCTTATTCCAAGGTATACTGGAAAGTTAATTCAGTAAAAACTACCTTACAGCACTCAGGTCAGATGCTCTCATAGCTAAGATATCCAGGGCTCCTTGCTTCCCACCCACCCACCCCCACCCCGTTTCTCATCTTACTTCTGAACACTATATCTCTTTTTCCATTAGCTCTTAAACTCAATCATGTATTTTATCTCTGGTTTTTAACTCAGCACCTGGAGCAGATGATGTCAACTTATTTTATTTGATACATATTTAGTTTTTTTTTTAAAGTCTTTTTGTTTGTTTTCTATTTAGTAGTGTTTAAAATCTTGGCTCATATTGTGGTACAAGCCTAAAATAAGAACAATTTTTAGACATTGGGTTTCATTGTAATAAGGCTGTATTTCAATGACCTTCACATCACCAAAGGATTTTACCTCCATTGTAGCTAAGCTGAGAGTTGATTGTTCTGCTGCACCAAGAAATGAATTGTAGGCATGATTTTTGGTTACAGACTTCCTGCTATGTTCAAAGCTATTTGACTTGAGTGAGTGACTTCATTCTCAGCCCACAGAGAACAGGTTACATTCATTTAAGAAATGGTGTAGGTATTAAGATGGTCTATCCATGAAGTCATTCACCAACTGTTTCAATGAACAATGGTTCTGCTTGGAGGGTGGCACAGACATTAGGTGAGGGTAAGAATTTGGTTCATTAGCTGCGATAATTTGGAAAAGCATTCATCTCAGAGATAGAGTAACTTATAAAGTCCTCTTCTTCAAACTTGATACAAGAGTTTCAAATGTCAAGCAAAGCATTCAATCTCACTTTGTTGTTCTCTTACAAGCCACCTCCCTAGTTAATCGTCTATGTTTCTTTTGGGTATATAAATACTTTTGAAATATGTAAGCTGTTCTGAAAACCATAGTATAGTGTAAAAACATGAAATAAACAATACTACTAATAGAGAGGCTGAGATAGGAGAAGCAAGATTTCAAGACCCTTTTGTTGTACATAGCCAGACACTGTCACAAAGCTGAAAGAGTATATAGATTGTGCAATATTGGACCTATTTCTCCAATTACCAAGTTAGAGAGACCATTGGATGACAATCAACAAATTTCTAATACCTCATATTATTAGATTTCAATCGATTAGGATATGTTAGTAATATTAATTTTCAAATTAATATATTAAGAAAAAGTAATTGTCACTTCCTGTTGTTTTTGTTGTAAAAGGTAGAATTAGGTTTGTGTGGATTTGTTGAAAGATTACCTTCTTGCTTCTTCTAGGGTGTAGTTTTGCTCCTTATGTTGATGTTTTTCATCTAAATCCTTTGTAGGGCTGGATATGTGGAAAGATATTGTATAAATTTTGTTTTGTCATGGAATATTTTGTTTTCTCCATCTATAGTAATTAAGGATTTTGCTGGGTATAGTAGCCTGGACTGGCATTTGTGTTCTTGTAGGGTCTGTATGACATCTGCCCAG
>NW_022196911.1:72456663-72470815 GCF_008632895.1 Mastomys coucha | reverse complement strand
CTCTGGGTGTTGTGGGACTGGCTGCAGAGCTTGCACCCAAGGTCTGCTCTGGACCCCAGCCCAGACAGTAACGGGACTTTTAAGCATGCAAAGATCAGATGAGTGTCTCCTTCGGTGTTTGGGGTGATCAATCTACTTGTGAGTCTTTAGGTTCCTAGTCTGGGCTGCACGGGTGCTGAGCCGCAGGAAGGTCAAGTTCAAGTTGTCTGCCTTAGCAGACACCCCGGAGGGTCAATGCAGTCCCCAGTACTGCACTGCTTGCCTTCTTTAAGGTGTCTGCCCTTCTAATCCGCAGGTCCTGGGCGCCTCAAGGCCAGAGGAAGGCTCTCGGGGCAGAGAAAGTTAAGTTTCGGTGACTATTCAGCCTCCCACCGCCCTGGGCTGTTTTCTTAAGAAAGCGTGGAACCCCGTGCTTCAGCCTCAGGCTGGGAGCTTTGCCAGGTCACCAGCAGACTGAGGAGGCTGAGCTAGCCTGCGAAGGCTCTGCGGGCCACAGTGTTTCTGCCCGCCCCTCCCCGAGCACACAGGAACCAGCCCTGTCCTGGGTCCCGCGCTTCTCTGCTCACATATTTAGTTTATAAGCCTAATAAAGTTGGCTGAAGCAGAATTGATGCATTAAATTAATTCTTTTTGCCATATAGCCACAACCATACTTTACAAATAGTCTGTGTAGCCAGTCTTTACTACTTTGTGGGTTCTTGTTTCTTCCACCCTTCTTCACCCCTTTTTCTTCTACCTTTTCAAACCCTAACACTAGATAACAGACAAAAAAGGATAGAGGGGAAAGGGGCAGTGTTATCCCTAGACTACTGCCTGCTGATTAAGAGTGTCAAATTCCTTGGGACAAATTTGATCTTTGTCATCAAGAAATCTAATTTCTTCTTGTCGTTTCATCTTTGCACACAGCTACTTAACAACCCAACAACAACAACCCACCCCATCACTCAGGGCCCTAGAATTTATATATGCTCTGAAAAGTCCCCAGAATTCCAAACATCACACAACAGTAGAAACTACCAGGTTCTGGCAAGATCACAGGCAAATTATAGTCAGCTGCTGTAGGCAACCTGAAGCAGCCACATATCCTATACCTGGAATAAAGATGGAAACATGCTCTTACAATATTTCTGTGTTTTTTAAAGAAACCAAAATTCCAAAAATTTCACTCCAAGTCTATGGTTGTTTTCTCTTTTAACATTTGAAAACAGGTCAGTCTGATTTCTATATCAAACAAGAAGACAAACCCTACAACCATCTCAGTAGAGGAAAGGCAGTTGAATACTTGTAACAGAGACCTTAGGTCTGTTAAACCTAAGTTTTACTATCTGGCTCCCTGTGAATCCCTGCTCTCAGGAGGTGGATGATGAAGCAGAGGATGGTCAGTGATTCATTAAGATATTTGAAGTTTTAACATAATGTAGAAAAGGGTAAATAAGATTCTGTGTTTCTAAACTTCCTATATAATGAGCACAGTTACTTTTCCAAATCAAAATAATAAGATAGTGACTGGAAAAGTTGCACAGGTAGTAACAAGCATGATGACCTGAGTTCAGATGCTTGGCACCCACCTAGAGTCTGGGCACAGAGGACATCTCTAGCCCCAGCTCTGGGAAGGCAAATGGGAAGACTCCTGGAGCTCCCTGGCTAGCCTTGATGAAACCATGAGCTCCGAGATCAAAAAGTAAGGCAGAAAATGATTCAGAGAGGATACTCTTCAATCTCTGTCCTCCACACACATTAGTATGATGAATTATACTGACTTATTTTGAACCATATACACTCCCACATACACAAAGAAGTGTCAGTATGTGTGTGTGTGTGTGTGTGTGTGTGTGTGTGTGTGTGTGTGTAAAAATTTTAAGTAGTTCTAAGAAAAAAATGTCATGTTTGGACTTCAGTACTGGCTGAGATAGTTTCCAACACTGAACAACTGATCGGGTGTGTATCTCATTAGTTATGGATCATAAAGATTATTACTGCAACTCTGCTCTCTAATACAATCTTTTGTCATTCTACCTTCAAATCCCCTCTGCAAATGGACCTTGTAAGATTCATATTCAGAGTTGCTAATAAAAGAATGCACCTGTTTGTTTTTTTTTTCTTAAAAATTGTTACCTTCAAAAAAAAATGTTACCTTCTATTAGGTATAGAATATCTGGGGAACATGTACACAATAGTAAGAATTTATTATACCATCTGTCAAAATCAAAATTAATCAATCAGCTTGTACATATTCCCGTCATACTCTACACTCATTTGCTGTGACTTCACAGTTCTTTACCTTCATTTATTTCCTTAGGCTATTAAATTTTTTACATTTGTCTTTCTTCCTAGCCTAGACCTACACCATATCTCTCAGTGCTATTCCTAAGGATCCTTTGACTTACTCTTTGACATACCAAGTATCCCAAATACAGTCCTTAGTAGCAATGTCTTCATTTAGTTTCTGTAGCTATGATAAAGACCAACCAAAAGCAACTTTGGGAGGAAAAGGTTTACTTGGTTTACATATCCTGGGTCACAGTCTATTGAGGGAAGCCAAGACAGGAAATCAAGGCAGGAGCTGATGCAGAAGCCATGGGGAAATACTGCTTACTGGCTTGCTCTTTATGGCTTGCTCATCCTACTTTCTTACACAAATCAGGATCACCTGCCTAAGGGATGCAAGGTGGTCTGGACCCCCTCCCCCCCACTTCAATCCAAAACAATGTTCTCAACTGATATGTCTAGATTTATGTTGAGTTGACAAAACCAACCAGTCCAACCACCACCTTTCTTCTTTTTCTCATCATTACAGATATAACCCAGAGTAGTCACACATCTGCTACACTCAGCATTTCCTTACTGACCATACCTGAGCCCCAAGGCCTGGGGCCAGTGATTCATACTTTTAATCCCACTGTATCCTGCCTTCTCTGGGGTATCTGCTCCTAGAAAAATGATTATTAAAGTCCTCTGTCTTTGTTCACAACATTCTTTTTCTTGGCCAGTAAGTAACTTACTAAATGTAAAGGCTTACATAAACCTTAATAAACACCCATAATAAGTTTCTGTTCAGAGCTTGTTATTTTAAAGTTAAATGCCTAGTTCTCAGGGTGATAGGTCAATTTGATATTTTTCTCTTCATGCTTTTTTGTCCTTATTTCCTGTTGCCAAGTGGGGAGATGAAGCATTGGTTATCTTTTAGAGTTTAAAATCTTCCAGAAACTTCTTCCCCAGTCAAAAGTCATCTTCTCTCCTCTGGGTTCTTAATAGTGTTTATTTGTGCCTCCTCGGAACTTTAAGTGTGCACACATGCCAGACGCCAGGCTGGATACTGAAGACACCAGGACACAGATTGTTCCCATGGGTCTTGTCTAAAAGAAGAAAACAGCTGGAGAAATGGCAACACATAAATCAAAATAAGGAAAAACATGCCAGTACCCACTTTGTACCGTAATGTTGACTGGCTTGGTCTTGTCCAGACAACCACAGCTGCTATCACATCCAGCTCTCAACTTTAATTTCTTTCTTATAACTATATGTGAGTGTATGTGGATGTATGATGAGAACTGTCAGCCCCATTCTCTGTTCCAGTGCTGGAGAGCTTGAGATAGCCAAGGGACAGTGTCATCTCAGAAGCATACAGCACAACCCCAGCACTCCTGGAGGACTCTATGTGAATGTATATGTGACTCTGTGGAGTCAGTGTGGGTTCTAGGGATCAAAACTCAGGCCTCCACACAGTCAAAATCCAACAGATACAGAAAACTATACATGGAAAGTCTCACAACTTCCTATGGCAGTGTTCTCACACTTGGAACTCTCTTATATACCCTCTGGTAACCTTTGTACCTGTATCAAATAAAAACTGTAGAGGCAAACAAATACTAGTAAAGATTCTTTTTTTTTTTTCTTTTTCAGGAAAATTCACAGATGTTCCAAGGTAGACCTTGCAAGGATATGTACCTTAATGAATATTTTCCTCATGGGATAACCAATGGAGCTAGTTGGTATAATGTCCCAGGTAAATAAAGATCAAGGCCTGACAGTGTGGGTTTCTCACTCTCCTAGATGGTGCTGTTTGCTAATGATCTTTTTCAATTTTGAGAAAGAACTATTTTTTTCCTAGTGCCCAAGTGATTTAAGACATTACAATAAGCTTTCAACAGTTTTGCATTTGGTGTTCTTTGAATTCTACATAGACATATACTACATAGGTCTTTCATGAGCTAATGGGAAGACTGTGCAGCACCCTGACTGCTTTATGGAAATGCAGATCAAAGGGCTCTTCAGGGGTTTATTACTGTTTTTCAGTCACTGCAGAGCCAAGATAATTGGTTGTTGTTTTTTAGCTAGGAATAATTCTCACCTTGTAGAGTCTAAACTATTTAAAATGTATTCAAAGTGATGATTTTAAGTCCTTGTCTTTAGGTGGTATGCAGGACTGGAACTATTTACAGACAAATTGCTTTGAAGTAACTATTGAACTAGGTTGTGTGAAATATCCATTTGAGAATGAACTGCCCAAGTACTGGGAGCAAAATCGAAGATCTCTAATCCAGTTTATGAAACAGGTAACTACTCAGAAACAAGTGTGAGTCCTTCCAAGTCCAAGACAAGCTTTGAGTATAGGCTATACAGTGTATAGTTTTTATACAGTGAAGTTAGAGTATGTCTTTAAAATACTCTCATGTATATGAGTGTTTGTCTGCATATGTGTCTGTGCACCCCATGTGTGCATTGTCCACTGAGGCCCTGTGGTCCTGGCAAGCAAACCAGGGCCCTCTGCAAGAGAAGGGAGTGTCCTTTTGCCACTGAGCCATCTCTCCACCCCCAGGATATACCATTTCTAATTCTAATTTGTTTTAGTGTTGTGGGAAATTTAAAAATGATCACCCCTCAATCTCTCTTGCCCCGCCGGACCACATTCTTGTTTTCATGCCGGCACTGGCCCAGCCACATTACTATGTCTCGGAAGGGTCTTGCTATCTTCTCCTAGCTAGCAAGATCATCTCGCTTACATGCAACGTTCCACACACCCCACAATCAGTCATCTAGTGCCTAGTAGAAACATGACTCTTAAGTTTTAATTATTTAATCAGGTTTATATATCAATAAGATCACAATTTACAAGATGCCAATATAATAATTTCAGAGTCAAATGATAAAGATAACGTTTTAACCCAATTATTCTAACCCTATAAAAACCTTATCTACTTGTGGCTGTTTAAAACCATGCAGAGTCTGGATCATCTTCCTGTTTGTCTGCCTCCATGTTGATTCTCCTGCTTCCTCAGACCTCCTACCTCCTCATTCCTAAACTTCTAGGTCCACCTCCCTATTCCTGTCCAATTACAGACCTATCACTGCCCTAATGTGATTGGACAGAGAAAATGTTGCAACATAGTGTATTTGCCCTATTTCTGTATTCTAGTTTGTTTTGTATATTTACCTAGAAATTCATGGATATAGATGAGTTTATTTGTCTAAACGAGGAAGAAAATGAGTAAAGAAGGTAACATTTGCTGTGCTGCTTAGTGGTCACTGTCCTTCCTTCGCTGACGTGGATTAGCTACTTAGAAGCATTTGCTGGGCAATGGCTATGAAGGATACTCTTTTGTTGTCATTGTGTGTGTGCGTACACACATGCAATTGTATAATGGTTTCCTTTTATTTAGAAATGCAGAGTGGCCAACAGGTAAAGATGCTTCAGAAATGGTTAGCTAGAATAACCTAATATGTTATGTGATCACAGTTTTATCATTTTCTTAAGTTTATGTACTAGCTAATATTAAAAATATTTTGTGTTATGTATTGACATTTATAGAAAAGACATAAGAGTGGTACAGTAAAAACTCCTACTCCTACTGTTACTCCTAGGTTTAACAATTCTAACAATTTGCTGGTTTTGCTTTATTTATATGAAAAATACACAGGTGCATGTTTTTTGTTTGATTGGGTTATATGCTTGTTTTGGGCTGAACTATTTAGGTAGAAATTGGAGATATTGGGACATTTTGCCTTTAAATACATGGATATCTATTTACATTTATTTATATACTTACTTACTTGTTTATTTTAATTTTATGTGTATGGGTGTTTTGCTTGTATATGTCTGGTGCTTGTAGAAGCCAGAAGAGGGCATCAGATTCTCTGGAACTAGAATTACAGGCAGTTGTTAGTTGCCATGTGGTACCGGCATATGAACCCAGGTCCTCTAGAAGAATAGTTAGTGCCTTTAACTGCTAAGACATCTCTCTAGCTTCTACATATCTATTTTCTAAAAATAAAAATATTCTCCTATATATCATCTCTAAATGCTATTATCTTACCTAAGAAAATTATACCAACTCTCTAATATTACATAATTCCCAGTCTATATTCAAATTTCTATATACCCTACATGTAATTATATAGGTATATTTATAAGCAGGGTATTGTATATTTGATTTTTGTATCTCCTTGCCCTTTTTAATATAGAATATTCTTCCTTTTAAAAATAGTCCGTTCAAAACAGTTCTAGCGTGTTTTCTTTTATAGCATCCTATACTATCCTTACTATGTTCTTCACATGGCCTCTGCTTTCAGAGGCATTTAGAAGCAAATATATGTTTTAAAGAGCATTTACATTCAGCTCTACTGGGAACATTGAAGGTCTGGTAGCTCCATTGTTTACATTATTATCAATCTGTTAGTTTGGTTATGAGCTCCCAAAGTAATTAGATGGTTTTTTTTTCCCCTTAAAACCTGGTATTCTTGTCCTTTATACAGGTTCATCAGGGTGTCAAAGGATTTGTCCTTGATGCCACAGATGGTAGGGGCATATTAAATGCCACCCTCAGTGTTGCTGAAATTAATCACCCAGTGACTACTTACAAAGCTGGAGATTACTGGCGCCTCTTGGTCCCAGGGACATATAAAATCACAGCATCTGCCCGAGGGTAAGTGATGAAAGCTTGGGAATAAGAAAAACGTGGGCTTCCCTCTACAAGGTGATCTCCAGAGAGTTCCTCAAGTCTGCTGAGCAAAGCAGAGTAATGCAGGGAGGCTTAGCGCTAGTTTCACCAGTGAACACATGCTGCCTGTGGTGTTATACTGTCAGATAGGCTTCTGAAGTCATATTTCTTTGCCTTCCTCCACCCTGATCATCTGCCTTCTTCTTGTGACTTCTCTCACTATTAGTAGTAATTCTGCACATGCTTGCTGGAAGAAATAAATACTTAAGGCCATGCTACCCACAGAGAACCATTCTATGTCTTATATAGAATGTCAAGGTCTCATATGCACTCATTTTTCTGTGATACAGCATTGCTTTCATGAAAATTTCTGCTGATTGCAGGCTCTGAATAAGGCTATTTTTCTCTTTCTGTCTGTCTGAGAGACAGGGTCTCATGTAGCCCAGACTGACCCCAAAACTCTTGGTCCTCTCAAGTACATGCTGAACTAGATTTATTTATTAAAAAGAAGAAAATAAATGACTTCTTTCTTTTCTTTCTTCCTTCCTCTCTCTCTCTCTCTCTTTCCTTCTTTCTTTCTTTCAAAAACTAAAATAATCTGGCTGTCTTTATATTCCTTTACAACTGGTATAGAATTGGAAACACCTGTTTTATCTGAAACTTCTCTTTTGTTGTTGGTTTTGTTGCTGTTTTGAGGCAGGAACTGGTGATGTCCAGGGTGGCCGGGAATTTCTGATCCTCCCGCCTCTCCCTCTGGAGTGCTAAAGTTACAGGCACATCACTACACTCAGTTAGTTTTCTTTGTTCATGGTTTAGCAAGAGTAGGCACTACCACAGAATACTCTCCTCTCCTTTATAGCCAGTGCATTTGTGAAGTTAGGTTGAGCATTCATTGGAGGAAAGCTAAATACGAGGAGACACTTAGAGTTGTTAGGACCTTTCTTTCCACCAAGAACAGAGCTTTACAAGGTTATTGTTTTCTTCTACTTCGGCAGAATAATTAGAGGAACTAGAGCCGCCAGAGTGTCTGAGGAGCAGGCACAAATCATGTCATGGTATAGAATGTCCTGAGTTGCTACCTCAGGCTCTTCCACCCACATTCCGTAAACGATGGCAAGTGGATTCACACCCCAGGAACCTCTGGGTACCTGCAATAAGCTCAAACTTGCATTTAAAATCATATTTTACTTTTTTATTATTTTAAGTATATGAATATTTCACCTCCACATATGTCTGTGCATGCCTGTTACCCACAGCAGCCAGAAAAGGATGTTTGTTTGATCCATAGGTCTAGAGTCATTGATAGTTGTGAGCCACCATGTGGGTCTTGGGATTTGAACCCAGGTCCTCTGGAAGAGCAGCCAGTGAGTGCTCTTAACCACTGAACATCTCTCCAGCCCCTGAAATTCTGTTTGTTTGTTTCTTTGTTTGTTTGTTTTGAGACTGGGTCACTCAACATAGTCCCAGCTGTCCTGGAACCCACTATGACAACCAGGCTGGCCTCAAACACAGAATACTGTCAGCCTCTGCTAGGATATTAAAGTTGTGTACCACCATGCCCAGCATGAAATCCTAATTTGAAATTAGATCTTAGAAACTCATCCATATTATACATTTGCCTATGTTTGTTCTTTGTTAATTTTTTTAAATAATAAATTGACTCCAAGTTGAAAACTTGATTTTTTTGGAAACTACGTAAGTTTATTTCTTGAGTTCATTCATCCTCTACAGACCTCTATTTCCCAGTGCTGGAATACTGAGGAAGTGTGCATCTGACCTGTCTGCTTTGTTATAGGTATAACCCCGTCACCAAGAACGTGACCGTCAGGAGTGAAGGTGCTATTCAGGTCAACTTCACACTTGTTCGATCTTCAACAGATGCAAACAATGAGTCAAAGAAAGGCAGGGGCCATAGCACCAGCACTGACGACACCAGTGACCCAACTTCTAAGGAGTTTGAAGCATTAATCAAACACCTTTCGGCTGAGAATGGCTTGGAAGGCTTCATGTTAAGCTCGTCCTCAGACCTGTCTCTGTATCGATACCATTCATACAAAGACTTATCCGAGTTCCTGAGAGGACTTGTAATGAACTACCCTCACATTACAAATCTTACTACGTAAGATCACCCTGTTTTTCTTCCTTTGTTTAAGCGGGTTCATTCATGCTTTGCACCATTGAAAACGGTTCTTATGCCTACTTAGAGGGTTATTTTGGGGGAGCTGATGTAGGAGAGTTAGAGTCTTATTTCACAGGACATTTTTCTGACAGCGAGTCTTGTGCATTGGAGGAACTTCTTGTTAGATCAGTGATGTGTGGATGGAGCCTTCCGGGAGTCAGCATTTCTCTTCCTATCACTTCTTTCGGCTGATTGTCACTTGTATGCAGAGTTGCTGCTGCAGATTTGTATTCTTACTAAATGGTATTTAGCTTATTTTATTGTGCTGAGGGCAGTGGACACATTTTGGAAGGCTGAGCTCACCTGTCAAGGATGTTTATGCCAGAGCATATAAGCTGCACACCTACTGCATGAATAAACTATTATTCATACATTAATTTAGATTTTAAGAAGAGAGACTCCTACATTTAGTGTACTTAAATATTTCCATAATAAGAGTGGAGGCGATTCAGTGTGGAAGGCAGAGCAGGGCTTGCTGTGAGGCAAGAGGACTGAGCCCACAGGCTGCTGAACAGCCCTGCCTCTGAGTCTGGCAGTACTCTAGGAAAACTCCTCCTTCTAAGGTTTTTGGATACTGTGTCTCATTCCATAAAGAGTTTAAAGGCTTTTGTGCTTTGTTTTCTTCATCCCCATTTCTCTTAAAGTCTGTAAGTTGAGTTTAATATAACACTGAGCTACTCTCTGACTTTTGTTTCTGTTTTCTGAAAGTTTGGGACAGAGTGTTGAGTATCGTCACATTTGGTCCCTTGAAATCTCCAATAAGCCCAACATATCAGAACCTGAAGAACCGAAGATTCGTTTTGTTGCTGGTATCCATGGAAACGCTCCAGTTGGAACTGAACTACTTTTGGCTCTGGCAGAATTTCTTTGCCTAAATTACAAAAAGAACCCAGTTGTTACCCAAGTAAGAGAATAGTTTATTTTGCCATACTTCAAAGACAAAGGCTCTGGGATCATTGATATCAGGGCACCATTTAAAACTTCTAAATTTCTTAGTAAATTTTACACAGAAACACTTTTAGTATGTTGTGGTACTATAAGAAAGAAAAAGAACCATCTTTGTATATATTCACTGTTCATAGTGTCTTTCTAGTATATTTCTTTGTATATGTTGAGAGGCAAAGAACAAAAAAGTACTGAAAGTTTCCATTCAGTCCAGTACCCCTGTAAGCTGAGGCTCCTGTTATCCTTACCCACGTTTCTGTGTGCTCTAACTTGAGGATCTGCCATTCTCAGTTACTTATAGATAAGTCATTTTACTGAAAAATACAGCAAAAGACATAATTCTTTTTACCTTTTCAGGTAATATATAAAGTCATTGGGGATCTTGGCTGCAAGCAATTGCATACAAACTGGTAGAGCATTATCTAATTTAGCCATCTGTGGCTATAGAAAAGAGGTCTGTCCTAGGAGCTTAGTTGTATATGATTAGGAAGCCTTGATCTGTGTTGTTGTAAGGAAAGGAGGACAAGAACATTCATCCATTAACACTGCTTATATTGAACTTTGGAAAGGTGGGAAGAGCGAATACTTGTTGAGTATACACTGACTGTGCCAAGCACTATTGCTCAGTACTGTGTATGCTCAGTACTTTGTATACATTGTTGCTCGGTCCTCATCCTTGCAAGGCTGGGAATCCCAGTAACACAAGTGTAAACTGAGCAGAGGTATTGGTTAATTTACTAAACATCTGAAAGCCAGTAATTAGTAAAACAAATCTAAACCAACATATAGTCTATTGTTTGTTTTCTTTTTCTTGTAATTAAAAACAAACAGCAAGCGTATCTTGTGCTAAAGCCCATGCAGTGTTGCTAATAGTGCACCGCCTTCCCCCAAAGGAACCGGGGAAGAACTGCTGTCCTGATGACCATCCTAGGTGAGATCAGACTTGGTCAAAAAGTATTTTATTATCTCCAGCAAAGTTGATTCCATTGACAGCTTCTTACAGGTTGCAAAATTCTCTCCCAGACACTTTTTGTTTGTTTTCTTTTAAAAAAGACTGTATCTAAGACAGTGAAATCCCTGGCTGTATATTAGAAATATCTTAGAACCTTTAAAAACGCCAGTGCCTTCATCCCCAGGAGGCATCAATATTTCCTTTATAACTCCTTAGGCCTTCCTCCCTAACAAGAAATAGACTGCTACAGCTTTAGGCTATTTATTTGTTTGAGACAAAGTCTCACTATGTAGCCAAGGTTGTCCTTGAACTTGCTATAGAGCCCAAGTTGGCTTCCAACTCATAGCATTTCCACCTTCACCTCTGAAACTGTGGGGTTATAGTGTGTACAATCACACACTACAGATTAAACTCGGGGCTCATACATGTTAGGTACATGCTCTACCACTGAGTTAAACCCCAGCCCAGGTTGTTCTCATATATAGCCAGAGTTGTACCTACTGGTCTTATGGTAGAAAGAGACCATATCATAGGTAAAATACTTTAGCAGGAATCTCAGAGTGTCTGAAGCCAGTCTGGGACATGGTGGAACCTGACAGAAGAGAAAGGAGGGGATGGGATGCAGAGATGCTGTTGAGTGGGTCGGTGGTGAAATGAAATTTACCTTAGAAAGAATCTCTCAAAGGCAAATTTAAGAGCCAGTGAGCTAAAGGTCTCACATGTTTTCAGAAAGGGTTTATTGTGCCTCTTGGTTTGAGGCGATGAGAGCCCATCATTGTGGTGAAGGCCTATAGTGGTCCAGAGTAGGAGGTGGCCAGTCACATTGGGTCCAAAGTCAGGGTGCCTAGAGATGGAGCCATCTTCTGCTTGCTTCCTTCTTTTCCCCTTTTTATTTTGTCTGAGACCCCTGTCCATGGGATGGTGCCACTGACATTGAGCATGGGTCCACAGTTAAACTTCTCTTTTTCTGAGGTGTGTCTAAGTCCATTCAAAACGACAATGAAAATTAAATGTTACACTATCAGAAATTTGAAGCACTTCAGAAATTATTTCAATGTCCCATGTGTAGGCATTAATGTCTGTGGACACACTGTTGTCAACTCTCTTTGTCTGAAAAAGCACTGCTATTTTCAGATTTTATATTCCCTCTTGTAATCCAGAAAATGACCCCACTATTATTACTAAGGCAGTGATCAGCAAACATACTCTATAAGGGCCAGATAGTATATAATTAGGCTTTGCAGCAGCAGACATTCTGTAGCTGCTCAACCTTACAATTATAATGCACTAAGTAATTAAACATAAAGGAATGGACTTGGTTAGGTTCCAATAAAAATTTACACAGGAAAGCAGCCAGCAAACTGGATTTTCTGTCAGGAGTGCTTCTGTGACCACTAGTCTTTGTCTCTAAGAGGCTATGAAGAACATTAGTTATGCAGTATTGTCTCATTTCTTTTAAAGTTTGTTTGAAGCAAATAAAAATTGTATTTTACACTTCAGTTTCTTTTAGTGTTTTGCCCTTTAAAATAACTATTTAAAATAAGCAATAAAGACTTTGTGTTTGAGGGAGGTACCTGTCAGTTCCACACAGAGCTAATGAACTCTTGATTTCTTTTTTATTTTAGTTGGTTGACAGGACTAGAATTGTGATTGTTCCCTCTCTGAATCCAGATGGGCGAGAGCGAGCTCAAGAGAAAGACTGTACCTCAAAAACTGGGCACACAAATGCCCGCGGCAAAGATCTGGACACAGACTTTACAAGTAGGTCTAAACTTTAGGCCATTCACTACTTTTGAACTGAGTCTTTGTGTGCTAGGGGATGGGTCAGCCCCACTCTGTGGATGAGGAATGGGGTGCTTGCTAGTCTAGGCTGTGAGTGTGAAGTATAAATCAGTATAGACATTCAGAAAACATTTTAAACATTTTTTCTTTCACTTTGCAAAATTAATTGAAGTTTTGTGTGTGTGTGTGTGTGTGTGTGTGTGTGTGTGTGTGTGTTTAAGAAACTTAATTGAGATTATTGGGGTGTTCCAGTGCCTATAGAAGGTAGCAAAGGCCCTCTATTTCTCTACCCTTCTGAATATGTGTATATACTCAGTATATATGCATGCTGTTATATGTAATACACTAATGTGCACACATTATCTCAAACTATGCACAGCTTGGAATAACCACCCTCTGAGAATATGTCTGTCTTGCGTGAGGCAGCATATGGTGAGACAGTTGCCCACAAATTTTTAGTTTTTGTTGTTGTTCTAGGTAGGACTTCTCTCTGTGGCCCTGGCTATCCTAGAACTCACTCTATAGATCAGTCTTGAACTCAAGAGATCTACTTGCCTCTGCCTCCCGAGGACTGGAACTAAAAGCATGCACCAACACTGCATAGCTACCTACAAGTTTTGTAAGCCTGCATTGTGATGGAATCCAAATAGAGCATTTTTTTATACTTTCACAAAAATGTAAAACTTGATATTTTATCTTTAACTTTTCTGTTTTTAGGTAATGCTTCTCAGCCTGAAACCAAAGCCATCATTGAGAACTTGATTCAGAAACAGGACTTCAGCCTTTCCATTGCCTTAGATGGTGGCTCTGTGCTGGTCACATACCCGTACGACAAGCCAGTACAGACAGGTATGCTGAGTACTGGTTCTCACATGTAGTATTTAATCCTGGTAGGACATTCCAAGTCACTAAGTAATACTCCTTCTGAAAGCTTTTCAGTAATGAGCATTTGCTTTGCTTTATGCTCAATAAAATTGTCCATTTTATTTGAGCAAAAAAATATATCAAATTTTATTTGAGCATGAAAATAGCCTTAGAAAATTATCCATACTGTACTTAAAGAATTCAGGCAGGTTGGAGAGGGAAGACCCAATAGAGGCCAAGCTATATTGAATGGCAGCATCTGGTCATATCTGTTCAATAAGCTCTACTGTCAGGTGTTGAGAAATCACTGTTTGTAGATTTTGGTTTTTTTTTGTTTGTTTGTTTTTGTTTTTCGGTTTTTAGAGACAGGGTTTCTCTGTGTAGCACGGGCTGTCCTGGAACTCACTCTGTAGACCAGGCTGGCCTCGAACTCAGAAATGATTTTGGGTTTTTTATTTGTTTATTTGTTTGTTTTTTGTTTTTTGGGTTTTT
>NW_022196911.1:72435792-72456653 GCF_008632895.1 Mastomys coucha | reverse complement strand
TGTTTCTGGAACCAGGATGCCTGCCTCTGCCTGTGCCTCCCGAGTGCTGGGATTAAAGGCTGTGCCACCACCACCCAGCGCTGTTTGTAGATTTTGAGAATACAAAAGCAAGTCTGGCATAGTGACGGTACTCAAAACCACTCCCTCCTATGCTTGACATCTTGCCTAGTGGGCTGTGCCTTGTGGTAAGCTAAACAGTTGCTTGTTGAATCTCCCCCAGGTCATGGAAAATGCAGACAGTTTGAGTCGTTTTAATGTAGCTTACAAGGAATATTGTTATTAAGCTCCAGTTGTCCAGAATTGAGGTACAATAAGACCAAAAGAAGATTGTATATTATATTGTGACCTGTTGTATAAATTCACCATTAGTATTTTTTTAATGTAAAGATGTTTGCTCCTAAGTACTAAACAAATCAATGTTGTCATTTATGGTAACTGCTCAGTAAACTTCAGTGGGGTGCAGAACTTACTAGAAGGAGAGGAGAGGACTCCAATCCTCAATCCTTAACTTGAGCAAAAATCTTTTCAATTTTTCCACTGACTTTCAAATTTTTCTTCTTGGTAGTGGAAAACAAAGAAACATTAAAGCATTTGGCATCTCTTTATGCAAATAACCATCCATCGATGCACATGGGTCAGCCCAGTTGCCCAAATAATTCAGGTGGGTACTTCCCCCACCCTGGGTTACTTGTTTTGGTTGATTGTGTGGGGGAGAGGAGAGCCTTTGGTCTTGTTGATCCTACATCTCACAGTGGTTTTTACAGATGAGAACATACCTGGAGGAGTAATGCGGGGAGCCGAGTGGCACACTCACCTGGGCAGCATGAAGGTATGCTTTGGAGAACACGATTAGATGGGCAAGAATGCTGGTCATTGAGTGAAAGCAGCTACCTCCTCTAAGACAAAAGAGTGCCTGCATCTGGCATCCACCTTATGATTTCCTCAGCACACTCAGGCCTTCAGTTAACCTGACAGTAGCGGCTCCCTGTTCTCTCTTCCCACAGCTCCTGCTAGCTGCTACTTCTATCTCTAGGAATTTGCCTATTCTGAGTATCTCCTACATGAATTTACCCATTAATCCTTTTGTATCTAACTTCTTATATTAACATAATTTTTTGAAGTTTATCCATTTTATAGCACATATCACATACCTTTAGAATAAAATATTATTCCATTATACATAGTATCTTTTGTTTATCAATTTATATGTTGAGAGACATGGGCATATAGTATCTTTAAGCCTAAGTTTTCACTTTGTTTAGATAGAGACCTAGGAACAGCATTACTAGATATTACTTTAATTCCATTTTTAATGTTCTGAAGAACCACCAAGCTTTTCTATAGCATGTCTACCATCTTACACCTATGAGCTGCATTCAAGGATTCCATCTTCTCTGTATCCTCAGAAATGCCTGTGACTCTAATTTATGTATCCTATCAGACATAACATCATCTGGTTGTGAGATTCATTTTCATTTCTCTGATGGCTAATGATATTGGACTGACTTTGTATGCACTTGTTGGTCATTTTTATGGCTTCTTCAGAGAAGTTATCTATCCAGATCTCTGTCCACTTTACAATCAGGTTTGGGCCATCAGGCTGCCTCAGAGAGTACAGGTGCTTTCTGCCAAGCTTTATGACCTCAGTTTAGTCCCCATAATGCACATAGTGGAAAGAGAGAACCGACTCCTACAAGTAGTCTTTTGCCCTCACATATGTACTATGACATGGGTGCATGCACAATGTTAATTTTAAATTATTAATTGGGATGCTGGAGAGATGGTTAAGAGCACTGGTCGCTCTTCTAAAGGATCCAGGTTCAATTCCTGGCACTCACATGACGGCTAATAACCAACCATCTGTTAACTCCAATTGTAGGGAGTCCAGTGACCTCTTCTGGCCTCAATAGATTCTACATATACATGCACATACATGCAGGCAAAAGGGCATCCACACACATAAAGTAAGAATGAAATTAATTTTTTTAACTAATTGGATTGTTAGTTTTCCATATAGTCCACATATTAAATCCTTTTCATCTACATGACTTACAAATAGTTTAAACTACTATCCTATAGGCTGCTGTTTTAACTTTAAAAAAATTACATTTATTTGGGGGTGGAAGTGAGCATGTGCCACTTGTGGAAACAAGAGAACAGCCCGTGGGTCAGTTCCCTTCCACCATGTGGGGCCTGGGGGGAATGCAGGTTACTTTCTCATGGTTTGTTGGCATATTAAGATTCTGTTTTTCTTGTCAGAGTTTTATGGCTTTAGCTTTATTGTTTAAGTTCATTTCGTATACAGTGTGAGAGAGGAGCTTAGTTTCATGGGAGGACAGGGATCTAGATGTTTATGGGTTTTTTGTTTTGTTTTGTTTTGTTTTGTTTTTGTCAAAAATGTGAGGTTTTCCTCATTGGATGTCTTGGTGTCCTTTCAGAAAGCATTTGTCCAGACTTGTAGTTCATGGGTTTATAGCTGTTCTTTTGCTATTGTATTGTCTTTGCTATAACCATGATTTATAAGTCTTTTGACACTGTTCTTCTTAAGGATTGTTTAGGTTATTCAAAAATCTTGCAATTCCAGCTGGGCTTGAAGTTGACTTTTCATATTCTGGATAAAAGGCTGTTTGGATTTACTTAGGAGTTGTATTGAATCTATAGCTCTTCTTTCTGACCCCATTTAGTAAGTGCACTTATAATTACACAGTGTGTGGTTAACTGATCGTTTGTTCTTGTGAGTAACAGGAAATTGACTTCATTTTCATTTGTTTCTTTACTTTTTTAAGAGTTTACTATGTGGAGGCCTACAGAGCTAGTTCAGCAGTTAGGAACACTGGGTACTCTTCCAGAGGTTTCAGGGTCAGTTCCCAGCACCAACATGCTGGGAACATGCTGGCTCTCAGGTACTTCTGTTTCAGTTCCAGGGAATTGGATACCTCCTGACCTTTGTGGGCACTTCACACATGTGGTGCACAAAGGTACATGCAGGCAAAACACGCATATACATAAAATAAATCTAAAAAATATTTAAGGAATTTACTATGTGGGAAGCATTTTGCTGTATTAATGATAAAATATTTCCAATGTCTGTCAAACAAGGAGCTGTTTCAGAATTAATTGATTTGATCTAGAAGAGAGCATCTTTCCACATATCATGAAAATTTAAAGACAGAAAATGTTATACCAAGTCAGAGCCACAGAGCCACAGCCTTCCTTTATGTGAAGGCTAGTGTCTGTGATGCAGATATAGTGAAGCAGGATGCTCAGAAAGAGAAAGTGGCATATGCAGAGGCCAGTGAGCAGTTTACTGAGTAGCCTTTATCAAATAGAGACAAGAAGGAAAAGAGTTTAGGGCTTTGAATTAGTATGTTTTTATAAGGATTGGAAAGTCACTGAAGGTTTTGAGCAAGAATATAGTCTTTAAGCAAGAACATGATCTGAGTTGTGCTAAGGAGAAATAAGTTCATAATAGTGAGCTAGGATGCTTTGGAAGGAGGCACTACAAAGGAATTGGTTTGAAATAATCTAGACAAGTAATAAGGGCTTTGCTCGGTCAGGGTAAGGACAATAGAATAGGAATCAAGCATTAAATAAAGTTTTAGTTTCCATACTGAAGTGCAGTGACAGCATTTGGAAATTATGGATAATAGTGAAACAAATCAAAATGGAATTTCTGGCACAGTAACCCGAAGGATGCAATAGTGGCACAAATACCTTAGTGGTAACCAACAGCTCTCCAATTGGACTTAAGACAGGTTCAACAAGAAGGAAACCACACACGTAGTATTAGAAATCTAATTAACTATTTAGGGCTAGTGAAGTCACAGATCTTAGAGGAGAATCTACAACCACCCACTTTACTTAACCAGCATGAACACTAACTACATTCTAATTATTTATCCTTATATCACAGAGAAATGTAGTCCTTAACCTTCATCAACAGACAGACACCTTTATAGAAAACTATAACCAATCAAAATGCAGAGTTGCAGAGTCCAGTCCCAATAGATAAATCTAGATAACAACTCTAGCACTTACAGACTCTGAGAACATTGCAGGAGGGCAAGATTGTAAGAGTCAGGGAGCATCAAGGAGTTTACTGTGAGATTGTGTCTCCTAGTAATGCAGAAGCTAAACCATAAAAATCTCACCAATGTAACTGCCTAAAAATGAGCCAAACAAGGACAACTACCGTAGACCTGCCAAAGTGGGTAGGGGAAAACACAGGGCCCCAACACTATACAAAGAACTGCAGGCAACTTAGAAATGCTTAGAGTTGGAGAAATAGTACTCCCCAAGGAACAGCATACCAATTTATTATAGCCATCTCTTGAAACATGCATATTAGTTACATTATATAGACTGAGCAGTTTTTATTTAGAAAACTATATAAATATACATATGTGTGTACATAATATAGGTAACAACAATCAATGAAAAAAGAGGCCATGGATTTGAAAGAGAGCAAGGAGGGGTACGTGGAAGGGTTTGGAAAGAGAAAAGGGAGAAATTATGTAATTACATTATAATCTCAAAAATAAGAAAAAAAAGTATAACAAAAAAGATGAAGTTTGTTGACAATGTGAGAAAGTTGATATCATTAGGTAAATGGGAGAGTCGAGAGGAAGGTAGCGAGTAGAGTTTGGAATCTGTCTGCATAACTGGTTCCTGCACTTGACCAAGTACTTCACTATAGCAGTGGCCATTGTCACAGCAGGCTCAGACTGGAAGGATCAAGACAAGTGCTTGTCCTCTGCCTTCAGTGCCAGGTGAGCAACAGTGGGAGTTGGAGAATTGAAAGGCAAGCTGGCTCTCCATGTGAACTCATTTGTTCAGAAAAACCCCAGTACACTATCTGTCTTACAGGCACCGTGGGAGGCACTGCCACATCAGAGTGGACATGACAGTCACTGTCCTCAAGGGACCCTTATTGTACATGCTGATTTATACATATTTGTTGTAAGGCATATCACAAATGCTGCTTACATCACACATTTTCTTTTTAGTTCATTTGTTTTGCAGAGTTAATTTTCATGTGTACTAATTGACTCTGGACTTTATATTCCAGGATTATAGCGTCTCCTATGGCCATTGCCCAGAAATCACTGTATACACAAGCTGCTGCTACTTCCCAAGTGCAGCTCAACTCCCTGCCCTATGGGCAGAGAACAAGAAGTCTCTCCTTAGCATGTTGGTGGAGGTGAGCTTGTTTTGAGTTGTTTGTTTCCCTCTGCTACGGAGGATCAAACCCAGAGCCTCATGCATGCTAGGTTTCAACATAGGAATGTGCATTCAATGAAAACCTTTATTAAAGCATTAATTTTTAAATGCATATAGAAAGAAGAATTTTGTTCTTTTGTGTGTGTGTGTGTGTGTGTGTGTGTGTGTGTGTGTGTGTAAGAGAGAGAGAGGCAGGAAGAGAGGCAGAGAGAGAGAGAGTTTATGTGTGTATGCTGTTTACACATGGGCCATCACGTGTGTACATGTCAAAGGTTGAGGTCACTTTCTTCTATATATATACTAAGACATGTGTCTCAATGTACCCAAACCTCACTAATGTGGCTAGCCAACTTGCCCCAGGGTTCCCTATCTCTACCTCCTGAACTCTGGATTACAGGTGGGCTGACATGCTCACCTAACCTCTTACATGGGTTATAGGGATCTGAGCTCCAGTCCTCACACTGGGTGGGAAGCACGCTCTCCTCTGAGCTCTCCTAGCCTGAGGTTTATTCATCTTTTTTGTTGCCAAAATAGATGCCACAGATGCCATGCAGTCACATATCTGCTGTAATTAGGAGCTTCTTGTTCTTCAAGCTCAAGATCACACAGTCAGTGCTGCCATGGAAGGAAAGCATTCAAGGCATGTGAAGACTAGCTAACGCTTTAGGCTTTCATTGTCTCAGAGTTCTTATCTCTGGCTCTGACTCTGGAAGCACTGACTGATTAGCAAACAGAGTCAGAGTCACTGGAGACAAAGGGTTAGCCAGGCTGACAGCCTCGGGTGGGTTAGGACCCAACCCTGAGCTATATATAATACACCCATCAAACCCTTACCTTTTTTTTTAATTTGATGATAGTGGTCTCGAATTCCATGTGTCCTACTAGTAACTACAAGATGTTGTTTTGTGTAGGGTGTGTATATGTGCACATACATGTGCTTAGTTGATTCTGATCAAGCCTTAAGCTATTTACCTCTAAAATATCTGACATTGTGAAAATTATGTTGTTGTTGTTTTTTTGTTTTGTTTTGTTTTGTTTTGTTTTTCAGGTCCATAAAGGAGTCCATGGGTTAGTAAAAGACAAGACTGGTAAACCAATCTCTAAAGCAGTCATTGTACTCAATGAAGGAATAAAAATACACACAAAAGAGGGGGGTTATTTCCATGTGCTTTTAGCTCCTGGGGTCCATAACATCAATGCCATTGCTGATGGATACCAGCAACAGCATTCACAGGTAAGAAACTCAAGTTGGATTTGTTAAGTGCTTATTGTTATTAACACTTGTGTCTTATTTTGAAACTCTTGTTGGGAAGCAAGAAGTTAAAAAGTATGCCCACCTCTTGATTACAAGAATCTATTATCTTTTTATTGTCAAAAGGTATTTCTCTTTCCTCAGCAACAAAAGAATAACTTGTATAGCATTTGTATAGTGTAGATGATACATGTCTGTCTTCTTGGTTTGCTTTATAGGCAAACAACATTTAGTGACGCAGGGCTTCAGTATCCCATAAGTAGCTTTTGCAAATTTAATTTTAACATTTGATGTGTGTGGATATTTGCTTGTATGTCTGTGCACCATTCACATACGATGCCAGCAGAAGCCAGAAGAGGGTTTGGATTCCTGGACTCCTTGAACTAGAGTTGTGGATAGTTGTGAGCCGCTGTGTGTGTACTAGCATCCAAACCTGGGTCCTTTGGAAGAGCAACCCATGCTCTTCACTGCAAGCATCTTATCAGCCCTATAAATAGCTTTTTATGATTCTTAAACTTTATCCTTTTAGGTCTTTGTGCACCATGATGCAGCCAGTTCTGTGGTAATAGTCTTTGATACAGATAACCGAATATTTGGTTTGCCAAGGGAACTCGTGGTAACTGTGTCAGGTAAAGATTTTCAGTTTTTAGTACTTGACGGGAAAACCAGTTCTGCTATTACACTTTGAGAGCGGCTAGCCCCCACAAGCACCTCTAGCTAGTTGCTTTTACCCTAAAGTATACTTATCTAAACCTGATTTTCCCGAGCTGCTGTTGTCCTATATGTTCTCTTGACTTGCCCCAAACTTTTTCAGGTCCATCCTCAAATTCATCTCTACTGAAAAATCTGTTATTACCTCAACCCTACATTTTTGCATCATCTTAGTTATCATGGATCTCATATGTATCTGCTCAGTGCATTGTCTATATTTAATGTCCCCCCACCAAAACAAAAGCTCCAGGCAACATAGAGTTGATCTGCATCGATGGATCCTAGAGCCATAGTTGGCACAAATGGGTTTTACTGAATAGTGTTGAACAAGCAAGTGTTGCTTTATATCAAGATCATACTGGTTGCTAGAATTTACTCTTTGGTTTTTCAAGGTCCAGGAAAGAGGAAATGCTTCCCTGCCAGGGTTAATTTGTGCCATTGTTTGAATTACTTAAAGGTTAAGGGGAAAATATGTGGAAAAAAGCAATGTTCTAGTGTACTGTGTCTGTTTGACACAATGATCTTCCATTCATTCCTCAGTGTAACTTGGACATAAAGCAAAACCCCAAAAAAGCTCTATTGCAGGTGTGGGGGTCTCAGATGAAATGGTACCTTAGAAGGACAGTGTGGTCACAGAGCCCCTTGTGAGATGCTTAACCATTCTCTCTGAATCTGGCAAAATACAAAGAACTTGATGGTTAAAGCCACAGGAATCAGGATGCAGCCATGGTTTAAGTTAGCTGTTGTGCACTCATATTTTATTTCATGACAGGTTTTTTTTTTTTTTTTTGCAAAGACTACTGTTTTGCTAATCGTGTATACAAATTTAAAATAAAAAAAGAGCTTAAGACAGAAGGATCCCTGCAAGTTAGAGGCCAGTCAGGACTATACTAGTCTCAGCTAGCCTAAGATGCAGTGAGACCCAGGATAGATGGATGGATGGGTGGATGCTGGCAAGATGGCTTATTAGGTAGCAGTGTCTTGCTTACAAGCCTGATAACCCGAGTCCAATCCCTGAAGCCCACAGTAGAAAGAGAACCAATGTTTACAAGTTATCCTCTGAACTCCACATGCATGCGTGTGTGCACATATGTACACACACACAAAATAAATTTCTAAAAATGTAATTTAAACATCTTTAAGTAAAAATTTAAAAAAAGAAAGAAGAAAGAATAATCTGGGGAGATGGGAGTACAGTCGAGTGCTAGAGAGCTTGCCCTAGCATCAATTCCCAGCACAGGAAAGAGTCAAGGGAAGAAAGGAAGGAGAAAGAAAAAGGAAGGAGGGAAGAAAGGAAGATCTATCTTGAAAAATAACCCTAAAGCAGTTAAAAATGACTGGGTCCTGAGCTTTCTGGTTTGCGTATTGATTTCTCCCATGGTCTACAGTAGGTGCACTGCTTCAGAATGACAGGGTGCGTTTGTTGAGATGCTAGAGATAGGGCCCTGGGCTGCTTGCTTACCAGGTCTACCGCAGATGATCATCTCCAGACAATCAAATTGCTCTTAATTGCATGAAATTAAGGAAAATAACATATTATTAAAAGTGTCACCAGAAGTAGTTGCTTGTTAACACCCCCATGTGGTTTTGTCGGACAGGGGCTACCATGTCAGCATTGATCCTAACGGCTTGCATCATTTGGTGCATCTGCTCCATCAAGTCTAACAGACACAAAGATGGCTTCCACCGGCTGCGGCAACATCATGATGAATATGAAGATGAAATTCGCATGATGTCAACTGGCTCTAAGAAGTCCCTCCTAAGCCATGAGTTCCAGGATGAAACGGACACAGAGGAGGAAACATTATATTCTAGCAAACATTGAAAAGCATGGTTTGCATATCTCCCTGCATAAGTACCAAGCAAAATGACAGCTGCTCTTGGGAGACACTGCAGTAAGAAGAGAGATTCCTTCCTCCTTCAAAGAGCTTTGGGAAGTTACCCTGCTAGATTCACACTCTCTGAATGTCACAGGCAGTTTTGAACTTCCCTTCCTTAAAGTACTCTTAACCTTTTCTTTAAAAAAAAAAAAAAATCTGATTTCTATTTGTGCAGCAGAAGATGGCACAGCCACTTTCTTTCCCTTTTATTTAAGATGAGCTCTTCAGAGGTTCTATGGAAACAGCATAAAGCCGTCTAGTAAATGTTGTATTTTGCATCAGGCATTTACTAGTGGCTTTAGTTTTGTTCTCTTTAATTTAAAGGCCAAAAGAATCCAGAAACATTAAGGCAGGGACACCAGTCAGACTCTGACATAAAGCTTTAAAAACTCAAGATTTTTCTCCATCTACTGAGGAGTTCTCTTCTCCAGTTAGCAAACAGCTGGGATTTCTCTTATTCAGGTTTAATGGAGGCTGGATGATTCTTAAACATATTTGACATTAGGAAATGGAATAAATGGGCTTCCGTATTTGTCCTTCTACCTTTTTCCAAGCTGGGTCAGAACTGGTGGGCTGTGTGCTTTAAGCAGGATTTTACTACCTCTCTTGTAAGGTTTAGCAAAGTTCTAAATATCCTCACCCTAAAGGAGACCTCACTGGCTTTGCTGTGGAGGCACCAGATGTCCCATGAGTAGAGGTGAAAGGGGGATGGAGCTGAAGCAAGGATGCTGTCTGTCTTATCTTGGTAAACCCATAGGTGCTGCTGCTTTATCTGTGAAGCACTCATTCTTCTAGGAATGCCTGTTCCTTAGCATTTCCTACATCTCAGCCCCTTCTGTGTCTACACCTGCGGTTTCCATATGATCCTACACCTAAAGGTTCTGAATTCTACTGCTGAAACTGTCTGGAAGTGGAAGAAACCTATTTGGATCCAAAACGTCTACACTTGATGCTCCAGCCCAAGCCTTCGCCCTGTGATGGCATACTGTCATGGAAAGTGTGGCCTCTGCATATAGGCCTCCGAAAGTAATTCAGTTCTTTGTTCTAATGATTCCTTTGACAGTCTTTTTTTTTTTTGGGGGGGGGGTCAACCAATTATGTTAAATTTTTCAGTTCTAAGCTTTGAAATATGGCCCTTTCCATGTAAAAAAAAAGTCAACTGAAGGACTGCCATGTGATAGAACATTGGTGTGAAGGTGTCCTCTTCAATGCCAGTCAGGCAGAGACCTAAAAGATTGGTATTTTATTTTCTGTCTGAATGCTGTTCAGTGGAATGATGCTTTTTGTAAGTGTGAGTCTTACCAATGACATAACAGTTTAATATCTTTGAATGTTTTTAATGGCCAAGTTGCTGCTGAACTTGTACTAAATCAGGGGATCACAAAACTAGCTCTTACCTTTCCAAACTGTATTCATACCATTGATGTATCAGTTACCCCAAAGGCTCACCCAGGTCACTCAGCCACACTTGGTGAGGAATGCACCCAAGTGACTGTATAAAGTTGAGATCTTGGTTAATGGAAGGTTCTAATGAGATCGTGGTATCTGTTAGCCACCCGCGGTCACTTAGGTGGCTTAGGTCCAGCTGTTCTGGAATCTGTCCTGGCATCAGCATATCTGAATCCTCGTTTCGGCACATGAACAGAACAATTAGCAGCAGTTAATGCTAATGAAGAGCACATGACTCTATTTCTTCCAGTAATACTTTATGTTTTCCTAAATGATGTGGATTGTTCTTTTTCAGCTTTATTTTTAAAAGTGCCAAATCAGAAAGCCAACAAGTGGCCTGTGGCTGGGCCCTGCTTGGGACAACTAGAAACCAAGTTCATGTGACAGTCTTCACTTTTCTAGAGTTCACTAATGGACACTTTCCACTTGTTCTCTGGAGTTAAGTGTGTCTTTAACAATACATCTTAGTGGTCACAGGCCACACCTTGGTCACAGGCCATGCCTTCTTAAGTATGTATGAAACATTTTTAGAGATGAATATTACAGAATAGTTCTTTTAGTCATCTTTTCCTGAAATGAAACCCAAATTCTGCTCTAAGTTTTGAGTCTTTAATGGACTTCTAATGTACTGAGGTGGAAAATCCAGCCTCCACAGCCTCTGTCACCTATGAACATGAATGTACAAGACCCATGACTACAAACTTTGTTCTTAGCCCAGCCTTCTTTGGGTTGTGAAACCGATCTAATCTCACACTACTTCGGCAGCCGAGGGCACTGAAGCCATATGGGGTGGGCAGTGCATGCCTCCAGTGTTTCTCCTGGAGACTTTCCATTTCTTCAAAGTCCTGGACTCAAGTGTCAGTACTCAAGTATTAGGAAGTTTGCCCCAGTCTGAGATGTGCCTTTCCTTTGCTCACATATGTTGCTTTGTCCTGGTGATGAGTTTGTAAGCCTTCTTCCCTCCCTGCTCCTTAACAAAAGCAATGTGATGGACAGGTGATGCTCACGGTTCTGCCTGTGCAGATGCACGTGTGCTGATAGGGTTAGATAAGATGATCTCAAGTAACTACACCAGCTTTGGTATAGCAGTGAACTCTGGATGGTGCTGGGATCTGATCCAATGAAGAACACTTGCCATTCTCACTTAAGAGAATTGGCTTTGGGACTCTGTTAGCTTCGGGGAAGGAAACATTGTATGCTTGGCTCAGTGTGCTTGGCTGGTTAATCTTTGATAATTTCATCTGAATGAGATTTGCTGAATTAGTGAATATTGAATTTAAAACTAATTATGAGTGAAAAATAAAAGGGCCGTGCTTATGTCTGAACTTGCTGTGTTTTTGAGCTAGCACAAGCTCGGGAACCACAGCTCTGTACTCCATTTATGTTCACCTGTCCCCAGCATTAAAGAGGCTTATTGTCTGCCAGACTCACACCTGGCCAGGTCTTGTCCCTGCTCTCTTTCTCAGAAGCTTCTTGGCTGTGAACATGTCATAGTGTCCTGCAGTGTGGGTCTCTGGTGGATTGTTTTATGGTAGCACCCAAGTATTTTCCCCAACTTTTTCCTTTATTGTTATTACTAAAATTCCACTAATGGTTAAATATTCAATGATCTTTCAGTCTAGCAACTTATTGATAACTAGGTTTCTGATTTGTTTTAATTATAGCAGTTTGGGGGGGTGAATAGGGCCTTTGATTAATGTCAATTGAATTTGGGTTTCTAGTTTTTTCACAAAAACCCTCCCAAATACACTTTTCCTTTATACTTGGAAAAACTTCATTAATAGCTTCACTTAACTCTCAAAATATTATCCTGCTTGATTTTGAAATTTGAAAGTAGGTTACCATTTTGAGGCAATTAGATAAAAATTATGTAAATACAGACAATTACGATGTTTATAAATGGCATAACGTGAATGTACTAGCTACATTCTTTGCTGCAGATTTTTTTTGGAGGTGTGACATAGTATTTTTTTATGTTCTTTTTACTTCTTTTTTTTTTTTTTTTTCCGGAATACCTCCCCAGATCCAAAACTCTCCACAACTATTTCTATGACATAACACCCATTTGTCTTAAGTGCTTCAGTCTTTTGTTTTATTTCATGCACTGTGCCTTCAAAATGAAAACTTAAAAGGGACTTTAAAAGAATTGAATAGTAGTTTTTAAAAGTTAATCTGTGTAATTTATGTGAAATCTAACTGTAATGAGGTCCTTTGTTTTTTATATGTAAACAGATCTACTAATCCTGTATAAAAGTTATTTTATGATGTTTGTCTTTCTTTGTGTGTTGTCTCATAAGCTTTATTCAAAAACAGTAGACCAAAGGAGGTTACTGCTCTAATTCTAAAAGTTTTAAGCTTAGTTTTTCTACCTAACTTGAAGAGAAAATAGTACCAGAGTCAGGATACAGGGAGCCACCTATAAAGTGTTCCCATCTTTATGAATTGAATAGCAGAAGGTTTTGTTTCAGAAATGACTGTTTACATAGCTGCCACAACTGTAGCTCATTGAGAATGATGCGTTCAGAAGCACCACACACGCACAGTAGCCACCGGGGCCTTTAGCCCTGCACCACCCACTCCACAGGTATTCTGTGTGCTGCCTTTTAGATCAGGAAAGCCTGAGAGGCTTACAGACCCATGCTACATTTGTTCATGAAAAATCATGGTCCTTGTCCCAGATGAAACACAGTTAGAATAACCTGTCCTGGCATGTCAGGTATGGCTGCGATGAAGTCACTTTGCCCTTGTTATTTAATAAGTTTCCCCAATATTGCTGCTCTAATGGGTTGGGAATGTAGAGCTATCTAAGAAACATGGGCTGTGCTGACAGGGAACTCATAGTCCAGACCAGAGAAACAGAAACAGCAATAGACTGTGCTTTGGCGGCACTTGGCCTCTCTCAGAAGTTTCCTGAGAAAGTTCCGAGCCGTTTCAGTCTGGTCCAGCTTGCGAGAGATGTCTCTTGCAATGTGACCTTGAATTGCAAGAATCTCAGAGCAGGCTCAGCATCTCAGCCTCACGTCTGTTAAGGACCGATTGGAAGAGAATGGGAGGTGGGTTGATGAGATGGAGTCAGCGTGGTGTAGGCTCCAAGCTGAGTACCCGGAGTAGCCGGTGTCATTTTCCTTCCTTTGTTTCCTGGTGTGCTTGGTGGTCCATGGTCAGCCATCTGAACAGAGATCTCTTAGAGGCCATCTTTTCAATGTTATAGGTGTTTAGATAAGAAAACTTCCTGGAACTCTCTTCCACTGTGTGGTTCGGCGGGTTGTCTGGAGTATGATAAAAGTCTTAATTTTCCAGATGCTTCCTGCTTGTTTTTAGGTGAGATTGGACTGTATTCATGTTATTTTTGTAGAGGCTTTGTTTAACTGTTGGACATCCTGTCCTGAGTTTTACCACCTTTTTCATGCCTGAATCCAGACATCTTTTGGTTGTTTTTATAAACATAATCATAAACATGATTGTGCTCAGTTTTTCAGATGTCTAGGAATTGTTACCAGCGATGTAAATACCGTGGCCACTACCCGTATGCATCAAAATGCCAGCATGCACATCTGCATGTCTTATTCTCACTGGCATTCAAAATGCCAGCTCTAGTACAGATTCTCTGTTACTTACTAAAAATGTTAAATAACTTTGCATTAGTGACCTAGAACTTAGAAACCTAGCAGTGGAGTCTAATAAAGCATTAACCAGTAAAGGATTCCAGCAAGCATACCACTTGGTTAGTGCTTTTGGCTAGGGTCAAATGGGATGTTTTCCTGTTACTGTGTAACAATGTGGGTGAAAGGAGCAGGAATGAGAGGCTGGCCTCAGCCAGTAGAGTAGAGAAATTAAGAGGGGTTAAGAGTACAGTGCAGTTTTGAGTCCATCCTGGAAGAAGACTGAAGACAAAACGGTTTCATGATTCGATTGAAGGCAGTATGGTAATTATAAATGCTAGTATAGCTAGGTATAGTATAGCTCACACCTTCAATCCCAGTACTCAGGAGGCAAAGGCAGCCATGAGTTCCAGGCTAACCTAGTTTGCATAGTAAGATCCCCTACCTCCAAAGGTGGGGTCAGGGTTAGTATGGATACCTCAACTTTAACAAAAATTATGTATTCAAATAGAATGTGAAGAGACCAAGATAAAGTCAAAGCTGTAGTGGAAAATAAGAGCAATAATTGTAGAAAATTTTACAATTAGGAACATTTAGGAACAGTACAGAATAGGGACTGGTGAGATGGCTCAGCAGGTAGCAGCACTGACTGCTCTTCCAAAGGTCCTGAGTTCAGATCCCAGCACCCACATGGTGGCTCACAACCACCTGTAATGAGATCTGATGCCCTGACACCTTCTTCTGGTGCATCTGAAGACAGCTACAGTGAATTATGACGGAGCGAGCGCATTGGAGCGAGCAGGGCCAGAGGGAACGGGGCAAGAGCTGTACACATAAAATAAATAAATCTTTTTTTTTTTAAAGAAACAGTACAGAATAAATGCCTTGTTGATAATGTGGATTGTAGTCTGAGATTGTCATTGAGGTTGAGCCAAAGTGAAAGAGGTATAAGTAAAGTTTAGGTTGCTAGATCTCATGCTGGAGGCATAGCTCAGTGGTAAAGCAGTGGCCTACCATGCACGGGGCCCAGGGGTCATGGTTAAGACCTGGGCACCACCTGTTAGAATTTCAAGTATTTCCCGTGACTACAGCATCTCTACACACTGTCACCTGTCATGAGCATATCTTTTCTGAAAGAGCCCAGCATTTAGTATCTGAAAGGACACAAGGAACCTAAAATTGATCTTAATGATAGTGTATGGAATGAGTGTATGGGCAGGTTGTGGAGATGGCTGAATTAGAGGACTGCTGAATTTTTAGAAATAGCTTTGGGAGAGTTTCAGATATATGAAGTTGCCAAGAGAATTCAGAATTGACTGCTGAGTTTCTTGTGGAGGATATGGATGTTGGGACACAAGGAAGGGCTGTGCACAGTTTTCTATTTAACAGGATTTGAATGGGGTGAATTTGAGAAGGAACTGGGCATAGGAAGTAGGATGCCTAGAACCTGGCCAGCCATGTGGAACTCAGTCTCTGTGGAAGGGGTCCCCATTGTAGAGGCAGGGAGGACCTCAAAACTTTTCCACCACCAGAAAGACAAATAGAAAAGCTTCTGGTAGTTTCAGGTGTTGGCATTATCAAATGCTGTAAATCAAAAAACAAAAGGAGTCAATGGAGACTATTGCAGAAAACCATCAGATATAAGACTTCTGGAAACAAAAGATACAAAAATAAAATTAGAGTTGTTTTGGCCAGAAGACAAACATGTAGACATTCTTAGAAGTCTAATTTGACTCATTATATATGTTGGAAGTGTACTTTAAAAGTGCTGGCTAATACCTAAGTGATTCCAACATAGGGTATAACATCTTCAAGGATGAAGAGGAACTTGCAGATAGCTGGAAACACCACCAGCAGCCTAGCTGTCTCCCAGTATTTCATTACAGAATAACGCACAACAGAAAAGGGGTGGGCATAGTGGCACACACCTGTAATCTCAGCCATACGCGGCAAAGAAGGAGGACCACTAATTTCGAGGCCAGCCTGGGATACATAGCAAGAGCCTGTCTCAGAGAAAAAGAAAAATGCATATACTTGTAAATACCAAAATCATATACTCATAATTTGAAAGCAGAGAATATTAGAATCAAATTTAATAAAATGAGAAAAATAACACCACAGCATGTATCTTCTACCTAACACCACCTCCCTCCCCTCCCCCTTCCCTCCTACTAACCCCCTTCCCCATCCCCTCCCCATTCCGAGTCCCACCAGCACTGAAAAGCAAACTGTAGGGAAGATGAGAGGCATGTCAGTAAATGGATGTGACACTCCAGGGTTTATCTAGAACTACTGCCCGAAAGACAAGCCTGCTGCCGGCTGAAGGGTCTAATGGGGTACACAAATCAAACATCCCGTGCTAATCCATCATGAAGAATTTATTTCAAAACAGTTCTTTGGTACACATAATTTCACCATGAAAGACGCAAACATTTCTATGCTAATTGAGCTAAACTTGCTAGTTTATGTTTACCCTAACATGGCTGAATATGTGCTACTCAGACACAGCAGCCATCGTCAATACTTCTTGGTTTTATAGTCATCAGCGCTGAGACTGCTTCCTTGAGCCATTTCAGAAGTTGAGAGTTCTTTCCTAATCCCAAGCCAAGAGTCATTGAGGAAATTTTTAGAAAAGCCATCAGCCACTCAAACAGCAGTTTTTAAAATCAAACATTCTAACACACCACACCCCAAATAATTGGATACTTACATAAGGAGGAATGACAATAGGAAAAAAAATCTAGTCTTTCTTTTCCATTATTAAGCCATTTTTTTATTTATTTATCATATGTAAGTACACTGTAGCTGTCTTCAGACACCCCAGAAGAGGGCATTGTTGTCTCCCGGTTAGTGCTCTAGGACTGGGATGAACAATTATCTGTGGGAGCAAGCAGTTAGTAAGGAAAGACACAGACGCCAGGTAGAAGTGATAAGAGAGAGAGCTTTACTGTAATTCACTCAGTATTTATAGTTAGGCTTGGGAACTAGACCCAGAGGAATTCGACACTTGCCCATATAACATAAACAGGAGAGAATCCATTACCACCAGACCAGAAGGAGATCTTGAAAGGAAGATCCGGTAAACCTTTTAACATAAGTATGAGACTTGCTAAGTCTATGATCTAAGGAGCAGCAGTCAGGACTCCTTCACACAGCAGGTGCTCAACTCCAGCTTGCAGCCTGTCGGGGCTGCTTACAGAACCAAGTCACTCCCAAGCAACAAGGTTGGGGGACGGAGTCCACAGGGCATCAGGTCTCATTACAGATGGTTGTGAGCCACCATGTGGTTGCTGGGATTTGAACTCAGGACCTTTGGAAGAGCCGTCAGTGTTCTTATATTAAGCCATTTTTAATAAGGGCTGGAAACTTTGTACAGTAAAAACTCTACACTTTGTAATATAAACAGTCTCAAATCTGAGCTGGGTGTTGCTGGCCAAATTTGTTGCCCTTATGTCATGTGATGTCATGCACAGTGGGAAGTGTGGGTCATGTGCTCAGAACCAAAACTGGAGTGAAGTATTCTGAGAAAACATGGGCAACCTCAGCCAGATACCTTGGAATCACTGAACATTTGATTTCTTGTCTTTTTGGTTTTTGTTTGTTTATTTTGTTTTGTTTTTTCCGAGACAGGGTTTCTCTGTATAACCCTGGCTGTCCTGGAACTCACTCTGTAGACCAGGCTGGCCTCAAACTCAGAAATCCACCAGCCTCTACCTCCCAAGTGCTGGGATTAAAGGCGTGCGCCACCATTGCGTGGAGTAAGTGTGATCTGAGTTGCATAGGTGAGAGCTGAAGAGGCCATCTTTGCAGCATAGCTTCTAATGAAGCACAGAACACAGAGGAGAGGCACCCTTTCGACAATTCGGAATGAAAGAAGAGCAAAAGCCTTGATTTGATTTTGAATCCTGTCAGATGAGAACTGGAGAGTTGGGGTGCTTTCATCCCCGTCAACAAAAGCATCCACTGAAGTACCTGACTTCTCTCCGTCGACAAGAAATCCTAGCCGTGAAAATAAGATGCGACTACCAGGGGTGGAGGGCTGACTCAGCAGTTTCGAGTACCCGTTCCTCTTGTAGACGTCCAGATTTAGTTCACAGTTCACACGGTGGCTGACCATGCCTAACTCCAGTTCCTGGGGACCTGACACCCTCCTCCTACCTTTGAGTACCAAGTATATACACAGTGCACATTCATGTGGGCAACACACTCTTACACATAAAGATGAACTGTTTTTGAAAAATAGATACAGATTTTTAAAATAAATGGTAGATAATATGATTATATGGAAAAATAAAAAAATAATTTACAAATTATAAATAGAATTTAGTTCTACCTGTAACTCTTGGCAGATTGAGTTCACGTGGATTTTATTATGAGCAATTAGAAAAGTTGGGCTGGGCATAGTGGCACACACCTTTAACCGCAGTATTTAGGAAATAGGCTGATGGACCTCTGTGAGTTCAAGGCCAGCTTGATCTGTTGTACAGAATTTCGTGACAGCCAGCGCTATGTAGTGAGACCCACTGTCTCCAAAAAAAAAACAACAACAAAGAACTAAAACAACAACAACAACAAAAGCTGGGATAGGAGAAATAAAACACACTAAAGAACTGGGGAACTACTAAGAAGAGCTCAGTGCCCTAAGCATGGCTTGTTTCCTAAATGGAGAGAGAGAGTGGCACCTAAGAGCAGAGAAGCCAAGCAAGTACAGGATGCCAGGCAGGTTTAGACGTAGTCACTGGTTGAGTGACAACAGGTCCAACGTGTCACACAGTGGACACAGGTGTACATACTTTCTGTTGGAAAATGAATGGCTGCCCAGTAAAAGTGAGGGCTAGCCCAAACTTTGGCAGAGAAGCCGGCTGGGCATCATTTCCACCCACAGTGGATTGAGCTGATCTGCCCTACCCTGACTGCCAGCATAGAGTGTGATACATTCTAGGTCAGAGAAATGGCCGCAGGTAAAGCATGGGTCACACAGGCCTGAAAGCTGCGCTCCATCTCCAGAATGCCCCCACCCACCCACAGTGATAATAATAATAAGTAAGAATTTTCAAAAGAAAATTCTGTTCAGTGGATGATAATAATCATCCAACTATCCAGAGCTTCAATGTCTTAAAAAAGTTGTATCTACAAAACAGCATTCTACCAAAAGTTACCTATCAACAGAAACATCAAAGGAAGGCTGTATCAGGTTAAGACCCGTAATTCCTACAAGTTAGAAAACCGAGGCAGGAGGATCACTGCAAATTTGCGGCCAGTCCAGGCTGCATACCTCAAGGCCCACTAAATTGCAGATTAGAACATGCATCTCAAATTTTTAAAAAATGAGGGGAAGATTGGGAGTAAGGAGTGCCAGAGACCAAGAGAAAGAGTTACCATGGTTACCTGAATGTGTGAAGCCAGAGAAACCTATGTGCTGTGGGATATGAGCAGGGTGGACAACAAAGCCACATCACCGGAGCAGAAAACAGAGTAGCGGCATCTTTCATAGGTACTCTGAGAATTCCTCCAGGCCTAGTTAGACTATAGGCCAATAACCCCAGCTACGTGGGGACATTAAAAGTTCAGAACTTGTAGGGTACAGAATAAATTCAAGACCAGAGCAAGCAATTTAGTGAGACTCCTCTAGAAATTAAAAATAGGCTGGCGGGGAATGGGGAAGTGATCCTACCATGGTTAGTTTCCTAATTAACTTTCATTCAGCAAAGAGCAAGCATGAGAACTTGAGTTTGATTCCGCAGCACCCACATAAAAATGCTGGATGATGCTGCATGTACTCTTTAGTGCTGGGAGGGCAGGGACAAGAAGATTATCTTCCTTGGGCTTGCTGGTTGACCAGTCTAGGCAAATCAGTCCAGTGTTTCCAAAAATAAGGCAGAGAACTCCTGAGGAAGACACCGACTTCAACCTCTGGCCTACACACACAGACACACAGATGCATGCACGCACAGACATATAAAGAAGGGCTGGAGCAGCCATTCAGTGGTAGAGCATGTGCCTCAATATGGCAGCCCTAGATCCATGCCCAGCATTAGGGTGGAAAAACCACTCTTCTGAAATCTGAACCTGTCTGGCTACCTGTTCCAAACTCCAGAATTACATCATGGAAAGTGCAAAAGATGTCACTCTCCTGCCAAGCCAAGGGCTGTCCCACACTACCATGCCTTGCCTTGTGCTCCTGAAAACTTTGATCAGGAAGGACTCATGGAACACTGCAGATTATCCCACAGCACTGCTTCTGCCTCTGTGGGTTTGTCCCACATGATCCTCAATGCTGGGCTGAGAACTCAACAGTCCCTGTGACAGCCTCATAGAACACACCCTGCACCACCAGCAGCTTCCTCCACTCCTTTGTGGGGTGAAGTATTGAAGACCTGCTGAGTCAGGCCTTAGAGTATGCCATCATCAGTCAAGGAGCAGAGTCCTTTGCTGTTTGTCTCATGTGACAGGGCTCTACCTACACAACACATTAGGAAACCAGCCATGGCATGGGAGAGGATCACTTCTGACAGAAAAAAAAAAAATGTGTCCTCGGGTCAGAGCCCTCTTTTTTTTTTAGGTTCTTGCCTGTATGGTCTTCTCCACTATTAACCTTGTTTGTCATATTGTCATACGGCCTAGCCTTTGGTCTCAGTTAATACCTGGAGCTTCTGCCTCTTAGTCTGACAGAGAATCCAGCTTCCCACCTTTACCTGCCAGTCATTTCCCGCTTGTTTTTTTTTTTTTTTTTTTTTTTTTTTTTTT
>NW_022196911.1:72428949-72435749 GCF_008632895.1 Mastomys coucha | reverse complement strand
TTTTCTGCCAGTGTTTATTTCTCAGGTCCTCTGAGCTAGGGAAGGCCTCTCCTGGGTCCTGATAGCCCCTGAGCTGTAAGAATGTGCTGACAGCCTCCTGGGGGCGCTGGTGCACCTCTGTGCTGCCGAGCCTCCTGGTGGTAGGTCTTGGGTGCATCCAAAGAAATGTGTCAAGAGCTCTCTGGTACAAACATTCTTGAACTTTGCATGGTCTAGTGCTGGGACTTTTGATTAGAGATATTTTTCTAAACCTCTTGTAGGGCCTTAGAATAACTAAGTCTTAAGTGCCTGCTATGTAACAGCACCACACATACTGAGTGCAGAGGTCTTTATATTGTGCTAATACGTAAGTAGTGAGGAGAGTCTGATAAAGGAGGTGCTGAGGGTATGGTTTTCTGCTTTTCATTTTTTAATTAATGAAGTGTTTCCCCAGAACCTCTCTACTGGAAGCCTGCTTCCATCCCGGAGCATGAAAAGGAATCCTCCTCAAACAACTAAAGAGCGGAGAGTTAGAGGCTTCGCTATCTTCTACTTGATACATAGATTAGCCTGAGCATTGCTTTCTTACCCGACATGGTGTCCAGAAACCTGGCTTCTATGTCTAAATTTGTTTTTAAAAATCCTGCCTTTCAATGTGGACAGAAGCCACAGGAAACCCAGTGTCAATACTCTGTTGACAATCCCAAGAAGACACTGTTGGGAAGTCATGGCTTATTTCTGAGCAGTTACGGAAAGCTGTCTACCGGTGCTCCCTTCAGGACCACAGCAAGAAATCTGCAGTTAGCATTTCCAGGAGTAGTAGTAAATACCAGACTTAGATGTTAACCCAGTCTGTATGAGCAGTCCTCTGACTCACCAATAAATACCAGGGGTTTAATTCATTTGTTATTGCATACCTATGTTTGTGTGGTATCTGTGTACATATATATGCGTGTTTGCGTGTGTGTGAACATACACACACGTGTATGTGCATATGTACACTAGAGCTTCCTGTCAAGTGTCTTCCTCAATTTAGAGTCTGTCACTTGAATAAAGCTCAGCGATTTGGATAGCCCCGCTAACCAGCTTGCTTCAGGCGTTTCCTGTCTCTGCCTCCCAAGTGCAGGGGGTTGCAGGCGGAGGTCTCAAGTGATAGTGGACGTTAGGCTTTTGCACGCTGCTCTGGGCCTCTTCCCACGTACCGTGGGAGCGCGAGCCCAGAGGCTTAGTAATCAGTGAACGCCGCGGAGCTCACGTATAGAAAACTACTTTGTTTTCTAATATGTTATTACTTGGAAATATTCAAATGTTAAGATCCATTTCTTACCTATAATTTCTGGAATAAATTCCCTCAGACTTCCCTGAATTGAGATCATCTCTGTAGGTACTTGGGAGGAGGTTTGACCTGAACCTTCATTTGAAGGACCCAAGAAGCACACGCCCACCTGGGCACACCCACCTGGCCTGTAGAACCAAAGGTTTATTTTTCTTGTCTTAAGCACACTTTATGTACTTCTCTTTTTTTTTTCCATTTAATTTTTTTACTTTCTCACTTTACATCTCGCTCAATGCCTCCCTCCTGATCACCCCTTCTCACAATCCTTCCCCCATCTGCCCTCCCCTTCTCCTCTGAACAGGTGGAAGACCTCTGGTCATCCCCCTACTCTGGCACTTCAAGTGTCTTTAAGGCTAGGCATTTTCTCCTCCACTAAGGCCAGACAAGGCAGCCCAGCTAGAACATATTTCACAGACAGGCAACTGCTTTTGGGATCGCCCCCATTCCATTGTTTGGGACCCACATGAAGACCAAGCCACACATCTGTTACATATGTGTGGGGAGACCTAGGTCCAGCCTGTGTATGTTCTCTCCCCAGAAGCTGACTCAGACAGATGCAGACACCCACAGCCAAACAGTGGATGGAGTGTGGGGACTCTTATGGAAGAACAGGAGGAATGATTGTGGGCTCTGAAGGGGATAGGAACTCCACAGGAAGACCAACAGAGTCAACTAATCTGGACCCTTGGGGCTCTCAGAGACTGAACCACCCACTAAAGAACATACATTCATGTACTTCTAATAAGACTTTCCACAAAGTGAAATCATTGTGTTCTGGCTCATCACTGTGGAATGTAAATACATTTCATTATTTTCCCAGAAAAATAGCAATAGTCCAGTAGGAAGTACAATTATTTTTCAACTGTCACTCAAACATTATTAAAATGATGGCAATGAATAAATTCAAGAACAGACAGAAAATAAAGAGATAAGATGAATTGTTGCAGAGAATTTAAATGGAAACCCTCATTTCTAGACAAGATAGACATGTTTGTATTCTCTCTAATAAGGACAGTGAAAATTTGTCCATCATAGGTAGAACAACTGGACGTTGAAAAGAGGAAAGATGTCAGAGGCTAGAGACCTTGGGATCCAAAGAACACGGTGCCAGTGAGCTTTCTGAGGGTTATTTTGGGTCTTATATATACCCACATCTCACCAGAAACGGCAAAAGGACTAGAAACACTGTAAGCCAGCGGCTTTCAACCTTCCTGGTGCTACGACCCTTAATACAGCCCCTCATCTTGTGGTGACCTCCAACCATAAAGTTATTTTCACTGCTACTTCATAACTGTAATTTTGCTACTGCTATGAGTCGTAGTGAAAATATCTGTGTTTTGTGATCATCTTAGGTGACTATGAAAGGCTCCTTTGACTCCCAAGGAAGTCACAACCCACAGGTTGAGAACCATTGCCCTGGCTGTCCTGGAACTCACTGTGTAAACCAGGCTATCCTCAAACTCACAGAAATCTACCTGCCTCTGCCTCCCAAGGGCTGGAATTAAAGGATCGCACCACTACATCCAGCTATAAACAAAAGTGTGACCAACGATTTTAAAAAGAGTCAGCAGGAGCACTTGGGAGGCAGAGCCAGGCGGATTTCTGAGTTCGAGGACAGCCTGGTCTACAGAGTGAGTTCCAGGACAGCCAGGGCTATTCAGAGAAACCCTGTCTCAAAAAACCAAAAAAAAAAAGAAAGAAAGAAAGAAAAAGAAAAAGAAAAAAAAAAGAGTCATCAGAGAACAGTTCCCACAAAGCAAAGAAGTGAGTACAAAAGACCTGAAAATTTCAATAATGGAAATAAGCTCACCAAAGGAGTTCAGCAGCAACATGGAGCGGGCAGGGAAACACCTGCTTGTCTGTCAATCAACCTGAAGGCAGAATGGTAGACATTCTCCAACTAGAACAATGGGAAATAGAATTTAAGAAATGCATAGCCAGGGACCTGGGGAGATGGCTCGGCATCCTGATTGAAGAATGATCTGCAATTGCTATGATATATATATATATATATATATATATATATATATATATATATATACACACACACACACACACACACACACACACACACATACACGCACACACACACACACACAGTGTTTCTCTGTGTACTCTGTGTAGCCCTGGCTCTCCTGGAACTCACTCTATAGACCAGGCTGGCCTCAAACTCAGAAATCTGCCTGCCTCTGCCTCCCAAGTGCTGGGATTAAAGGTGTGCGCCACCACTGCCCAGCTTGCTGTGCTATTTTCAAATGAGTGTGGTTTTTTAGGTGTATAGCAAACAGAAATGAAAGAAAGAGACAGCAAGCAGGATATAGTAGTTTGTGAGATCATCTAGCAGAAAGCAATGGAGGAGACCTGAAGAGCAAAAACCAGTTGGAGCCTCTCTCTGACCCAGTAAAAGGCTTCTCTTAGGTGAGATGTCCAATGAGCCATTCCCACCCTTGGCATCTCTATGTCGGGAAGACCAGAGGGAATAATTGGCCTTCCAGCTGTGATCAACGGCACAGTGTGTTGACTCAAATACTTACTCTCCTTGTGCCCTCATGGACCTGGTATTTTTATTCTTTGGGCCATTTTTGCTATTCTACTTTTGCTTTCTCACAGGGCCAGCCAGCCAGCTCATCCCCAGCCGGGAGGCGGGGTGTCTTTGGGACACTTAAAGAGAGACATGCTTGGGTATTAAGTATGTATGTGACTGGGGCATGGGGTGACAACTTTTCAATGAACTTAAACAACACATAACAATTTATTAATATAATGCATATTATACCCAACCAGTAAATTGCTTGGCATACAAGCATTAGGATGTGAATTCAGATCTCTAGAACAAACATTTTGCCAGGAGTGGCAGCATATGTCTGTAATCCCAGCACTGGGGAGGCAAAACTGGGGCTTGCTAGCCAGCTAGTCTAACCAAATCAATGAGCTTCAGGTTGTGGGCACATGGAAGCTGTTAGCAAAGGACAGAGGACTAGGGCTCTGCTGTAGAAATAGGGAAACCATCCAGGGAAGAAAGCTTCACATGTTGGACGGAGGAAGATGGGCAGAGCTGGAGGTAAGAACAGGAAAAGAACCACTGGCTCTGAGAAAGGAATGCTGATTGAAGATACTTTTCTTTTTCTTTTCTTCCTGCTCCTCCTCCTCCTTGAGACATTTATCCAACTACCTGGCCTTGAACTCCCTATGTAGCTGAGGATGACCCTGAATTTCTGGTCTTTTTATCCCCACCTTCTGAGTACTAGGATTAAAGGCATAAACCACCATGTTCTGTTTATGGAGTGCTGGGGACCGAACCCAGACTCTCTTATATACAGGCAAGGCACTTTACCCATTAAGCTACACCACTCAACCCCCGGCCCCAAGTCATCTTATTTAAGGGGAGACCTGCTGAAAAGAGGAACAATCCGAGATGAACAAATTGAAGATTGAAGGCGCAGAAAGATGTGGTGGTATGAACACCGAGAATAGCTAAACCAAGCTTTCAAACGTGCTAGTTAAAGCCGTAAAATAAATTGTCCACCAGGTGGCAGTGTCTACGGAGACTCGCGTATCCCATCAGCCTCGGCGCTCGGAGTAGAAGAAGGCGTAAAGGTGACTCTCTGGCCTTCCAGGCCTCTACTCGCCTGTCCCGACTGACGTTGGGCAACAAAGATGGCGGCGGGAACCAGCAATTACTGGGAAGGTGAGGGCGAGGCCTCTGAGCGGGTCCCGCCGGGTGCAGAGGGGACTTAATGAGGCTGGATCTTGAGGGACGCAGCAGAGGGAAGAGCCAGGCCTCAGGAACGGCCATACTTTGGGATGAGGTTGTCTGAGAGGAACCCTGGGCCTGGGAACTTGGGGAAGGAGCTGGGGCGGAGTGAACCGGACCTGGGAATGGGTTGGGTCTTGGAGTTGGGGGAGCCGGGATGGAGAGGAAGAGGCGCCTGAGGCTGCAGATAGAAGTGCCTGGGGGATAGTGAGACTCTCTGGATGGGGCTGCGGGGACGAGCTCTTGGGAGGAGTGTGTTGAGCAACAAGATCCAGAGCCCGGAAGACGAGTAGTCAGAACCTTGGAGTTGAGGTCACTGTCAGAAAACTAAGTGTCAGTGCCAGCCTTGCGGGAATTTTTAGTGGACTGTCTCCTCCTGGACGCCAGCTGGCAATTTGAGATAGAGACTTTATTGACGACTGGGTGACAGAATACTGAAAACAACTGTACCTTCTGCCCTGGACTCCAAGATCAGTTTTGTTAAAAATGATAGTTAAAGGGTTTTAATGAATACATTTGCCATTCTTCTCCCGCCAAGAAAACATTCAGTTGTGCTTATTTGATTCCTGAAAGTCTGGTCCACTCAAGTGAGGTCACACAAAAACCTTCCTAGTCCACAGTGATCCGCAGAGATCAGAAATGGCTCACCTTTTTTCATTTAACCGTTTGCTTATTTAGTTTTTAAACCGATTTCCTCTTTTTGTCCCATGAAGCCCCTGGGAAATATGGTATTGTCAACATCAGCCAGTAGATCTAGGACTGACTTTTATGCTCTGTCATGTTTCCAAAATGCTTTCTACTTTATGTTTTTCATTAGACTAAATACATAAGTAGAATTACAGAGAAGTAATAGTTTTATACATAGTTTTATACATAAAATAATTTTATACTTTAAAACATGTTTTTAAAATGTCCTTTGGAAATACTTGTCGTAGCTAGAATTTCTTTTTAAATGCTGTAGATAGAAGTGGCTGCTGGTACCTTTGATAGTCATTAGGCTATGGGTTTTTGAAACACTATGCTGTAATAATAAAGGCAGGCCATAATTGACAATATATCTTTGTACCAGATGCTTTAAGCATGTGTAGGAAAACTGAAGGCTTGAGGTTTTAAAATGAGCTGAATCGTCAGTAAGTCTCAAAGACAATAGGGGCTGAGCTGACGTTAGGAGTGGGGTTTGGTCTCTGGGTAGATAGACTCCACATATAATTCTGCTTTCTGCCTTTGATTGCAAAATATAATGAAGCAATGTCTTGATATTCTTTAGTCCTGAGACATTCTTACATTATTCCTTCCTGTATTTTACTCCTTTCATTTGAATTCCACCATGAATACATATTATATGCATGCATACATACATATTGGGTACATAAGATACTACACCAGTTTATCTTTTTTTTTTTTTTTTATGGGTATGAGTACACTGTAGCTGTACAGATGGCCATGAGCCATCATGTGTGTGGCTGCTCTCAGGCACCACTCATTCTGGCGTAATTCACTGTAGCTATCTTTAGACGCACCAGAAGAGGGTGTTTGATCTCATTATGGGTGGTTGTGAGCCACCATGTGGTTGCTGGGATCTGAACTCAGGACCTTCGGAAGAGCAGTCAATGCTCTTACTGGCTGAGCCATCTCACCAGCCCCAAAACATGCTTTTTAAAAACCTGTCACAGTTGTATTTTTGTCTTGTTCATAGTGTACTGTTTGTTTTTACCCAACCCCCATTTTTTT
>NW_022196911.1:72385281-72428939 GCF_008632895.1 Mastomys coucha | reverse complement strand
TTTTTGTTAATTTGCTTTTTCCTTGTGTTTAATTGCTAAGGTATTTTGCCTGTATGAAAAAAAAAAATCCAAACTCCTAACAGAGTTTTGAAACATAAAAAGAGAATTGTGTCAAAAAGAATGCTGGCTTCTTACAAAGTTAGCTGGTAAACTGATGTGAGGATTATAAACCATCTTCATTTCTTTGTGATTTATATTCTCTCCTTGGTCATTGTTGTAAGTGTTCTCGGGGATGCTATGGCACTGGCTGTCAAGCTATCTTTGAAAGAAAAGTGACAGGTTGTGTGTCTCCCATCTGAAGTTTAAATACTTGACCAGTTTACTTTTTTAGATACGCCTTTGGTTTCCGAGTAACTAGATCAGAGATCAATATGTGATTATTTTCATAGTTGCTTTTCTTAAAATAGTCTTATGAATTTAACGACTACTGACAGACTAATGATTTACTTTTGTAATTTTCTTAAAGATCTCAGGAAACAAGCTCGACAGCTAGAAAACGAACTTGACCTGAAACTAGTTTCCTTCAGTAAACTGTGTACGAGCTACAGTCACAGCGGCGCCCGGGACGGAGGACGCGATAGGTATAGGTACTGCCAGACTCTTGTACACTTTAAACTCTGTGGTGCTTTTCAAAGGAAACTGACAGAGAACCTGGTCTGCTGCTCAACTGCTGATGTTTTGATCTTGTCATTATCTTTGTGTGTGTGTATGTGTTTGTCTGTGTGTCTGTATCTGTGTGTGTGTATCTTACTGAAATCCTTCCTAATTCTTAAGACTAACATTTATTTGAGATCTCAGACAACGATTGTGATAGCTCAGGAAGAAACTTCTAGAGTTTAAAAATGAGTTTGTATCAATAGTAAGTTTCTGAAGCCAGTCTTGTACACCTCTGCCAGCACTAGAAGACCAAGACAGGGGACACATGATTGTAAACTCATTCTGGGCTCCCTTAGCAAATCCAAAGAAATTTTATTCTCAGTCAGTTCACAGAAGTGTCGGTTTGCCCACATCATTTTTGTTTTGTTTTGTTTTTGTATTTTGAGACAGGGTTTCTCTGTGTAGCCCTGGCTGTCCTGGAACTCACTCTGTAGACCAGGCTGACCTCCAACTCAGAAATGCCCCTGCCTCTGCCTCCCCAGGGCTGGGATTAAAGGTCTGCGCCACCACCACTATCTTGTTGATATTTTTATTTTCTAATTTCTGAATGGAACTGGATACAAGTATGCAAACTGTTTTCCTGGTGTTTGTTTTAGAATGAATCTAGTGCAGGATCCTCACAGTCATGGAAGTTTGCTGCTGTTGTTGTTGCTGCTCCTGCTTTTGAGAAACTAGATTATTAAGCTCAAGGAACGGTTGGGGTTTTTTTGGTTTGAGACAGGGTTTCTCTGTGTAAACAGCCCCTGGCTGTCCTGGGACTTGCTTTGTAGACCAGACTGGCCTCCAACTCATAAGAGATCCACCTGCCTCTGCCTCCCTAGTGCTGGGATTAAAGGTGTGTACATGTCTGGCTGAAAGTCTATATTTTTAAATCTTATGATTACTTAATCATTTGTTTAAAAAAAAATAAGGAAATGTTTCAGGTTCTTAGAAATATAAGGAATAACATCATGAATGCTATTTTGTTAGTATCTCTTTTTAAGAAATAGTCATTGTTGGGGCTGGTGAGATGGCTCAGCGGGGAAGAGCATTGACTGCTCTTCTGAAGGTCATGAGTTCAAATCCCAGCAACCACATGGTGGCTCACAACCACCCGAAATGAGATCTGATGCCCTATTCTGGTGCATCTGAAGACAGATACAGTGTACTTACATATAATAAATAAATAAATCTTTAAAAATAAAAAAAGAAAGAAAGAATCATGGCAAGTTCAGATGAAGCCCCTGGTAGTGTCCCACACTGTCCTCCTCATTTACATAGAAATATCACTGTTTTTGTTACAGATCTTGGTATTTCTAGGTAATTCATAGTATTTTATAAAAGCTATTTTGTAGTTTGCTTTTTTTTAATTTAACATCTTTGAAGTTCAGCTGTGGGTGCATTTGGTTACTGTCTTTATTTGCTACATATATTAAACTACTATATTAGGACTTAACTATTTGATAGACATTTCTAATTTTGCTACTTAGTAATAATTTTAATAGCTAATATGATCACTGTATTTAAAGTTCTGTTCTTAAAAATTTGTATAAATATTGCTATGAACATTTTCACCCAGATTGTACTTATGTATACACCCAGTAATGAGATTATTGATAGCAGAGTTGTCATTTGTTGATCAACTCTTATTTCTGTATTTTTTGATGACTAGTGGAGGATGGATATTTTCTAGCTAATGTTGACAACAAAACTGAGCTCGAATCCCCAGAGCACACATCCTAAGGCTACTGTGTTGTATTCATCCCAACAAATCTCTTTTCACGAATGTAGCCAGTGTTGATCCTTTTTCATAAGGGCTGTGGCTTGCAAAGTTAGCAGGTACAGTGTGTTGACTCTGGGACCTAGAAACAAGCTAGCGTACCCCATGGACCCCAGTGCTTTGCACACTTTCATTCACCAAGTAAGGAGCCTGAGGATCATTTTTGCTTTTGTTTCTTAGTGGGTAAACTTTCTGTTCAGAAAGCCTTTTTCTGGATTTAAGGCTCACATTTGTTTTTTCCAGCGAGTATACAATTTTATATCTCAAATCTGCCAGGAAATATTGTTATAGGCTGCTTTTCCTCTGCTCTCTGCTTGGATTCCCTTTTAAAGAAACAATGTCTTGATAACATTCTGAATTCAGCTACAAACTGGGGCTAATTCTGCTTTCTCTAGAGAGCCTAAGGTTATGAGGTTGCAGGCTGAGGCTGGAGCTCTGGGTTTGGGAACTATAATCCCCAGCTCTGGAAAATAAAGACTGACTGTGCATGTGTCTTAGGGTTTTACTGCTGTGAACAGACACTATGACCAAGGCAAGTCATATAAGGACAACATTTCATTGGGGCCGACTTACAGGTTCAGAAATTCAGTCTAGGATCATCAAGGCAGAAACATGGCAGCATCCAGGTAGGCATGATGCAGGCATTGCTGAGAGTTCTACATCTTCATCTGAGGCTGCTAGTAAAATACTGGCTTCCAGGCAGCTAGGATGAGGTCTTAAAGCCCACACCCACAGTGACACACCTACTCCAAAAGGGCCACATCTCCTAATAGTGCCACTCCCTGGCCAAGTATATACAAACCACCACACGTGCTCAGTGTTTGTTTTGATTTCCAGATTGGAAGCATGTCACATGAATAAAGTCATCAGTGAACAGAACTTTTCTCTTAGAAGTCTTGGGGTTTTTTTCTGTATGTTGAGAGTCAAGAGCTATGGATCATCTCACACCTATTAAGTGAACTAAATTCAACTGAATCCTAATGTTATAGAGAATGAGGGTTTTTTTTAAAAGATTTATTTGTTTTATGTAAGTACATTGTCACTGTCTTCAGACACACAAGAAGAGGCTCCATTACAGATGGTTGTGAGCTACCATGTGGTTGCTAGGAATTTAACTCGGGACCTCTGGAAGAACAGTCATCGCTCATAACCAGCCCTGAGAATGAGGGTTTTTTTAACCATTTCCCTGGACTTCTTTACTGTTCTAAGAATAGTGAATATGGAATATCCAGTAGTAGAGATTGCCCTGTTACTCATTCATTCAATAAATATTTAAAGAACAGTAAATACCATTTGCTGGGCATATGTATATGAGAAGACAAGTAGTTTCCTTCTTGAGCTCTGCTGGCCCATTGTTCTCTTCAGTGTACCTTGTAGGAGGGTTCAGATCAGCAGTATAGAGAGCTGTTCCCTGGTTGTACATCCTAGGAGATACGCTCACAACCTTGGTTTATGGTATACAATAAAAAACTGACCCCCAGTCTCCACTTTGATCACTGTGTGGTCCAAGCTGGTCTCAACCCTGTTACCTTCCTACCTCAGCCTCCCAAATACTGGAATTACAGGTGTATACAGGTGTGTGCCTGCCTAAGAACTAGATATTTTTATGTCATGCTACAAAGCATAGAAATGGGAATGTTTAAAGAAGAAATGAAGCTTATGACCCAGTGAAATATCTGAAGTAAGAATCCATATTAAAGCCGGGCATGGTACATGCCTATAATCCCACACTGAAGAGAGTAGAACAGAAAGACCACAAGTACCAGGCTAGCTTGGCCTGTGTATACAAAACAAGCCTCTGTCTTTAAGGAAGAAAAAATCTGGGGCTGGCGATATATCTGCTTTTGCAGAGGACCTAGGTTTGATTCTCAGCAGCTACATGGCCACACTCACAAGTGCTTATAATCGAAGTCTAGGAAGCTGGTGCCCTCTGGTCTCTCCCAGCTCTAAATGCACATGATGCACATAAACTCACAAAGGCAAACAAGCATACCCATAAGTAAAGTAAAATAAGTAATGTTTTTAAAAGTTCTTACCAGCAGCTCTTTAGCAGCTTCACTGATTGTTTTCACTGTGAAAGTAAACACTTGAGGGAGCAGTGGTCGCTGAGGTGCTTTTGATGTTGAACTGATGGCAGTCTTTGAGTTGTCACATTCAAATACTGTGCAAGAGCAGGAATCAGTCTCCACTCAGGTGGGAGAGTGTGGTCCATTTTGTTTGTGTTGGGAATAACTGATCTGTATTAAGCTGCTTGTGAGATCATGTGTACAGTATGGGTTTCTAAGAAAAGGTACTGGTTTTGAGAAGAGATAAATGAAACTTTAGAATTTGCATCTGTCAGACATCTTTCATCTGTGAAAAGTCAGATTTATGAGTGGCTGTTCTGATATAAAGAGACATTAAACACATTCTCATAAACTAGGATGAGGTGGATGTGTGTTATGAGTGGAAGGGAGGGGTGCTGGTCTGAAGGCATGCTGGCCTCGGCTGTTAGCCTGAATGCTGTCTGCTGGGTCCTGAATAACTGCTTCTAATCAGGTCATTTAAATCTCAGGGTTTTTTTTTTTTGTTGTTGTTGTTGTTGTTGTTTTTTGTTTTTGGGGTTTTTTTTTTTTTGTTTTTGTTTTTGTTTTTGATAAGAGCCATTAAAGGAAGAGGGAATTTAAAGGCACAAGAAACCATTTTTTGGGGGGAAAAAAAGCTAAAGATCATTTTTTCTTAGGCTCCATAACGTAATCTGTAGCCAGTTTTTTCCTTCACTATTGTGAGTTTTTTGCTGCTTTTCCATTATTCTTTCAGAATTTTAGTTGATTAGAGTATTCCTTGTCATTTGGGGGAGGGTGCACAGCATTTGGAATGCCTTTCTATCATTTATATTTTGTTCTGTTTTTTAGTATTTTAGGATGTATGGAGTTTTTTTCCATTGATTTTTTTTGCTTTATATCCTGATGGCGGCCTCTCCTCCCAGCCCCACCCTTACAATCCTTCCCCTTACTATTCCTCCCCTTCTCCTCAGTAGAGGTGAAACCACCCCCCCCTTGGGTACACCACCCCGGGACATCCAGTTGCAGTAGGATTAAGCTCATCCTTTCTCACTGAGGCCCAACCAGGCAGTTCATTTAGAGCAGAGGAATCCAATGGCAGACAACAGTCAGAGACAGCCTCCACTCCAGTTGTTAGAGGACCCACATGAAGACCAAGCTGCACATCTGCTACAAATGCTCTTTGGTTGGTATTTCAGTCTCTATGAGCCTCATGGGCCCAGGTTACTTAACTCTGTAGGTCTTCTTGTGGTGTCCTTGACCCCTCCAGCTCACTCAGATGTATCCCCAACTCTTCCACAAGACTCCCCAAGCTCCGTCTGATGTTTGGCTGTGGGTCTCTGCACCTGCCTCCATCCACTACTGGATGAAGCCTCTCAGGAGACAGTTATGCTAGGCTGCTGTCTGCAAGCACAGCAGAGTATCATTAATAGTGTCAGGAGTTGGCTGTCTCACATGGGATAGGTCTTAAGTTGGGGCAGTCATTGGTTGGCTTTTCCCTCAATCTCTGCTCTATCTTAATCCTGTGTATCTTGAAGGCGGGATACATTTTTAGGTTGAAGGTTTTGTGGGAGAGTTGATGCCCCCCCCCCACCTCCACTGGAAGTCCTGCCTGGCTACTAGAGGTAGCCATTTCAGTTTCCATATCCCTTACTAGTAGGAGTCTCTAGGGTCACCCCCATAGACTCTCAGGAGCTTCCCCATCCCAGGGCCCCAACTAGTCCTAGAGATGCTCCCCCATCAGTTTCTATTCTTACTCCCAGCTCTCTCCTCCCCCTCTCTCCACACCTGACCCCCATTCCCTTCCTCACCCCCTCTCCCCTCAGTTCCCTCCCTCCATCCACCTCAGATGACTATTTTGTTTCCCCTTCTGAGTGAGACTCACACATCCTCCCTTGGGTCCTCCTTGTGACTTAGTTTCTTTGAGTCTGTGGATTGTAGCGTGGTTATCCTGTACTTGGTGGCTACTGTCCACTTATCAGTGAGTACATGCCGTGTGTGTCCTTTGGGTCGGGGTTACCTCACTCAGGACAACTTATAGGAGTCAGTTCTCTCCCTCTACCATGTGAATCCCAGTAATTGAACTTGGATCACCAGGCTTGGCAGCGGGCACCTTTATTCACTGAGCCACTTTGCTGACCATGAAATCATTATCTTTAAAGAAAGAGAAGGAATATTTTGGAGTTTATTTGATCTCTTTAAGAAAAATTACCTGAGCAGGGCAGTGGTGGTGCATGCCTTTAATCCTAGCCCTTGGGAGGCAGAGGCAGGCGGATTTCTGAGTTCGAGGACAGCCAGGGCTACACAGAGAAACCTTGTCTTGAAAAAAACAAAAAGACAAAACAAAACAAAAAAGAAAAATTACCTGATTATTTTAAGGATGTTTTAAAGGGCTAAGTAATGGATTTTTTTAATTGAACTTCTCTTTAGTTCTGATACAACACCCCTATTAAATGGATCGAGCCAAGACAGAATGTTTGAGACTATGGCAATTGAGATTGAACAGCTTTTGGCAAGGGTAAGTGCTTTTGGGTAAACAGCTAGTTTGCTGTTTGTTAGATATGAGTCTACATTATATTGTTTACTAAAAGCATCCATTCATCACAGTGTGCTCCTCCTCTGACCACTTGACTTTTAATGGCAGCCATCCAAAATGTAACATGTTATTTGTGGGAATTGCCGGTGACTGGTCTTGTCTTGTTTATTGTCAGCCAAGAGTACATATAGGCAGATAATTTACTTGAGCTGTGTTTAGTGCTTTTTAAACTATTTTCCTTTTCTTTCTAGCTTACAGGAGTAAACGACAAAATGGCAGAGTACACCCACAGTGCAGGGGTACCCTCCCTGAACGCAGCCCTGATGCACACGCTGCAGCGACACAGAGACATTCTGCAGGTGGTGTATGGGACGTAGTGCAGGTGGTATATGGTGTGTGCTACTGAGGAAGCTGGAAGAGGAGTAATTGACTTTGGTTACAGTGACTTTTTAACAAATGTCAAAAGTATAACAAAGCATCATAAATGTGTAAAGATTTATAAGGTGGTATTAAAGTACAGATGTATAGATTGGAAGGCAAACATTACTGAGAAAAGTTAAACAACCATGTGATTTAAGAACCCTTTAAAAGTTGGTGCCCAACTTTAAATCCTAGCACTCAGGAGTCAGGCAGTCCAGTTTCAGTGAGTTCAAAGCCAATCTAGTTTATATAATGAGTTCCAGATCAGCGAGGACCACATAGGGACCCTGCCTCAGGATGATGATGATGGAGGAGGAGGTGGTGGTGGCGGTGATAGGAACAGGAGAGATGGATTCATGGGTCAGAGTGTTTGCTATGAAAGCAAGAGAATCTGAGTTCAAATCCCTAAGACCCATATAAAAGCCAGGCATGGCCACATGTATCTGCAACCTCAACTTTGTAGGAGATGAAGACAGATGATCCTAAGAACTTGCTGGCCAGCTATCCTAGCCAAAAGAAAAAGCTTTAGATTCATTGGGATACTTAAAAACTAGATGGAGAGCAATAGAGGAAGATTCCCATGTTCATTTCTGGCCTTTGCACGCATGTACATGGGAAACACATGTGCACACACCTAAACAAAGAGGAATGTTTTCCAAAACTTTTCTTTTTAACATTCATTCATTCGTTCATGTGTGTATGTGTGAAGGTCAGAGGACACTTTACATAACTCAGTTCTAGTTTTCTACCATGTGAATTCTTGGGATTGAACTCAAGTTGTCAGGTTTGGCAACAAGTGCCTTTACCTATTGAGCCATCTTTCTGGTCCACAACTGAGAATCTGAGTATGGTGGCACACAGCTGTAACCCCGGCACTTGCAAGATAGAGGGGGGTGGAGTACCACAAGTTGGAAGTCAACTTGGTGTTCATAGTGAATTCCAGGCCAACCAGGGATGCATAGTAAACCTCATCTTGAAAGGGGGTCGGGGAAGAGGAAATAACAGCAAGGAGCAGAAGTATAATTCAGTGGTAGGATTTGTGATCAGTATGCACAAGCCACCCCCCCCTTCCCCGCATTTCAGCCTCCAGAAGGCCAGGTGCACGCCCATGCACTCTCCCAGAGAGAAGGACCAACAATTGAGTGTTAGGACTGTGGTCAGTGGTAAAACACTAGAAACGGTCTCACTGAAGAGAAAGGGAGTGGGGAATACAGCTCAGGTGGCAGAATACACACACAAAACCCTGAGTTCAGTTCCCACTTCTCCTGGTTCAGACTTAGAATCCCAGCACTTAGAAAGAAGACACAGGAGAATCAGAAAGTAAAGGTTAGACCAGGCTGTTAGACCCTGACTCAGAAAAGAAAAGAACAAAACAAGAAAAGGGTACTTACAACTCCTATAGATGTCTGACATTGCTTTGGAGCTTCTCATTGGTACAGTTAATAAAAAACAACAGCAAAACCTGAGATAAACATTTGAAAGGAAGAGGCAAATTCATAATATGTATGTATGTCTGATATAATAACATCATGTATGTCTGATACACCAATGAAATTAAAGATAAAAGTTAGGCACCAAACTGTCACAGACCAGGACTTTTTACAGGGTCTCTTGTTCCGCGGGACGAGGGATTCTGGCCAGGTGTGCACGGGATTCGGCTTTTGACAAACAGACTAGACACGAGTGGTGTAAGGTCTGAGTGTATTTCTTTAAAAATGACATGAGGCTTTTACAATCATTACAAAAGAGAAATGAAAAATCTGGCAGCTCAACAGTTGAGGTACATCTGAGGCTATCTGAAACATACTGGGTCTAAAGCAGCAGCTATCTCTTCTGAACTGGTGCTGCATCCCCCGGGCCCCAAGTGCTCTGGGCCCAGGGGACTGCGAGAGATACATGAATCTGAGTCCTAGCCCATCTAAGTTCTAGTGCTAGTCCTGCATGTGAGTCCAAGTCCTTCTTCCCCAAGTCCTAGTGCTAGACTGAAGTCCGGTAGGCAAGCGGCCCCCACACCAAGGTCAGCAGGGTCTGGTAGCTAGGTGTGAAACAGGAGGAAGAGGGGTGGAGCCCTCCCTGTTGAGGTATTCTTATGCTAATTCTCTGGTTCTTGCTGGAGGCAGGCAGAGGGGAATCCCGACCTAACTCTAGATACAATTTTCCCTTTTTCTGTATAAAAGCCAAATGTTTTAGAGTGTAATGTGTACATTTAACAGTTATTAGTTAAGAAGTAATATCTCTTTCAGTTAATGTCTTAGAGTGAGAGAAACCTTTCAATTACTCTCTAGTACTTAAAACATTAAACTAGGATAGTTGGAAACATTGGTGAAGGTCAGAAAGAAATGTCCGAATTTTCTCTTGCTAGCTGTGAAGAAATGATATCTTGGTGAGTTCTTAGCACACCAGTACGAGGACATATCTGGGTTACTTCTGAGTTTGGGGTGTCAGGCGACAATGCGGAGGCAGGAGACTGACTTTCTCAGACCTTACACCACTCGTGTCTAGTCTGTTTGTCAAAAGCCGAATCCCGTGCACACCTGGCCAGAACCCCTCGTCCCGTGGAACAAGGGACCCCGTAAGAAATCCCGGTCCGCGGCAAAGATCAGGAGTTCAAAGCCAGCTTTGGGGATAAATGAAACCTTACATGTACGTGTATAAAGGAAAAAAATAGGAAATGATTTCTCTTTGGGGCAGGCTTTATGCTCTGGGTTTGTAATCCATATTTGTCCCTGACTTCCAGTCCCCCTGCCTCAGCCTCCAAATACTGAAGTTCCAAGCATGTGCCCATACTCAGCTCTTTGTGTTCTTTTTTTAAATTAATTTTATTTTTGAGACAGTTGCCTTTACTGGGGCTTTACTGGCAGATTTTCCTTTCTCTCTATCCCTCCCTCCCTCCCTTACTTTTTCTCTTCCCCCTCCCTCCTTTTCCTTTCCTCCTTCTCTCCCTTTTTCTCCTCCCCCAAAGACTTAAATGTAGAGAAAGCATAGGAATGGAGGGGAAGAAAGGAAATGCATCAAAGTTCCCAATGTCTGAGCATTGGAGAGCTAGGAAAGGTCTAATGTCAGGAACTACAGCAAAGGACTCCATTGTTCAATATACATAAAAGTAATAGAAATATGAAAGACAATAGGCAAAATGGATGAAAAGTATAAACTTTCTTAAAAATGAACTGGGGATATAGCTCCGTGGTAGAGCATTTGCTTTGCATTTGTAAAGCTATGGGTTGATCCTCAGCACTCAGGGAAGGTGGAGATGGGGTAAGGGTTTCAAAAAGTCAGCTCGAAGCCTTATTTTTATTTTTTTTGTTTTTTGTTTTTTTGAGACAGTGTTTCTCTGTGTAGCCCTGGCTGTCCTGGAACTCACTTTGTAGACCAGGCTGGCCTTGAACTCAGAAATCCGCCTGCCTCTGCCTCCCAAGTGCTGGGATTAAAGGGGTGCACCACCATCGCCCAGCAGCTCTAAGCCTTATTAAGTACACCACTGAGTAGAAAAATCTCTCCCTTCTTTTACCCTAGGCTATTTGAAGTCATTTTGTCTTAGATTTTTTTCCCTTGTAATTCTGTCCTGTGTGGTAAGGTAGTAGGTGGTAGGACACTCAGTGTTTTGGAGCGTGTAGCTAATAGGCATGTACAAGTACTTTAAAAGGATAAAAATACTTTTACCTTTTTTAAGTACTTTTAAAAATACTTTAAATGTTGATTTATTTCAGGATTATACACACGAATTCCATAAAACCAAAGCAAACTTTATGGCACTACGGGAAAGGGAGAATCTCATGGGATCAGTACGAAAAGACATCGAGTAAGTTACCCTTCATGTTCTCATATGCAGTGTTTATGTGGATTTAGGCTGTGTCTGTGGCTAATTGCAAACTGAGTAGCAAAGCCGGGATTTAGACTTTGGGATTTCTGATTTTCCATTTCATTTTCCTTTGAAGCTTGCTAAAGTATGGGCTGACTTTACTTTGCCATCTCCCAGTCTTCCTGTAAGCCCTTGCAAACCTTGACTTTTTTTTGTTTTTTTTGAGACAGGATTTTTCTACGTAGCCCCGGCTGTCTTGGAACTCAACTCTGTAGACCAGGCTGGCCTCGAACTCAGAAATCTGCCTGCCTCTGCCTCTGCCTCTGCCTCTGCCTCTGCCTCTGCCTCTGCCTCTGCCTCTGCCTCTGCCTCCTGAGTGCTGGGATTAAAGACTGCGCTACCACCGCCCAGGCCAACCTTAACTTTCTTAACCCCAGCATGAGTGATTCCCTTCCCACCCATACTAAGAACAGCATGAATGCCAATAACTGAAGGTTCTATGTCCCTGTCCCTTGCTTCTCTCTCTCACTTATATGTTCAGATAGCTATTTGCTGCCCTGAAATTCTGAACTATGCTTGTAGAGGGGCAGGAGTTTCTAGGGTTAATATAGAATCAAAGCCTTGCAAGACTAAGGCCTTCCAGCATTTTACAGTAGTCTCAGTCCATAAGATTTGCTCTTTCCATCCATAGCTCCAAGGCCCCCTCAGGGGCATAGGCTAGCATTCCACATATAGTCTGGTTTTACAACTGACCTTGACTGATGAAGTCCTGTAGAGTATCTAGCTGATGCTGAAGATTTTCTGTCTTGTTTTTGTTTCTTTGAGGCATAGGTCAGGCTGGCTTTGGTTGTGCCCTCTGACTCTGCTTCCCAAGGGCTGAGATGGTAGGTAGCTTCCACCACACCAAGACAGTTTTCCCATTTTGGACCATGGCCTCATTCGTGATAGTTTATGATACTTATGTTATATCAACTAGAGCACGCACTCATCAAGTATGGTATATGATATGTGTGCTCTGAGAAACATTCCTAGAGAGACTCTGTACATAGCATTAGCAGACCTAAAACCTGCTGTGTAGAGCAGACTGGCCTCAAACTCTGATTCCTAAGAGCTGAGGAAAAGTGTGCACTCCCACGCCTGACCTATAGTGTGACTGTTTTGTTGTTAGGAGTATATATGCCTTCTTCTGTCTAGTTGGCTTGCATACACAATTTGAAGACTGCAGTCAGAACCAACAGAGGGCAGCCTTTAATAGCTATGTATTTAGCTCTTCCACAGTTTGTGGGAGCCACTAGAATATAACCCTTTAGTTTCTGGAAAACTGTTGATAAAAATATATTCATTTATTCATTAAACCATTGTCTGAGTACCAACTATGGACAAGACATTCTGTAGATGGTTGGTATGAAAATGGCTGCTTAGCTTTGAAAGAGTTTATCATCACAGTGCTAGAGGGGAGCTTGTTAGTGAGTGAGGCCTAGTAACACCTAAGTGGCAGGGTTTCCTGGTGGCTTTGCTGGGGTATTCTGTATTGTTTTTGCATTTTACACAGTCTTTATCTTTTTGGGTCCACAACATTCTTTTGAAAGAGGCAGCTATCATTAGGTCTTATTTTACAAGAGTAGGTGTTGAGAGACTGTCTAAGATCATCTGGCTACATAATGGTGGTGCATAGACTTCAGAGTCATGTCAGTTGCTTTGCCAGTCTCTCCTGTATCTTGGTTTGGTAGCTTCTTATCCCGTGTGCCATGTGCTCATTAGTAAGTTCTACCTCTGCTGGAGAAAATAATATGAAAGTTAATACGCAAAGGAAAAGTAAGATCTCCTGTTTGGAAGTTTGGGTTAGTTTGGTAAAAAACAGAAAACCCCTAAATCTAAACTGGAGAAACAAAATTCATCCTTTACATCTGTGGTAGTTATTTGAGGGAAGTGAAAAGCATTATATTCTATTATTTACTTGCAACTGTGCAGAACACAGAACTCTCCTCTGCTGTCATTGGGGTCAGTGCCTTAACCTGATGTTGCAGCATTTTCTAAAAAAAGTTCTTGCCTTTTCTTGATGTTGCTCTAGGTCATATAAAAGTGGGTCTGGAGTAAACAACAGGAGAACTGAACTGTTTCTGAAAGAACATGACCACCTTCGAAAGTAAGTACTGCCTGCTTTCCTGTGCTCGCTGATCGTCTACCTGTAAAGACATTTCTCACAGGAAGGGCTTTGCTGGTGGGGATCTGCCTGCCATGAGTGGTTCAGTGGAAATGGATGGCAGCTCTTCGCTGTAATTAAATGATGCCCTCGAGGGTTTTCCTCCTCTCTTTAACCAGCATGCTGCTGTGCACTTTACCCTGCTGCATGGTATTGATGGGATCCACAGTAGTAATACTGATGGCTTATGTTTGAATGACCTCTACCACTTACCTTATTGAAGGAACTTTATAAAGAATAAAAAGGCCAAATATCAAGTGTAAAAGAAACAAATAAAAACGACAACAAACCCAAGATTTCAGCAGGAAATGATTGGGTAAAGAATCAGTGTGCTTTAAACAAGGCCCACGTTCTACTCCCATGTCAGCTATTTTTCCCCTTGATTTTTTTTTTCTTGTTTGTATTTTGTGGTAAAACTTAAGGATCAGAACAATTGTCTCTGAGCTCAGCTTGTTAGCCCTTGAATGTCCATGCTAAATAGTCAATGTTAGGAATTAGTTTGCTATTTGCTACTGAATGTCATCAATTAGTTATGTGTGATAAGCTTAAGGTACTGTTGAATTCATTTGCCTTTAAAGGCCACCACTTTAAATATAAACTGTTAAAATGCAGACACAAGTGACTGGAACAGTAGCTCAGCAGTTAAGAACACCAGCTGCTCCTGCAAAGGACCTGGGCTCTGTTCCCAGAGTCCACATGGCAGCTCACAACTGTCTGTGACACCAGTCCCAGGGAATCTGATGCCCTCTGCTGGCCTACATAGGTGCTAAGCACATATGTGGGCAAAACATCCATACACATTAAAATAAAATAAAATAAAATAAAATAAAAAACAAAAAACACAGAACAGGCTGTGGTGGTATGTGTCTGTAATCCTAGCTACTTAGGACGGTGAGTTAGAATGGTCGCTTTGACTCACCACTTCAAGACCACTTTGAGCAACAGAGTAGGAGTGTATCTCAGTATACGTGTACAAACACATGTACATTTACACACACACATACACATATCAAAATCCTATATGTGGTTTTAAGAGATGAAGTCATGCTAGGCCAGTGCTCGACCTCTGAACTATCCACTTAGACAATTTAGGTCTTTTTAGAAGTTGTGATTCTTCTAGTGTCAGAACTAGTTATTTTTGGATTCTGTTTTTTTGTTTTTATTATTAATCTTTTTGTATTTACATGCATGTGTGCATGCATGTGTGTATATAAGAATGCAGAGACCTGAGGTTGGAAATAATCTTCTCTTTTGTACCTTATTCATTAAGGCAGGGTCTCTCAAGTCCATGGCTCACCACTATGGCTAGTGTAGCCACCTCGCCTGGGATCCTTTGTCTCCTCGTGCTGAGGCTTGAATTACAGGTCCACTGCATCTCCCTAGTGTTGCCCATAGTGTCTGGTGATCTTGAATCTGGTCGCCATTCTTACATGGCAGTTATCTTAACCACTGCACTATCTCTCCAGCTCCTTTTCTTTTGTTTTTTTTTTTTTTTTAAAGATTTATTTTATTTATATGAACACACTATCACTAACTTTAGACATACAAGAAGAGGGCATAGGATCCTATTACAGATGGTTGTGAGCCACCATGTGGTTGCTGGGAATTGAACTCAGGACCTCTGGAAGAGCAGCCAGTTCTCTTAACCACTGAGCCTTGCTCCTTTTCTTTAAATTACATTTTATTTACTATTTTGTATTTGCTGGGTACATGTTACAGCATATACATGGAGGTCACAGAACAAGTCCTTAGGAATGGGATCACACTCCTACATGGTGGAAGGAAAGAACCAACTTCTGTAAGTTGTCCTCTGACCTCTGCATGTATGCTGTGACACATACACACACACTCACACATTCAGGGTAAATTAAAATGTAATTTTATGTGTACGAGTGTTTTGCCTACATATATGTGTGCTGCATGCATGCCTTGTGCCTGAAGAGGCCAGAAGAGGGTGCTAGACAAAGATGGTTGTGAGCTACCATGCAGGTGCTGGGAACTGAACTCAAGTCCCCTGCAAGAGCATCAAGTGCTCTTAACTGCTGAGCCCTCTCCAGCCCCTGACTTTAAAAAATAGAAAATAAAAGCAAATAGATGTAAAAGGAAATATTTGGAGATTCTACAAGTCCTGTCTCTTTGCTTTGTTGCCCATACCATTGGGCCTCGCTTAGCATGCCTTGTTATTCTGGGTGCTTCCTTTAGTTCCTGGTAGCATGAAACATTCATGGCTCTTGTTGTATGTTCCTTCCCTTCACTCAGCCACTTTACTAAGCAGCCTCGAGGTTTCTTTTGTGGGCATGTGTTAGTAAGGAGCTTAGATCTAGGTGTAAGGAGGGTTTTTGGTTGTTTGATTGGTTGGTTGGTTTTGTTTTATTGCTACTGAAGTGATTGTTTCCTGGCATCTTCTTGTTGATAGTTTTTAAATTAATAATTAATTGTAGCTATTGAGGGGAACAATCATATTTCTCCTTGTTTACAGTAATGTGATCAATTACATTACTTTCAAACATTAAACCAGTATTGAATACCTGGAATCCCACTTGATCATGAAATCTTTCTTTTCTGTAACTGTTGGATTTATGTTAAGGAATTCTACATTATTCTTCTGAAATATGATGTAGTTTCCTATTCTGGAAATGTTTTTGTGTGGTCTATTTTAAGTGATTTGGGTCATGTCCCTTCTCTGTTTTCTAAAATAGTTTGTGTGGGCTTAGTGTTGTGTCTTTCTTCCATATGTAGAGGTTGCCGGTGAGTCCATCCAGTTCAGGGTTTCCTTTGTGGTAGGATAGAAGTCAAATGTCCCTGAGCCAGTAGGTGGCTCACTGGAGTCAGCTCAGTGGGAGACACAAGTCCTCCTGTGCCAGAGGAGCTGCAGTGCTTCCAGCAAGGATGAGATAGATGCCAGGCTCCGGAGCTCCGGTGATGTTTTAGCAATTGGACAGCATCAGTTTTGGCTTTCAGTTTTCTGCTAGACTACAGACCGTAAGCAGAGGTGGAGTGTGCTTACGTAGAACCTCACCCAGTCTACTTACTAGAAGAGATTTTACTTTAATACTCCCCTCTCCCCCCAATTCCCTCAAATGAATTAGCTTTCCCTGGGCCTGTAGCACCCTCCATGTTGTGTTGGTCATCTTATTATTGTTTCATGTCTCTTTGTTTCTTTGCAGCCAGCTGTCTACTACCTGGGCCTGTTTCCTTTCCCATATATGTTGTTGTTAAAATTAATATCAATTGGGGTTTTCTATCCCACCTTAGATCATTTAGTTCCCAGATAAAAGACATCAAACTTTTATATTTATAATGAGCTTTAGACAGCACTCGAGTTGGGACAGATATCAACCCTCTAAGCTATTTTGTCTAATTCCCTGCCAATAACTCTTAGATAAAACTTGCCATGTTCTACCTGGGCCACTTTGACTCCAGCTGGCCAGCCCTCGTGGCCAGTTCTTGTGATCCCTTACCCCTGGCATCTTTCTCTCTCTCTTTCTCCTGCTCTGCTTCAGACCCCAAGCCCTGGATCCAAAGCCCTGCCTTCCTCTCTTCTGCCCAGCTACAGGCTGTAGGCATCTTTATTGACCAATCAGGGATAACTTGGGGGCAAGGTTACATAGCACGCCCAGGTGTACTTGAAGATCTCATCCCTGAGGCCACCAGATCTTGGCGGCCAGTATTTAGCATGACGAAACACAGCAGCAGACCAAACCTCAACGCACATGTGCCAGAATATGTCCCTGTCATCCTCTTTGTGCTTTTGCTTTGTTTTGTCCAATTGTTTTAATTTTTTTTTTTTTTTACTCTTCCGGATAGCTTGTTTAGGTTCTGTGCTTCCTTTTCTAACTCTCTTAACTCAGCTAGCCCGCCCTTGCTGTGACTTAACAAAGCTGCCCTTTCATTTCCCAGAAAGCCCTCTGACTGTGTGTAATGCTTGGTCTGTCTTCCCTGCCGGACCCTCCTGGAATGTGTTTCATGAGGGAGAACTTCATCTACCATAGCATATTTGGATCTCCAGCCCTTGTTGTGCCATTAACACTTAATACCTGGGTGTTGTATGAATCAGTGGTTATAAGCAAGGCTGTTAATTTTGTTTTCATAAACATGAATATATATTATATCCTAGTGTATAAAACTTACTTGTTTCATTCAATTATTCTCTAGTGAATACTTAATATATATACACAAATATAAAAATAACTTTAAGGACTATAGGAAATAATTATTCCTGTAACCAGTTATCTTTTGCTTTGTAAAATGAATTCCTTGTGAAATCCTTTTGAAATTTTAAAATCTAGGGCTGAAGAGATTGCTTATGGCAAAGAGCACTTGCTGCACAACGGTGAAGACCTGGATTTAGATCCTAGCACCTGCAAGTCAGGTGTGGTCTCTCATGTGCCTGAGACCCAGCACTGGAGTACGGAGATAGGAAGATCACTGGATAGCCGGGAACATGAGCCCTGGCTCAGGGTCCAGGCTCAAAGGAATAGAGCAGAGAGTGGGAGAGGAGGTCACTTGACACCCTCCTCTGGCTTCACATATACACGTGTACCTGCACACATATGTGTATATGCTGCACACACACACATACACACACAGATTTAAATTCTTTAGTAAGTCTCAAACATCTACATACTGACAAAACAAGAATCAGAGAATATATAGGTCACGGTCTCACAACTGTTTAATGGTGCAGCTTTTCCTAAACACACAGTTCCTAACATTTTGGTATTTGTCCCACAACTCACTGCCTTCCCTATGAGTTGTTTCTTTAAAATTTAATACTTATTTTAACAAGGAACCATCATGGCCTGATTTTATAGAGAGCCGAAAGACCAGTTGCTCTGAAAGGCCATTACTCGGCTTCTCACTTTCCACTTTTGGAATGCAGTGAGAGCTGTATTACATAAGGATGAGTTCTGTTGAAGTTAAGTCATTTTATAAAGTTGAAAACATTCAAAAATTACAAAGAATTTATTTCTGGTAACTTTTCAGATACAGAACCATTGTACAGAGCTTGTCATGCTTAAATAAGATGGGTTACACTATTTAGTTGATAACTTTTTTGTTCTCATTCTGTTGATCACCTAGCAGGTAAGATTGAGAATGACCACATTAACTATTTGTGTTACTTTAGGTCTAACCATGTCTATGAATGAAGAATTATTTATTGCCTTTATCTGTTGATTATTTAGAGTTTTGACATTTTAACTTTAAATTTTACCAGCTATGTCATTTGTATAGTCTAAAGTTCTTTGCAGAAATATTTTAGGTAGGCTTGTTTGGTTTGAGACATGGTCTTGTGTATCCCAGGCTAGCCTTGACCACTGTGAAGTCAAAGACCTAGAACTTCTGATCTTCCAGCCTATACTCTCTAAGTGCTGAAATTAATTGGTGTGTGCTTCCATGCCCAGTTTATGTGGTACTGGGGATTGAACCCAGAGCTTCACACATGCTTGGCTGGTACTCTACCAACCTCACTATGTCACCAGTAGAGACTTTCTCTTTCCTTTTTGAGGCAGGGTCTCACTATGTATGTAGTACAGGCTGGTCTGGAACCCATGGAGATTTGAGCCCAGATCCTCTACTTTGTTGTTTGTATGCTATTCCTCAAAGTGAGTCTGGTGGCATAGACTGCACAGCATTGCTATGATAATGCATGTCCAAGGCTTTGTCAGACCTTTCTGCATAGGAGAATGGGTAAGACTAACGGAAGTAAGTGGTTGGTCTGTACAGATAGCTCAGCCATGGAAGGCTAGGCTCACAACTAAAAGGCAAGAAGAGTAAGGACTAAAAGAGAAAGGGACTTTTTATATGGGAGCAGGGGTGTACATGTGTGTGCTGCTTCAGTGCAAGGATTGCAAGTGTGCACCACTCCACAGCTGCATTTTTATGTGGGTCCTAGGGATGGAACTCAGGTTCATGTGTACACAGCAGGCACTTTCCCAACTGAATAGCTCCCGCCCCCAATTTTATTTAATAGAAATTGAAGTACTTTTAATGTTGAGATTGTGTTAGTAAAATGAAATTCCAACTCTATTAATAGACCGTGACCATTTTTGTAAAAATTATCATAACGTGGTGACCTTTACAATAAGCAATGGCTTTATCTCACAATTTTTTTTGTGGGGCAGGAGAGATGGCTTAGCAGTTAAGAGTGCATACTGTTCTTGCAGAGGATTGGAGTTTGAGTCTCCATCCCCCACATTAGAGTCCACAACTGCTGGCTGGTAGGACCAACTAGAGGAGAACCAATGCCTCTGGCCTCTACAGGCACCTGCACACAGGCACATGTGTGTGCACACATAATAAACATAATTAAAATTTAAAAATAAGTCTCTAAAATGTTTTAATAAGTATCACAGAATTCATGTTATATAATGGTCGGCTATAACATCTCTGAGTGAAATGATTTAAAATCTTGGCATTTAAGGGCTTGACCTTCCCTTTCCCAAGTATTTATGAACTCTGTTAACTCATGCAGTTTTGTTGAAATAGACATGAATGTTCTATGCCATGGGGCTGCTATTGGGGACATCTCCTGCCTGGTAGTCAAGTCCCATTCACCTTCTGGACAGCAAGCTTGCATCAGCCTTGCCTCTACGTTCTTATTTGCTTCTTCTTATTATTCACATAATAGCTACAGTAGAACAACTTATGCACATGCATATGTATTCTTTGTTTTTGTTTGTGCATGTGTGAACTAATTACACCAAGGAAAAACACCATAGGCAGAGAGAAAATGTTTACAAAATACACATTTGATAACAAGTGTTAATCATCGCTAGGACCACACACCAGACAGCTATAGAGAACAAAGGACTTAGTTTGACTCATGTTTCAGAGACACCAACCAGTTCATTGTGACGAGAAAGACATGGTGTTGGTTAAGTGGTCCTCAGACAGCACTGTTCAGAAGTGAAATCCTGGGACCTGTATATTGTAATCCTGCGGATTATCAGTAACCACAGGCTTTGAACTAGTCAATGGCTGACAGCTGTCATTGGGTATTCCAAGGTTCCTTGTTAGAGATAATTTGTCTCAAGTGTTCTAGTTATTTACAGTGGTAAAGTAAATGTCAAAGCACAATGACCTGGTTAGCCAAGGATGACCCTTGAACTTCTGATCCTCCTGCCTCCACTTTCCAAGAACTAGGTTTCCTTACAATTGGTTTACAGTTAGGAGCTATTATATACAGCTCATTTTTCTTTATTTTGAAATAAAATAAAGAAAAATTGTCTTCAGTGACATACACCTTTTTTTTTTTTTTCTTTTTTTGAGACCTGGGTTTTCTGTGTACCTCTGGCTGTCCTGGAACTTGCTCTGTAGACTATGCTAGTCTCAAATTCACAGAGATTTGCCTCCTCTGCCCCCCAACTGCTGAGATTAAGGTCATGCGCCCAGGCAGCACATGACTTTCCTGAAGACTTCAAGTGGAGGTGGGATTATAAAATTATGATTATAAGAATATATATGTGCATACTGCTGTGGAAAACTTACAAAAATTATAAGGATTGCTTCAATGCTAATCCTGATTGTTACTTTATTAATGCTAGAAATATATGTTAACTCGTTTATTTGTTCATTTATTAAGCATTTAATGAGCATCTCCTGTGTGCTAGGTACTGTACTAGACTCTGGGGAATCAAAGATGCATGAAAGTCATTCTCTACCCCTGGGAGCCACACTGCTTAGAGGAGTAGTAAACAAGTGCCTCCCTCTGAGAGAGCGTGTTTTCATGCCTTAGCTGAGAATTTAGGTGAACCCCCTTTCTGTCTCTGTAGCACAGCGGTTCTCAGCCTTCTTGATTCTGTGACCTCTTCCTCAACAGTTCCTCATGTTGGGGTAACCCCAACCATAAAATTATTTTCATTGCTACTTCAAAATATAATTTTGCTACTTTATGAATCATAATGCAAATATTTGATATGCAGATGGTCTTAGGTGACCCCTGTCACAGGATTGTTTGACCACCAAAGGGGTCATGACCCACCCACAGGTTGAGAGTCACTTCTGTAGCATACTATCTGAAGTCCTTAACAGTTCCTCGTGCTGATGTAACCTCCAAATATTAGAAATGAGTTGATGTGAGGGCATAATATAGAGAATTAGTTTTGCCTGTATACACAGGTGCATCTGGAGAAGCTTTGTAAGGATACAGCTTTTGAGCTAGACTTTGGAATATGTAAGTGGTTTATGGTAAGAATTATGAGGGGTTGGAGAGAGAAAGCTGCTTGAGGTCTGATGCCCTCTGGTGGCCTCCACAGGTACCTGTACATGCTCAGCACATGCCTAAGCATACATTTGAAGGGTTTTAGAATAAAAGGAGAGCCTACACTACACTACTTACAGCTAAGTAAGAAACATCAAAGTGCCTTGATCTAGAGCAAACATACCTATCGGCTTGTGCATTTGCAAGCTGCTTTTGCTTGGATCCTCTCTTGTGAGCTTTACTACATGAGAAGTCCATGAAAGGGGCTCAGACAGCCTCATGCTCAAATCCTGACCGTGCTGTAGGTTGGGTGGAAGAAAATTGTGTGTGTGTGTGTGTGTGTGTGTGTGTGTGTGTGTGTGTGTGTGTATGTTATATTTCTGGTTAGCTCTTACTCAATATGTAAGAGGATTTGAAGCCAATTAGAAGGTGCTTCCTTATTGTTTTATAGAATGTTGGGATTCATCTGGTTTTAAAGGTTTTCAGGCCTGTTTGCTTACTTGTTGGTTTTGTTTGTTGGAGAAAAGGTCTCAAGTATGCCAAGTTGGCCTTGAACTCCTTACATAGCTTTATGTAAACTTCTGATCTTCTTGCCTTTACTTCCCAAATATTGGGATTACATGCATGTGCCACTACTCAGTTTATTGTTACTTTTTAAATTCTTTTTTTTGTTTTGTTTTCGAGACAGGGTTTCTCTGTATAGCCCTGGCTATCCTGGAACTCACTTTGTAGACCAGGCTGGCCTCAAACTCAGAAATCCACCTGCTTCTGCCTCCCAAGTGCTGGGATTAAAGGCATGCGCCACTGCCACCACCAGGCCTTAAATTCTTAATTGTAGAACTTATGCAAGGTATTTTTGGCATTCTTATGAAACTCATCTTTACTGAACTTTATATCACTGTTAAATCGAAACCTCAGTGTTCTGTTTTATAAATTAACAGAGTAACTAACTCTTTTGGAAGGAAGTGGCTGGGGCAATGCAAATATTTATTTCTGCGCACTCCAAGTAAAATGGCAGTGTCTGGAGACTTGCTTCTGCCTCGCTGATGTTGACTTGCCTCTTACCAAGCTCCGCTCTTGGTGCATTTCTCCCGGAGTAACTGTTTCTTACATGGTGTTGGACATACGCACTCTGCAGATCAGGGGTGCACAGTCATCTTCTGTGTTCACATTCTCAGAGTCTAAAGTTTCAGGAGCTGAGATCTAGTTTAGTTTTAAAAAAAACTTACTTCCCCCAAAAGGAAGGAGATCTGATGTTTGAGTGATACTAATTAGAGGCACCAGAACCACATCTGTCACCTGTCTCAAACAAGCTGGTATAACGCTTACCAGAACCACATCTGTCACCTGTCTCAACCAACCGGTATAATGCTTACCTTTTGATGCACAGTGGTGACTACTCTGAGTTATCTAGATTTAACTTTTACTCCTTAATGCTGTCATTAAAACTAGACAAACATTTATAATAAGGAATAAGGAATGTCACACACATGTGCGTGCACACACACAAACCCCAGAAGATTTAAGCTAAGAAATAAAAGCAAAGTGTAAATTACTTACTGTATGGCAGAATTAATTTCAGAGTTCAGGATTTTTCTCTAGATGCTCTAAAAATAAAAATCTTAATTATTCTATATACAGAAATGGCTATAGAATTTATACACATAGAAAAATAAATGCTATTAAATATATGTTTAGTAATTCAAATTTTTAACTTTCTTTTTCAGCTCTGATCGTCTGATAGAAGAAACAATAAGGTGGGAGTAGTTTTTGTGGTACTTCACTTCTGTGTTTGCTCACTTAATGATCAGATCAGTCCAGCCCTGTTCACTAGAGTGAAGAGGGGTCACGTCATGTTCTGTAAGCGATGACAGTTTTACTAGATAGGAATGCATTTCTGCTGTGGCCTTCCTCTCTAAGGGCATTCAGTCTTCGTAGTAACAGTTTCATGCGATGGACATTGATCAGTAGAGTCCTTCTCCAAAACAAAGAAGAAACAACGGGATTTGCCTATGATCACATGATTAGTAACTAATATTGAGGACTTGGATCCCCTAATTAGAGTCTCTTATATCTTTGGGGCCAGAGACAGTGATGGCTTAATGGACTTGCCTGCCACCAAATCTGACGACCAGATCCTTGGGACCTGCTTGGTGGAAGGAGAGAACCAGCTCTCAGCAGCCATTCTCTGACCTCTGCATGAGCATTGTGGCACGAATGCACACATGCACTCATAGATACAAGGGAAATTAATTTTTAAAAATAGATAATTATGGGCTGGAGAGATAGCTCAGCAGTTAAGAACACCAACTGCTTTTCTGAAGGTCCTGAGTTCAAATCCCAGCAACCACATGGTGGCTCACAAACATCCATAACAAGATCTGACTCCTTCTTCTGGAGTGTTTGAAGACAGCTACAGTGTACTTACGTATAATAAATAAATAAATCTTTTTTAAAAAAAAGGGTAATTACGTTTAGGTCAGAGCAGTAGTAAAAAATCTGAAGTTCCAGTAAATGTATCAATGATTTATCATTTTGAAGCATTATATATATGAAGCTTATATTTTATCTCTTAAGTATTTGAAACTTGAAATAACAGCCTTCATTTCACTCAGCTCAGTTCCAGATGATGGGGTAGGTAGGAAAGTATGTCTAGATAGACTTTATGTGGTACTGGAAGTCATGCATATTCAACAAGGTAATAACTTAATGTAATATTCAGTCTCCAAGGAATACAAAGTGCTCTGTGGAAATTATTTTTTAATGCCTACCCTCTGTGAGTCAAGTGCACATGAGATAATGTTGACTCCCCTTCAAAAAACCCGGGGCCTGTATGGTTCAGACACCGTCCTTACTACAGGCTGGGATTCTCTTACCTTCTATAAGACCATAAAGGCCCATGTTGTAATTTCCAGCAGAATTTGGTCAGTTTCCATTTCTTCTGCTGCTTTCATGCTTCCTCATGCTTTGAAAGGATCCTCTGACCCAGATGTCATGGCACATGCTTAGTCTCCCAGCATTTGGGAAGCAGTGGCCTGGATTCTAGGATCTTCATGACACTCTGCCTGGCCTTCATCACTGCCCCTCTCTAAGGAACTGACTATATACAATATCACCAGTATGTGTGTGTGTGTGTGTGTGTGTGTGTACTTTAGTGACACAGAACTTGCTTCATCTTCCCTGGCCAGAGCCCTACAGGTAGCTTTCCTGGTCCTCTTGGCAGCATCATGAAAGGTAGTCTCATTCTTCTGCTTCCTTTAAGTCGCCTGTTTGCCTGTCAGTAACTCTCCATTTCCTTTCTTATCTTCAGTGACCATTTCCTGACCACTCGTTAGACAGCCACTCCTTGGTTTCCCCAGACAGCCTTTGCCAAACTTAAGCCTTTCTGCTTTTGTTCTTTGAGGTCACTGGCTTCGTAGGGTGTTTTCTGATATTTTTGTTGCTGGGTTTTTTTACTTCAGTAAATATCCTATGTGTCTCCTTACACATTCATTGTGTTCTTCTCAATAGTGAAATTATTTTGAATAATTGTCATTCCTCTAGCATCTCTCTTCAATAAAACACCTGGCGGCTTGTTCTGTGAGGCGTTGCCCATGAACGCCTAGCACCTTACCACAATGGATGGCCTAGATGATGTCTCCTCCTGGAGCCAGCCTGGAAGCCCCTTGGCCTCCAAGTCCCTCTGCAAGCACAGGAGCCAAGAGAACAGAGTTCCTTTCCTCGGCCCCAGGACTGCCAGGTCCATGGCCTCCCACTGTCAGGCTCCAGGGCTTCCTTGTGGGTCTTCAGCTGTCTTCCCTGGAGCCTTCAAGGGAACCAGGGATTAAGACGGTCCTTCCCCAGAGTGTGTGCTTTTGTTCTGGACGCTCCACGGAGAAAGATGTGTCTAAAGTACACCAGGAAATTATATCTAGCGAACATTTCCCCCAATTTCTAGGACTCTTTTTAAAATAAGTTTGAGTATCTTTTATTCTTTGACTACTTCAAACAAGTACAACTGCTCCCTTTGCATATTGTATGTTACTATATAAAGCATTCGCCTATGTGTTACTTATCAAAGTGGACACTGACCCTACTCTCTAGCGTCCTACTGTGTGTGTGTATATGTGGTGGGCGGGGGGAGGGGGATCATTGGAAGTGACAGCAGACAAGGGTCAACTCATATTCTCAACAGGTCGACAGCGTGGCCTGTTCTGTAAAAGAGCTGTCTTCCCCTCTCACAGTATGTTTAGTGAATCCCGAGATCTGCCTTCTAAGTCTTCTAGAATTTCCAATCCCCATTTGTTTATATGTTGAGAGCTGGTTGAATGTGGGTATGACTTGGGCCCCTTTCTTATGCTCATGATTTTTTTTAATGGTTGTTTCTTTGCTTTCCTCTTAATAGTTTCTCTTGATTAAAATTATTTTAATGGTTGGGTTTTTTCTAAGCCATTGAAGAAGCTTTGTAATGTATGATTTGTCTCTTTTTTTCTTTCTTTTTTTTTTTTGTTTGGTTTTTTTGTTTGGTTTTTTTTGGAGGGGGGGCGGGTGTTGAGACAGGGTTTTCTCTGTGTAGCCCTGACTGTCCTGGAACTCATTCTGTAGACCAGGATGGCCTCGAACTCAGAAATCTGCCTGCCTCTGCCTCCCAAGTACTGGGATTAAAGGCGTGCGCCACCACTGCCCGGCTATGATTTGTCTCTTAATGTCTCATTTTTGTTACTTTGAACACAAGATGACTCATAACAAGACTCCCTGTGTAATAATAGTAGGTTCAGTCAGAAAAGGACAGTGGGAAGGCAGCTGGGCAGGGACTTGTATCCATTTCCTGCTGATCCTAAGCTTTCTGTTTGCTTTTAGAGGTGTGAAGAACTGACAAGATAGTGCTCCCGTGCCAACTCAAATTGTCTCTTTTCTCCCCTCTTGAAGCATTGCTATGGCAACAAAAGAGAATATGACTTCCCAGAGAGGAATGCTCAAGTCAATTCACAGCAAAATGAACACTCTGGCCAGTATCCTTTGTGATATGTTGGTGGGATGAAGGGCTTGTTCTTTTTCTGTGTTTTATTGGGGTAGAGGTGCATGTCATGAACACTGGTAGAGCCCCTTAGCAATTGCATCATGTGGGGACAGAGATTTATATTTATAAAAGTATTCACAATTTTTTTTTTTTTGTCCTTAAAAGCTCTGGCTGTACCAGGCAGTGATGGCCCTTGCCTTTAATCCCAGCACTTGGGAGGCAGAGGCAGGCGGATTTCTGAGTTCGAGGCCAGCCTGGTCTACAGAGTGAGTTCCAGGACAGCCAGGGCTACACAGAGAAACCCTATCTCGAAAAACCAAAGGAAAAAAATCTCTGGCTGCACATTAGTACTCCCTGCATGTGTTCTTAACCCTGTCGTCCCCCCGCCCCCACCCTCACTCCGCCCCCTGTGCCTCACACTGTGGTTTAATTGTCACTTTGGAGATCGTCAGTTGCAGGTACCTGGAAGGGGCGGGGACACTGCGGGTGTGCTATACCTGTTGGTAGAATATGACTACACAAGTCCCAGGATGGGGAGAGGCTCCATTTGTCAGTTGTGACCTCTGCTTTAAAATTTTAGCTTCTCAACTTAAAATAGTTAGGATTACGTCAGAGAAGCTCAGGGTAGGGGGTTCTTCCCAGATGACTTTGAGGAAGAAATTGTGATTTTCAAAAGGTGAATATCATCTGGTCCATCGTAATTTAAGGGCACTTTTATCCTGATATTTAATTGCCTAAGAAAAAGGATATCCCTGGCATTGCTTGGCATTTACCAATCCTTGTCAATGTTATTAGTCTAGTGTAGAAGCACACATCCCAAGCCACGAATGTTCACACATGCTGAGCAGTTTACACAGCACTGTCCTTCCTACCCATACCACGATCTCTCACCCCATAAAGGGGAGAGAGTGGGGACTTTTTGATTTTTTGCAGATAAAGAAGTAGGCTCAAAAAAGTGGCCTGGCCCATATCCACGGGGCCAGGACAATTTGGCAAAGTGAAGATTCACATTTCAAATTCCCGTGATCTTTCTTCCTTTGTGTACATTGCATGTTCCCGTGGCACACATGTGGAAGCCAGAGGACAGCCTCAGATGCTAGTCCTTGTCTTCCACCTACCGTGAGATGGGGTGTCTATTGTTCCTTTGCTTACCCCAGGCTAGCTGGCCCTTAAGCTTCTAGGGCATCTCCTGCCATCTCCCCATAGGAGCATGAGGATTACAGGCACTCGCGCTGTGCATGGACATTGTATATGAGTCCTGGGGACTCAGTTTCTCAAGTGTCTATAGCAAGCACTTTTGTCCACTGAGTCATCTCCCCAGCCCCCAGTGTATTTTCTATGAAATCATCATTCTGTTCTGCTAGCCCCGCTTCTCTCCTTGTCACTCATGTGAGTTTGACTCTCCAGGACTCACATAAAGGTCAATAAATACAGAGTCATTTCTGGGGTGATGCAATACACTTAGCTACTCACCCCACACAGAAGACCAAGACAGTCCAAAGTATAGACATGATCAGTGTCCATTTTGGTGAACCAGTGAGCTTTACTGTGGTTACTTCCAGGGACATGGATATGAGATGACTTACAGGAGCAGAAATGACTCAGATGGCTGCATCACCAAGGCTCACTCCAGCATAGGTGACCACGTACAATATGATGATAAAGCACTCATCATTCCAAAAGTGTGTGTGCTCAGGGCCTAAAAGATGGCTCAGTGGCACAGTGCCTGCCATACAAACATGAGGACCCGGTTTGGTTGTTTCAGCGTAACTGTCAGCAAGATTTCCCATGTCTCCTCCCTCTCTTCACGACCTTTTGTCTCTGTGTTAGTCTGGCCCTCTGCAGGATCTCTCCTTATGAGGACAGAGCTGCTACACAGCTTGAAGGCCATTGGAAAAGCATAAGCTTTCCAACAGTTGTCACCAAGTCCCCCAGCCTAAACCAGTGCCCATTTCTAGCTTAGCCATTAGCCAAGGGATGGCTGTTTGACTGTAAGTATAAATGCTTCTGACTGTCCCGATCCTGAGCTAGACTGTTAGGAACAAGGGAGGGGCGGTCCGCAAGACAACTGAGCAAGAACATAAGCAAGAACGAATGCGATTTAAAAACAATAACAAAAGTGTAAACAATCGAGGGATGGTGGGCACGATGAACTGAGCAAGAGTGTATCCACCATAGTTTAGGTTTCCTGATGCTACGACTTTATGGTATTTTATTTTTTCATCTCTTTGAGTGCTTTTGTGTGTGTGAGAGAGAGAGAAAGAGAGACAGAGACAGACAGAGACAGAGACAGGGAGGGAGGGAGAGCGCACATGCAGAGAAAGGCCAGAGGAGGGTTTAGCTGGAGTTAGAGGTAAACTGCCCAGTGTGGGTGTGTGGGTTGTGGGAAACAGAACTTGAGTCTTCTGGCAGAGCAGCAAACATTCTTAACTTCTGAGCCATGAGAGGAAATATCAGCTTAGAACTCCAAGACCAGGTTCTCAGACCAAAGGGGATTTATTTACCCCAGAGGGACAGAGGGCAAAGAATAGGAGACACAGACAAAAGACAGAGGATAAAGGGCGAGGAGAAGGGAATAAGGGAGAGAGGGGAGCAGTGTTTGTCCTGGAGTGGGACAAAGGACTGCTCTGGATAGAGAGGAGACAGGTGATGCCCATAGGCAAATGGAGGTTTATAAAGGGAAACCATGAGAAACCCCTGTTAGGATGAGGTGCTTCATTTAATTAGGCATGTTAACTAGGTGAGCCAAAGGGGGCTTTTGATTGCTGGATTTTAATACTTTGATACCTGGACCTTGGTAGTCAGCCTCAGGAGGAGCAAGTGACCAAATAAATAGACCTTGGTGGCTGACTTCAGGAAATGGAATCTAATGGTTTTTAGCAAGGCAGAGGGAAGCAGGGAGAAAGTCAAGGCCTGTCAAAGCCATGTTTACCTGCTCTAGCTGGCTAGAGTCCCTTCAGACCATCTCTAGCCCCTGATGATAAAATTTTATATCACCAAAGGATTTGTTTATCCCTGATTTGGACAAGAAAAAGTGAAGGATTTTTTTTCTGTAGAAAAGTTTTTACTTGGTAAAAGGTTTGTCTCTTTGATACATATGTCCTGATCCTGATTTTTAAAAACTCTTTCTCTGTCAGTTGCCCCTTCTTTTCACCAGAAATACATTAATGCAGTAGCATGTGTTCTAGACACTGAGGAAATTTTAGAGTCAGGATCATACAGTACATAGAATATGTAGAGTCAGAGGGGGAAACACTGGCATTTCTCAGGAAGTAATGCCACGTGGCCATTGGTCTTTTTGAACTTGATGTAATGGCTCTATCAACAACGAAGGGCATCTTCACAGAAAAGTTTACCAGAGAAGCAGCTTTGGTCTACACATGCAGGGAGTGTGTTAATGGCTTGACATACTAACTAAAATGTCCAAAATGGAAATCTTCCTAATTGCTCAGCACTCGCTCGCTCTCGCTCCGGCTTCCCCCCTCATATACATATATATACATATACATGTGTGTGTGTGTGTGTGTGTGCGCGCACGTGCGCGCGTATTTGGTTTTGGTTTTGGTTTTCAAGACAGGACTTCTCTGTATACCCCTGGATATCCTGGAACTCACTCTGTAGACCAGGCTGGCCTCAAATTGACAGAGATCCACCTGCCTCTGCCTCCCAAGTGCTGGAATTAAAGGTATAAGCCACAGCAGTTTCCCTTTTTTTAATGTTCTCCAAATAGAGCAACTCTGACATTTCGCCCATTTCTCTGCTATAGTGTGCTAATCACTGCAAAGTAAACCTAAAGTTTTTAAATAATTCATTAGTACCCAGTTACCTAAGCACAAGAAGGATTCCTTCCTGGAGTTGAGAGAACCAGGTTTTCTTCAGAGCTTCTGTCTCTGAGGAGAGGAGCATGGGACAGGAAAGGGAAAAGAGGATGTGGGTGGGGTCTGGCCCCCTGCCCTGTGGAGCCCACTCATGGCCAAGCCCAGGGGCTCCAGTGGATCCTGGCAGCTATTCTTATTTCTCCACTGACTCTCTTTCTGTCATTCTGACCTTGCACCATACACAGACTGGGTGGACTGGTCTATCCCAGTTGGGAATGCAGGGTGCTCCTCTCTTTGCCACAGTCTCTCGTCCTTGGCTGTTGTGGACTGCACTAATGGCTATTTGTGATTCCTGTAACTTTCCATTAAAGAGGCCTCTCTGAAGTATGACCTTAACTAAAGTGTCCTAAAGACCGCTTTCCAGCCGTCAACAGCCTGATACAAAGGATCAACCTTAGGAAGCGGCGTGACTCGCTCATCCTTGGAGGTGTCATCGGCATCTGTACCATCTTGTTGCTGCTGTATGCGTTCCACTGAAAGGACGGCCCCAGGACTCTGCCCACCACCTTCATGGCCTGATCTGGAGTGGGGAACCTACAAAGGAAAAGACGGTCAGTCCCGGCCATGGGCCTGCCAGCAGATGAATTCTAAACTGCACCCGTGGCTCTGATCTGATCGGACTGAGCTGAAGCCAGTTTTTCTGTGCTATCTTTTCTAATACACATTACTCTGTTTTTAATTTTAAAAACAACAAAAGGTTGCAGTTGCTTGTGTCTTCCTAGGAGGTTAGCAAGCAGAAGCTGAGAACCTTGGCTTCAGTGACTGGGGAAGCCAGATGAGCAGCGGGCCTCAGAGCTGGACTCCTCACAGCTCCAGGCTCTCTACATCCAAAGGTGGCTTCTCTTTCAGCTACGAGACTGGATGTGAATAAAAGTAAATCTTACCCTTTTCCTTATACTTGTGGTGAGAAATCAGCTATCTTTTGCTGATTCTCTGTGATCTATATTCTATTCTGTGTCCCTAACTCTTGGCAGTCAAGAAAACTTCCATTTCCCACGGGTTCTGTAAGATGTTGGTAGGCCAGCCTCATGTTTGAGGTGGTCTGAAATGAAGAGCACTGTAAAAGGGGTATCTCTTTCCTGTTTCAGGTGTGAGCAGTGGGTCAGCTGTACTGCTGCCAAACACATCAGGACGGCAGGCCGTGCAGAGGGGCAGTCATTGCTTTACTATTTCTCCCGTTGGGCTAATATTTGCTTGATATGATAAAAGTGCATTTCCACTGACAGGCAGGCAAGTGTCTGTCATTGCCCCTAGCAGTCCCATATGTGAAGCTTAGTACTAGGGATAGAGGGAGGGGACTTGGTTCTCAGTGAGGTCTGCTCATGAGCCACTGTGAGAAGACTGGGGGGTGGCTGTCCGGGCCTTCCTGGCTGTCCGTGTGGTGCAGCCTAGAACAAGGTTAGCATTTTATCCTGATGTCACAGTACTCTTTCCCTGTGCAGATCTGTCCCTTCCTCCACTGTTGGCTCCTTCCTACTCCCAGGCCACAGGATGACCACCAAGGGGCCTGTGACTCCTGCCTGCATCTCTCTCTTGCTTTGGACAGTGACAGAATTGTGAATGCTTCTCAAGGTTAGCCATTTCTCAGCATCTGTAAACTGATAACTTGTCATACTGAACTAGCAGATAGTGTAAAGACTCCAACATCTGTGCTCACCAAGAGAGGAGGCTGCTGGTCCCCCTGGAGTGTCCTCTAGCACATTGTCCACAGGCAGTGAGAGGAATTAGAGTGTAGCTCTTCACCATGCTGTGGTGGGGGACAGTGCCTCTGGGCCAACTAGATACACTTACTGCTCATGGATAGATGGACACCCAGTCTGAGACTGACTGACAGTTTTGACATTCTGCTGTTGGAGTGTTAGTACATTCTGGGTATGAAAGGCATTTGATATATTTTTCTTAATTATGGGGTTTATTTTTCTAAGTATGGGTTAATCAGCTTGTTGACTGGGCATGCCCTTAAAAGGAAATTAAATTTCCCTCTATGGACCTTAAAGAATCAGGGAAGTTCGTTTGTTAAATTCTCTTTGAGAGAACAAAACTTCTCTTCCCTGACACTTCATTATCTTTGATTTTTTTCAAAGGGCCTTGATTGGCAGTTGTACCTCAGCTAGGCTTTATGGGATTTTGGTTGTTATATAGTGGGCAGATATTAAATCTGAAGTATCATAAATAAAGTTATTTATTTAAATACACAGCCAGTCTTTTCTACTGGTTTGATTACATGCTTCATTCACTAAAGCTGATAAGTGATCGTAAACTAGGACGTGGCCCACCACAGCACAGCAGCTGGGCTGCCCCAGGAGGCTACACTCAGATAAACAAATGGAATTATGTTGCTTGTTTTCTTTTTGAGAGTAGATCAGTTCTTTCAAGGAAGGCTAGCTGTAGATGCTGGGGTCTGACCTTCCATTGTGGCGCCCTAGAGGAAAGATTGCTCCTCCCCTTCTGGTTCCACCCTGTGCAGGACCCTGTGGTTGCCCATTGGAACTTGAGTTTTATGACATTCAATATTTTTTTCAAGTTCATTTCTCCCATTTGAGACTTACCCAGTTATCAGGCTTGGGTGTTGGCAGTGAAGAATTTCTTGTCAGAGCCTAAGATAAGAGCATTTTTTTATTTGTGACCCCAGTGAACTGTTGTTCCTCCGCCACAGGTTTTACAGAATAACTTTTTTTAAAAGAAGATATTTTTAGTAACTGTTCAAAACTTCCCACTTCACTAAAAGATATGAAAAATGGAAAGCAACAGCAGAAAATTCCAGGTGTATTTGTCTGTCCTGGCTTGAGAGCATCTCACTGTTCAGCCCTGGCTGGCCTTGAACTCCTGCCTCAGCTTCCTGAGACCCTTGGACTGCTCCCTGATACATACCACCAACCCTGGCTCCAAACAGTAAATCTCTACAGTTTCTCATGTGTCCCCGGGACTTTTGTGCAATGCATTGCTGCTGAGTTCACAAGCCGAAGCCGAGGATCCTCTGCCTCCTACCCTGGCCACCTTTCACTTTTCCCTTCTCCTTCATGCCAATGTTGACTTTTATTGAGAATATCTTTTTGCTTCTTCCTGGTACTCAGATAAGAAGTGGGGACAGATGAGGAAGGGCTGCTCTTGAGCCAGATAGCTGAGTGCTTCCATGCTGGGTATGGATATGTGAGTGGAAAACATGCTCGCTGCTCTGATGCGCTCGCTGTGAGCCTTCGCCACATTACTGTCCCATCCTACTGCTGATGATTTCAGCTGGAGGGCGTGGCTTTTTGAATGAGTCTAACCTTTCTGGCTTCTAATACTTTATCTTCTGTCTTTAACTAAGTAAGAGTTTTGGAAATTCATTGAGCTTTTGAACTTGTAATATTAAGCGGTTAGGATACATGGCCATGCCCAAGTCATTTGTGGCAGATGTGACAGAGCAGACAAACATACTCAGATGACGGATTGAGAGCACTGTTCTCGTTTTAGAGTAGAGGGCATTATTTGGCCTGATCTCCAAAAAGATGCAACATTTCCCACTGCAGTCCCAAACTCATTCATTCCCTTGTGTGCTCATATGCCCCATTCTCAGAGGAAATGGGGGACAAGAATCAAGGTCTAGGAGTGATAACCTGGTGAGAAGCTGGGAAAGTTGAGCTATGTCTTAAAGAATTTTTTTTTCAATCTGATCTAAAATCTTAGTACCAAAATATTTGTACCACACCCTAGTAGCTCATAGTGATGGGAGAAATCAGTTCTGATCATACTTTATTCCGATGGAAGACGATTGAGTCCTCGTGAAAAATGCCAATACAGATTTTTTTTAATCTATTCTTTTCCAAATGCACTTTCTAATTTTTTGCTTTTAAAATAGCATCTTGGAACCAATATTATTGTATTTTTACTTAATTTTTGTTCTCATCTAAATGTGCATTTTCTGACTGTATAGAAGAAACTTTGTTATATAATTTAATAAATTAAATATCTAAATAGCCATGTCTGTGGTTATCTGTCCCATCAAGATAACTTGAGCCCCTCTGAGATTGTGACATCACTTCTACAAGGACTTCTCCACAGTTGGGCAGTGTTTGGGCTCAAAAATAAAGGAGAGGGTTTGAAGAAATGGCTCGGTGGTTAAGAGGACTGACTGGCTGTTCTTCCAGAGGACCTGGGTTCAATTCCCAGCACCTACATGGCAGCTCACAACTGTACCATGCCCTCTTCTGGCCTCTGAGTGCCATGCATATACATGGTACAGACATACATACAGGTAAAGCACCCACACACTATTTGTTTTTAAAGAAGGATGTCTTTATCATAAAATGTCAGGGGTTGTGATAAAAATGTGTATTTTTGTTAGAAAGAATGTCCTCATTCTCCTTAAATGGCCAAAAGAACTCAAATTTCTAAAACATAGAAATACCTCATTTCTCAGGCCCTGAACCAAACATTCTTATTCCTGCTTTCTGTCTTTAGAGATAACACTACCAGGGCTGCCTATGGGCTCGGTAGTAGAATGCTTGCTGAGCAAAAATTAGAGGCCTCAATATGAAGGTGGCATTGTCCGTCGTTTCTTCACCCTAGAATAAACAAATCCTCCATTCTCTGCCTCACAAACTGGTCCTCATAGCCTGACTGTGGCAGCTGCTGTGGCCAGGTCTCCTGCTTCTCTCTGTTTAACCTCTCCTGGAACCCTGCAAGGAGCAGCTCAGCTTAGCTTCCTGAACAGCCTGTGATTTGTTGTGACTGTTGAAGAGCATCCATAGCCCCCTACTGTCTAGCAGAGTTTGTGAAAGAATGATAGAATTCCTTCGCTGGGCAAGATGACAGTGTCAACTGAGGAAGAACTCCACCAGAGGTGACCCTGGGGAAACAATGTGCTTGTTAGGCTTGCTTACAGAGCTCATGACCTTAAAGCAGCTACACTGGAAGGTCTACAACCAGCATGGATGTAGCTGCATAGAGCTAGTCCTTCCTTGGGCCACATGAAATTAGGGCAGAATTGTATACAACTGATGAGTGGCTAGATGAGAGTCCCATGACCTCAACCCGTCCTTCTAGGAAGGAACACCAAAGTCAGTAAGCCCATCTGCTGATCTTTTGTGATCGGCCCATACGAATTCCTGAAGTCAGAGGCAGTTTGGTTCAGAGGGTGGCCCTAAACCAATGGTCCTCAACCTGTGGGTTGTGACCCCTTTGGGGCCGAACAGCCCTTTCATAGGGATCCCCTAAGACCATTGGAAAACACAGATAATTGACCAGATCATTGACATTGTGATTCATAACAGAAGCAAAATTATAAAGTAGCATTGCAAATGATTTTATGGTTGGGGTTGCCACAGCATGAGGAACTGTATTAGATGGTCACACTTGAGAGCCACTGCTCTAGACAAACTCATCTTACAAAAATCACCTAACCAAGCAATAGCAGTTGCTTCTGCCCTGGAGCCTATGCCTTCCCGGGTCACAGGCTTTGTCTCAGTTCCCAGTACCAGATGCGGATTTCCCAGTGTGAAATCCAATCAGAGAGTTGGTTCTGATAGTCTAATCTGAGAGTGGTCTGTAACCACTTGGACCACTATTGCCGCTGCTTCTTGCCTGGCATTTTCAAGTATGAAGCAAGCAGCATCCATGGCTGAGTGGGAATTTGGACTTTAATTCTGTCCATCAACCTTAGTAGCAACTTCTGGTCCTACAGGATTGAGCTCACAGAGGTGTGACACTTCCTATCCCATCTTTATTTCTCCAAGTCCTGCAACCAAAGCATGGCAATGTCTTCAGCATCCGGGGCTTATCATCCAGTTTTGCATGCAACCAGCAGCAATGGCAATAACCTTTGTTGTTTTGGGGGCCTCTAGAGCCAAAAATTCCCAGGGAGGGGCTGAAGAGATGGCTCAATGGTTAAGAGCACTGGCTGCTTTTGCAGAGAACCCAGGTTCACTCCCAGCACCTATGTAACAGCTCGCAACTGTCTGTAACTAGTTCCGGGCCATCCAGCTCCCTCTTCCAGTGCTCACTGCATGTACATGGTGCATAAACATACACGTAGGTAAAACATTCATGTACATTAAAATCTTTCTTTTTTTTAAAGGAGGCCTCTTTTAAAAAACATCTCCTTGGGAGGTCACCCACCCCCAAGCCCTGGGATTTTGAACACCCTATGGCTTCTGGAAACATCTGTTTCCACTCTTGCAAAATACCTTTCTTCATAGTTAGCACTTACAGGCTCAAGCTGTTGCAGAATTCTCCCAGTCACCTGGGGTGGGGATGATCACTTATACCTACAAAACCATAAAGCTCCCGAGCATTCCACTGCCACAGCACCTGACCTTTGTACCATTGTGAACTAACGCCCCCATACTTGCTCCTTCTGGTGCACCTCACAGGTCTCTCCAGTGAGTCTCCAAAATCTGCAAAACCCTCAAAAGTTAGTGTTATGCTGCTACCTATATAGTAGAACTTCCTTAGGTGGGGGGAGGGGGAGAGGGAGAAGTAAAGGGAAAGGGAGGGAGGGAGGGAGGGAGAGAGAGAATAACCCAAAGACCTGAACCTCATCCTGTAAAGAACATTAAAGTTTCACAGAGAGCCTTGATAAAGACCTCTGTGAAACCTGCTGTCTATAAAAACCTGCTGTCATTTGCTTCTAGCATACTCTAGCGCGCACACACACACACAAGCACACACCTGACTCAAGCTTCTTGGTCCTGCCCAGAGCCAAAGGAGAATGTGGCCCTGCTGTCCCTGCTGCCCCTGCTGCCCCTGCTGCCCCTGCTGCCCCTGCTGCACTTGCCTCTCAGGTCAGGCTGGCTCCTGGGGCAGAAGGTGCTCTCATTAGAACTGTGGTAGCCCCAACTGGTGCCCCTCTACCCACCACATGTGGCCGCTAGGGAGCCCCTGACTCAGCAGTGTCTCTGCCGCTTTAATAGCCTTCTGCAGGAGAAATTACTTAGTCTGGTGGGATAATTGTCAGCCCTGGGACAGGCTTGATCTGCTGCACTTGTCTTATTTTCTTATTTTCCCTGGATGCCCCTGTGAACCGCTCTGACAGCTTTAGTGTTCTAGCAGCACCTTAGCATAGACTTAGGCTTTTCTGTCCGTTTTTTGTTTGTTTTGTTTTCTTAGGGAACTTGGGCTCCATGCACTTCTTGCCACATTTACCTTCAAGGAACCCAGACAGACCTTTCTTATCAACTTTACATTGTTCTCCCATCTTCTGGACATACTAGTCTCAGTCACTTAGGTCTGCCAGGGTCTTTGCTATTCAAAGATCCCGCCCTACCAAGGTGTCTGGGCAAAGCTGCTAGAAGCTCCAGCCCAGGTCCAGTTCCTCCTGAAGTGTGAAGTCTGTCCTCTCAGGCCTGTAACCTGTGCATCATGCATCCTTTCCCTCATACCTAGCTCCCCCCTCAGAAGTGCCACCTGTCCCTCCTCTGCTGTTCCCCAGCCCTGATATCCATGAGGACCTCCACTGCTAGTGACCAAGTGCATCTAATGGCGCCTATAAGCTGGTCTGTCAGTTGTCCTGGTATTAACCTTGGACTTTACAGCTTGTGTCAAGAACAGGTGCATGGTTGTATTGTTCACTTCTCTGTGTCCACAGCTCCTAAGTGACCCCATCCTTCTCTTATCCCACAGCCTGTGAGAGAGAGTCAGCCATGGCTTGTTCAAAGTTCCTAACTTGCACACCTCCAGCTTTGATCATGATGACCATGGGTTCTCATACTAGGCCACACTGAAGCCCCAGGCTACATGCTTGCTCTTGGATTTTCCCTTTCTCTGTACTGGAGGCTGGACCTGAAGGCTATGTCCATTCACCTCTGCTTCTCCCCTCTTCCCATGGGTTCTAGGTTTTGTGTGGGGGGGGGGGGCTTGGGAGGACTCATTAATACAGATAATACACAACTGAAGGTTTCTTTTTACCCTTTGCCTCCCAGTCTTGAGACGTAGTAAGCCAAACCTTCATTTCATCCTTTTATCCAATTTTTCTGCCAGTTCAGACACAGTCTGAAATCTATCTTATAGATATCTGATACCTCTCCTATGGACAGCCACCTCTGCCTCAGATAGACCTCTCAGCCATCCATCGCAGCAGGCTCCCTCTGTAGCACATGCTGATGCCTCTGCCCTTAAAGTGCCCCTGCCAGGGCTTGTCCTGTCTGCTCTAGACCTTTAGCTGTTCTCAAAATATCTACATATTCTTGGGATGACCCCACCCATCAAACACCATTCGGAAGAAGATTGCCACCCAGGGACTTCCCACATATACATCCCCCACCCAAGTGGCCTGCCACTACCTACATTACAAGCCCTACAGGGACAGATCATGCCAAAATTTCCTCTGCAAACATCACTTGGGGTGCTGGGGAGATGGCTCAGTGGTTAAGAGCACAGCAGATCAAGCCTGTCTGCTCTTCTGGAGGTCATGAGTTCAATTTCCAGCAACCACATGGAGGCTCACAACCGTCCATAATGGAGTCTGATGCCCTCTTCTGGTGTGTCAGCAACAGGATGCTCATATACATTAAATAAATGAGTCTTAAAAAAAAAAATGTGGTTAAACATCACTTGGGTTGTCTGTGTCATTCCCCTGTCAGGGGCACCACTATTGCTCTTCCTAAACTCAGCTTCAGTGTTGGGTCCTGCCAACACTGAATGCCAAATATTGCTAAAATGCCTTCCCTAAGGAGAGACAAAAGAACAATGTGTACCCCTCCTTCTGGACTCCAAAGTCAAACCCAGGTAGGATTCCACTGAAGCTCACTCTAGAGAACTAAGAACTTTATCAGGTTCATTTGTAGAGCAATGGTGAGAGTTTATGAACAAGAGTGTAGGTGACCCTACGGCAGCCAGTGCTGGAAGATCCACATACAGCATGGATAGTGACTCCTCACACCTCTCTGCCTATACACACTAGCTACATACACGCCACCCCAAGAATTGCATACATACTGATTGGGAGGGGTGGCTAGATACCCTGGTGAGGGTCCCACAACCCTCCCCACCCCTCTCCTTCTATGAGGAAGCAACAGCTGTCAGGATCGTCTATGCCCCGCTATGAGGATCGTCTGTGAGCTGGCCCAGCTGAACTCCTGAAGATGGCAGTAACCGGGTAGCTGGTATGACCAGAGCTAACCTTTAGTGAGAGCTAACACCTGCTTCATATATACACAGGGCTGTTTTTAGTGAGGTTGCTTTCTCCTACAGAGGAGGAGACAATATGCGATTAACATTGCATTCAAATTCACATTTCTCCCCCAACCCCTACAGAGCAGCAGCTGCCCTTGACCTGACAGAGTTTCTAAGCAGAGCTGCCTGGTCTCTGGTGCCTGGTCTCTATACCAGGGCCTCATCTCAGAGTTACTGTGTTCTCTGTCTTTGAACATGCTTGCCTTTGCTTCTTGGGCTGTGCAGAGCAGCCCTGACTATTCCGGGCAGACATCATGTCCATACCAGACCCCTAACCACAAGGTGTGTTCCTGTGGAAGCTGACAGTCTCCCAGGGATAAGATTCCTCACGTGGGCCCAGGTCTGCCCTCCAGCCTCGCTCTTCATGACAGAGCTGTCATGTGCGATCTCCACTGCCACTGTCCTGCTCTCTGTCCTGTCTCATTCTCTCTTTCCTTCACCTGTAAGACAGACATCGCGCTATCTTTGGTACCAGTGTGTTCTCCCCAAGCCTGCCTGTGAAATGCATCTTGTTTTAAAAACCGCCCATAAGACACAGGGCTTAATGGGCACTGGGTTTCACTTAAGGATAACAGGGATATTCTAAATGGGAGAGAATTATACACTCATTTAGAAGTGATTTGTTTTCTGATATGTGAATGTTTCTGCTCAGTTTCAAAGCCTTTGTGTCTCATATGCAGCTGTTATAACAAATTACCATGAACTGGGTTAAACAATTTCTCACATTTCTAAAGGATGGGAATTTCAAGAAGGAGGAGCCACCTTCCATCCTGCTGAAGGCCACTGTACCCTGACAGGAAAAGCAAGCTTTCTGTCTTTTCTTATAAAGATACTACTTATGAGGGCCCCTTCCACCTGACTAACTGCCTAAAAGCTTTTATTTACCTCTTAATACCATCACGTTGAAGGGTCTAATCTCAATATAGGAGCAATGGTTAGGAAACACTAATATTGACACATCTGGATGGCCATTCACAGAAGGCTCCCTGGCCTGCCTGCCCCAACTCCTCTTGATTTTCTTTCTATTCTCTGGACTCCCTACCCCCAACATAGCCCTCAGTCCCATCCCGTTCTATTCACTGGGTACTGCTCAGTCTCCTCCTTGGGGACTGTGGTCACCTCAAGAGAAAGAGCTGTCCTAAGCCATCTTTCTATTCCCAAGGACAATGAACATTAACCCGTGCTCAATAAATATGGGAAAAGGACAAAGAAAGGGAAGGATCCAGCCATACCCCAAAGTGCAATACACCTTGGAAACTCACACCCCTTTCTCTCCACTGGCGATGACCTCCTGTCAGCCCTGCTCCTCAGTGCTCCTCAGTCTAGCAGTCAGATAGAGTAGATGTGGCCTCCTGACTATCCACAGCTGGCTTAAGACTTCCCTGCTGCAGACAATACTTTGGACTCAAAGAGTGACAGCAAGTAGGACTCTCCATGGGAGAGCAACCCCTTCCATTTCGGACTCGTCGGGCTGTGGTCTGTGAGGGTCATAGAACCACTGCAGGTCATCTTTCAAGGTCACAAATGAATACAACCAGCAACCAAGTGTTTCCACTCTTAAGAGTTGGTCTTGGGGGCTGGCGAGACGGCTCAGCGGGTAAGAGCACTGATTGCTCTTCCGAAGGTCCTGAGTTCGGATCCCAGCAACCACATGGTGGCTCACAACCACCCATCATGAGATCTAACGCTGCCCTCTTCTGGTGCGTCTGAAGACAGCTACAGTGAATTATGCCAGAGCGAGCGGGGCTGGAGCGAGCGGGGCTGGAGCGAGCGGGGCCAACAGAGGTCCTGAGTTCAATTCCCACACATGATGGCTCACAGCCATCTGTACAGCTACAGTTTACTCATACACATAAAATAAATAAAATAAATCTTTTTTTTTTTTAAAAAAAGAATCGGTCTTGTAGATGTAAGAGGAAACATCACAGCCATGTTCTATGGGGAGAGACTGGAAGTAGCCTAAATGGCTGTCAGGTGGGAAGCAGCTGGACATGTGTTTGTTAAAGAGAAAGGTGACACTGTGTACTGGTTAGGAACGATCTCCAAGATGTGCTGTTGAGTGAGGGAAATGATCTGTGCATCAGATAGGTGTAATTGATAGGAAATAAGCACAGATCAGTACAATTTATTTTACTTCTGAGGGTGTGTGTGCGTGTGTGTGCATGTACGCACGCATGCTCCAGGGCACACGTGTGGAGGTCACAGAACGACTTCAGACAGTCCATTCTCTCCCTCCACTGTGGGTTCTGGGGCTTGAACTCAAGTCCTCGGGCTTGAGCAGCAAGCACTTATACCCAGTGTCCCATCTCACCGGCACAGTGCAATGCTTTAACAACTTGGTAACTTGTGGCATACATCTGTGACATCATCACTTGAAACCAAAATACTATCGCCTGATACTCCAGCAAGCTCCCTTGCACCCTTGAAGGTTCTCTCCAGCCCAGGCCCAGGCAACTCTTGCTCTGGTTTTTTGGTTTGATTTTCGTTTTTTTATTTTTGTTTCGTGACTACAAGTTTGCCTTTTCTAGAGTTTTCTATCCATGGAGTTATTGATAGATGGGCTAGTCAGGCTCTCACTGTGCTCATCCCTATCCATAGAATCAGCTGTAGGTACTCATGGGCCTCTGCTGGGAATCTGAGAAGCATCCCACTGTATGAAGAGGAGAGAATTTCCTCAGAATCTTACCTGCTATTGCACCAGATTGTCCCCAGGCTGGGGCCATTACATGTATGGGAAGCTGCCACTGTGACAGTGGGGCTCAGGGACACTGACTTCCTTTGCTGACTGAATGGGACATCTGGGTCATGGTGGCAAACATGCTGGCTAACAAAACTCCAAGCTGTTCTCCATCTTTTACCATTTCATATAGGGAACTCCAGTTCACCCTCCTCCTCCTCAATGTTTAGTCTAGTCTTAAATTTGAGACATTGTGCTCGCATCAGGACAGTCCATCATGCCTTTGTTTGCGCTTCCCTAGTTGTTGTGGATGTTAAGAGCCTTCTCATGAGTTTATCACCTATATACCTTTTTTTTTTCTAGTAAAAAATAACTATTCAAGTATGCAGACCAGGCTGGCCTTGATTAAAGACGTGTCCCAACACTGCCCACTTGACTGTTGAAATATTTTACTTTTTTTAAAAGGATTTATTTTATTTATTTTATGTGTATGAGTACACCGTAGCTGTACAGATGGCCGTGAGCCATCATGTGTGTGGCTGCTGGGAATTGAACTCAGGACCTCTCCTTGCTCCAGCCCTGCTTGCTCCGGCCCCACTTGCTCCCGCGTAATACACTGCAGCTGTCTTCAGACGCACCAGAAGAGGGTGTCAGATCTCATTACAGGTGGTTGTGAGCCACCATGTGGTTGCTGGGATCCGAACTCAGGACCTTCTGAAGAGCAGTCAGTGTTCTTACCCGCGGAACCATCTCGCCAGCCCTACTTATATTTATAGATGTTTTTATGTGTAGAATATTAAGAAAGATATTCAAGAAAATGGTTTACAACGTGGCTTGGGAGAAAAGAATGACAAACTGGAGATTCCAGAAAGACGGGAAGACTTGAGTCCACACACAACACAGAGAGTTTGTTTTGGCTTGTTTGGTTTGTTTGTTTTTATAGAACAGGGTTTCTCTGTGTAACCGTGGCTATCCTAGAACTTGATCTATAGACCAGGCTGGCCTCCAACTCAGAGATCTGCCTGCCTCTGACTCCAGAGTGCAAGGACTGAAGATGGGTACCGCCACCACCCGATAGACTGATAGTATTTTTTAATAATCTAAATTATATATTTTATAACTTTAAATTTTTTTATTTTGTGTATAGATGTCTTACCTGTATTTATTTCCATGCACCATGTTCCTGCAATGCCTGCAGATGCCAGAAGAGGGCGTGACATCCCTGGAATTGGAGTTACAGAGGGTTGTGGGCTACCATCTGGGTACTGGGAACTGAACTCAGATCCAGCACAAGAACAGTAACTCTGCTCTCTCTCTCTCTCTCTCTCTCTC
>NW_022196911.1:72379269-72385271 GCF_008632895.1 Mastomys coucha | reverse complement strand
CTCTCTCTCTCCCTCTCTCTCTTTCTCTCTCTCTCTCTTTCTCTCTCCGTCTCTCTCTACCTTCTAAATTATATTTTATAAAAAGAAATAGACTGCTTTGAAAACATCGGTATTGAAGGTGTGTCTCTTAATGGATGTATAGAGGCTGCCTGCTTAGCCAAGGACTCTCCAGAACTCGTTGCTGGTAGGAAATTGGAGCGCTGAGCCGTTAATGGAACCGTGAGCATCTTACATCCGATTGTTTTCAATCATTTATGGTAGTGCGCAGTTGGCAGATGTCTGGGCTGGGATTCCTCTAAGCAGGACATGGTCCTCATGCTGAAGGGAGTGCTGTGCCTGCGGAGGATGATCTCTGACAATGCAGAGATCGGGTTTGCTTTGATTTTAAAATAGTAAAATAAAATAAAAGGCTGGGTTGTTCCCTTTCTGCTTCCTGCCTGGGGCGTGATGCAGATTTGCAGAGGTGACAAAACTGGGTGTGTGAGAAACCCTGGAATAGGCGAGCACCGAATCCAAGGTCATCATAGTCTTTTAAGAAAGCACTATGGAGGTAGAGGCACAGAGGATCTCTGTGAGTTCCAGGTCAGCCTGGTCTACAAGGTGAGTCCAGGATAGCTAGGGCTACACAGAGAAATCTTGTCTCAAAAAACCAGAGGGGGGGGCAGGGAGAGGACGGAGGAGGAGGAGAAGGAGGAGAAGGAGGGGGAGGAGAAGAAGAAGGAGGAGAAAGAGAAGGAGAAGAAGAAGAAGAAGAAGAAGAAGAAGAAGAAGAAGAAGAAGAAGAAGAAGAAGAAGAAGAAGAAGAAGAAGAAGAAGAAGGGATTGAGACAAGGAATGTTTTCTCATCTTAGATCTCGTGACTCTATTCTGGCCCTGTTCTTTGATCCAATCCGTTAATTAATTAGTTCATAAAAATTTCACATAAATTAAAATTCATCTCCTAGACTGAGTCCTTTTTTTTTCCTTGAGACAGGCTGACTTGGAATCCATTATAAAGCCTTGGCTTCTGATCCTGTTGCCACCCATCCTAGAACTGGGACTGCAGGTGTACCCCACCATGCCCAGTTTGTGCAGTGCTGGGGCTCAAACCTAGGGCCTCCTGAAACCTCGGCAGACCCTCTACCAACTGTACAACTCCAGCTCCCTAGAGGGAATTCTGTCAAAGTCATGTTTCGCTCTAAGGACGTGCTCTTCCAAAAGAAGCTTGTTCGATGTGGTGCTGTGCAGCTCTGCGGCAGATGTTGAGTTAAGGATGAAATTGAACCTTAGCCCAAAGCTTCCTGTAATCCGCTGAGAATGGCGAGCTCTTATGGACCTTCAACTCCTATTTTAAATTCACATTTTTCCCCACAAAAATTAATGTTTATTCATGGCAGAATGCATACACTGAATAGAAAAATTAAGAAACAAAACAAAGACAAGTTCCCAAACACTTTATAATGGCTATCATCACCTTTTAATTTTTATTTTATTTTATGTGTATGGGCATTTTGCCTGCATGCATGTCTGTATACCAAGTGCATGCCTTGTGCCCAAAGAAGCTGGAAGAAGGGCACTGGATCTCCTGGAACTGAGGTCACAGATGGCTATCGGTTGCCATGTGAGTGCTGGGAACCAACTGATGCCTCTGGGAGAGCGGCCAGTGCTATTTGTTTTGTTTTGTTTGTTTGTTTGTTTTTTAACTTTTTAGCGGTTCTTTGTGAATTTTCCATCATGCACCCCAATCCCATGCATCTCCCTCCCCCCTAGTGCCCTACCCCCACTCTTTTTACCTCCCCTGACAGAGAAAAAAATAATCTCATTGTGGAAGCTATACTTTGTCACAGTGTGTCCCACACTTCTCTGCTTACAAAAAGTCCGTTACAATGAGTTGTTGGTCTGGTATGCAGCTTCTGGCTTCTGCTACACTGATTCTAGAATACTAGATTCTCACTGAGACTCCTCTTGGATATTCTGTTATCCCCCTTCACCAACTCCAGCAGATCTTCCATGGAGTAGTGTTGGGGTGAACCAATTTAAAGCCCTGGGTCTCGGTTTAAGAGACATCTGAGTTGGTCAGCCAGCCGGCCTACCTGCACCCACACCACCAGCGTGAGCTTGCCTGCCCTGCTTTGACTGGCCCATCCAATACCACAGCCAGCAAGAGGCAGAGCCAGCTCTCTGGTTCTCATGTCCTTAGGGCCAGCTCTCCTCTGCACCAACCAAGCAAAGTAGGTGAGGGGCTGGGTCAACTTTTCTGCTCTCACATCCCCAGCAGGCTCACCCACAGTCATCCCCCCCCCACCCGCCCCCTGCAACCAAGGCCGTCTCTACCCTGCCCAGGGGAGATGCAGGGCCCACTCTCCTGAGTGCTGCAGCAAGCAAGGGGCAGGGCCAGCTCTGCGGGTTTTTGAGAGAGAATTTTTCTGTGTAGCCTTTGGCTGTCCTGGAACTAGCTTTATAGACCAGGTTGGTCTCGAACTCACAAAGCTCTCTCTGCCTCTGACTCCCAAGTGCTGGGATTAAAGATGTGTGCCACCACTGCTTGGCAACATCCAGCACTCCTAACCACCATTGAGCCATCTCTCCAGCCCTCCCCTTCTTTTACAAAATTGTATTGTGTATCACAAAAACAATATCCTTTCCCCTCCATTCCCCTTCTCCCCCCCCCCTCTCTCTCTTTCTCTCCCCCCACCCCAGTGCTTAGTATCAAACTCAGGGAGTAACTCAAGACACTAGGTAAATTCTCTACCACTGAGAATCCCCATCTGCACACTGCCTTGCGGCCAGTTTCTTCATATAACTTGGTGCCCACAACTTTCCAAGCCATTAATTCTTCCTCTGCATCATGTTTTGCAAAAGCTGAATTGAGTTTCCTTCTGCAAATGGCTGAACCCGATTAATTTTTCAAATCTACAACCTCTAACGTTTAAACTATGGTTGCCAAGTCTTAGTCCATTATAAATAAGTAAGCCACATTGGATTTTCCTTTTAAAAATCCCCAAAGCAGATTGCTCTGCACACTCCTCCCCTAGCGCAGCACACTCCTCCCCTAGCGCAACACACTCCTCCCCTAGTGTAGCACACTCCTCCCCTAGTGCAGCACACTCCTCCCCTAGTGTAGCACACTCCTCCCCTAGTACAGCACACTCCTCCCCTAGCGCAGCACACTCCTCCCCTAGCGCAACACACTCCTCCCCTAGTGTAGCACACTCCTCCCCTAGTACAGCACACTCCTCCCCTAGTGTAGCACACTCCTCCCCTAGCGCAGCACACTCCTCCCCTAGTGCAGCACACTCCTCCCCTAGTGCATCACACTCCTCCCCTAGTGCAGCACACTCCTCCCCTAGTGTAGCACACTCCTCCCCTAGTGTAGCACACTCCTCCCCTAGTGCATCACACTCCTCCCCTAGTACAGCACACTCCTCCCCTAGTACAGCACACTCCTTCCCCAGAGAAGCACACTCCTCCCCTAGTGCAGCACACTCCTCCCCTAGTACAGCACACTCCTCCCCTAGCGCAGCACACTCCTCCCCTAGTGCAGCACACTCCTCCCCTAGCGCAGCACGCTCCTCCCCTAGTGTAGCACACTCCTCCCCTAGTACATCACACTCCTCCCCTAGTACAGCACACTCCTCCCCTAGTACAGCACACTCCTTCCCCAGAGAAGCACACTCCTCCCCTAGTGCAGCACACTCCTCCCCTAGTACAGCACACTCCTCCCCTAGCGCAGCACACTCCTCCCCTAGTGCAGCCTTATACTTTTCTGCCTGTTTTATGAATTGGACTGAGGGACACTCTCTAGTTTACTAATGAATGATAAACTATTTTTTTTTAACTTGAGGATATACTGAAAAAGGCCAAAGAGAAGGACCCCAAAATGGAAAGATGAGCATGCGCCCCTCAGAAAGTCAGAAGTAATGGTGCATATTCGTAATCCCAGAAAGCCAGAAGTAATGGTGCATATTTGTTGTAGGGAGCTGCTTGGATACAATCGTCAGCTGCGGCCGCTTAGACGATTGTATCCAAGATGGCGGATGTCTGTCAGACACAGGCTGCTTTTTACGGGGCTGAAGCGGGGATGAGCAGGGCTCCAAACAGCCTTAATTCTTTCCCCCTGCCCTAGGTGAGCATGCCCTGTGCCTCCCTGTAGGTAGCCACACAGATACGATCGTCAGCTGCTTAGATCTTAAGCGGCCACCGCTGACGATCGATCGTATCCAAGATGGCGCTGGTTCCTGATACACTGTAGCAACAGACTATTCTGCGCATGCGCCCCTCCCGAGTGTGTATATACTGCGCATGCGTCCCTCCTGAGCAGGTGTATGCTAATGAGGGTTTGACAGGGAACCAATCCTGAAGGACTTGGTGGCTCAGGCTCGGGTATATAAGGAGCTGTCTCCAGACAGTCGGGGCCACTCCACAGAAGCAAGCAGACCTGCAGCACCTAGGAAGAAGAAGAAGAAGAAGAAGAAGAAAAGAAGGAGCCGAAGCTGAAGCCACAGCAGCAGCAGCAGCAGAAGCAGAAGAAGCAGCAGTAATATTAAGAAGAACCGTGCCATCAAAGAGAGCTGTGACACTTAAGAACCTAGGAGAGCTGTAACACCTAGGTACCTTAAAGAGCTGTAACACCTGGGTACCTAGGAGAGCTGTAACAAAAGAATATTCCTGAGTAAACCGTCGAGAGAAGAAGTCCAGGTGTTCGGTCGTTATTGCTGCTGGTAGGCAGCAGAAGCGCGCCGTACAATTTGTAATCCCAGAAAGCCAGAAGTAATGGTGCATATTTGTAATCCCAGCACCTGGGAGGCAGGAGGCTTGCCTTGAGTTCAGGGACAGCCTAGGCTACATAGTGAATTCAAATGGAATCCTCCCTGCACAGCAAAACTGTGTGACTAGTCAACTGGTTAATTAATCAACTGGACAAGGGATCTTTGTTACAGTAACAGTTTAAAGGGATAGGCTCTGTCCTTTTCAGCTCAAAGCCACCAGCATTTGGGATGTTGAAACAGGGGACTGCTGTCAGTTCAAGCCCAGCCTGGGCTACATAGTGAGGCCTGTTATAAAAATAGATAAATCAATAAAAATAGAAGACCACCAAGTAACTCTGCTAACAACGTGGCTGATGCACATGAAGCTCTGAGTTCTAACCAGGACCACATGTGCCTGTAATCTTAGCACTTGGGAAATGGAGGCAGGAGGATCAGAAGTTTGGGAACTTTATTGATTGGTTGGCTGGGTTTTTGTTGTTGTTGTTGTTGTTTTGTTGTGTTTTTTCAAGACAGTGTTTCTCTGTATAGCCCTGGCTGTCCTGGAATTCACTCTGTAGACCAGGCTGGCCTTGAACTCAGAGATCCACCTGCCTCTGCCTCCTAAATGCTGGGATTAAAGGTGTGCGCCACCACTGCCCAGCTTGGTTCGTTGTTTCTATGGGTTGTTTGTTGTGTGTGTATTAGAGAGAGGGTGAGGAGAGGGAGGAAGGGGGAGAGGGGGAAAGGGGGAAAGGGAAAGGGGAAAGAGAGAGAGAGAGAAAGAGAGAGAGAGAGAAGGAGAGAGAGAGAAGAAGAAGAAGAAGAAGAAGAAAAAGAAGAAGAAGAAGAAAGAGAGAGAGAGAGAGAGAGAGAGAGAGAGAGAGAGAGAGAGAGAGAGAGAAGGCTGGGCTCAAATTTGTAGCAATCCTCCTGCCTCTGCCTCCCAACTGCTGAACTTAAGGTATGAGCCACCATGCCGAGCCTTTTACTCTCTGGTCAGAACTGTTAGAAGGCCACACTGCTCCAAACTTTCTAGAGAAGCATTATGTAAATATTCAGCCTTAGGATGTAGCATTAAACAGGCTTTTGGTTTTGTTTGTTTGTTTGTTTGTTTTGAGACAGGGTCTCACTATGTAGTGCTGGCTGTTCTACAACTTGCTCTGTAGACCAGGCTGAACCTAAATTCACAAAGATCCATCCGCCCTTGCCTCTGCCTCTGCCTCTGCCTCTGCCTCTGCCCTCTGCCTCTGCCCTCTGCTCCCTGCCCTCTGCCCT
>NW_022196911.1:72361129-72379143 GCF_008632895.1 Mastomys coucha | reverse complement strand
TCAGAAATCCACCTGCCTCTGCCTCCCAAGTGCTGGGATCAAAGGCATGCGCCACCACTGCCTGGCCTAAATGTAATTTTTAAGTGGCTGTTTCAATCTCCATTTGACCATCAGCGAGTGAACATTCCAGCTCCAGTATGCCCCGGTGGTTTCTTCCAGGAGCTGTACTGTTTTGTTTTCCGTGGCTAGGCATGTACGTTTTCTGCAGTTGACTTCTGTGTATGAGGTGGGGCAGGAGGCAAGATTCACTTTCCTACCTGAGAGCCCTCCTCTGCTCACTTGCACTGGCCCACCCCCTGTGCTGTGACTCCAGTAACCGTATCTTGGTCTCCTTCTAGATGGTCCCATCTTTGCCACTGGCCTATTTTTCTACTCTTGAGTCAGTATCATATTATCATAATTACTAAAATTTGTGATGCATCTTAATATGTGGGGACGTAAATCCTACAGATACCCTTCATCTTCCTCAGGGTTGTCTGGGCTATTTCTTGGTTCTCTGCAGTTTTATACACATTTGAGAACATCTTAGGTCCCTAGAAAACCTTCCTGTATTCTTGTTTGGGTCAGCCCGAATATACAAATCAGTAAGAGCACACTTTCTGTGGTTTGGCCACTTACATTCTCCACACATGGTATTTCTCTTCATGTCCTTAGATCTTGTTAATACTTCATTGACCTTTATTGGCCTAACAGTGTTCACACCCAGTCCTTCAATATCCTGCCTGTCACTGGGAACAGTAGACAGGACATAAAACCTCAGGCTTATAGCCCATACTCATTAGGATGGCTGCTCACAAAAGAGATAAGCGCCAAGTGCAGGTAACAATGGGGACAAACTGGAAGCCCTTGAATGCCAGGGCCAGGCATGATATAGCACATATCTTAGATTCCAGTACTCGGGAGGCAGAGGCCAGCAGGTTTCTGTGAATTCAAGGCCAGTCTGGTTAACATGGTTCCAGGATAGTCAGGGCCACAGAGTGTAACACTTTCTCAACATAGATAAAAAAATCAAACAGATGACATTGTTGTTGGTGGGGGATCTAGCTTGCCTCACATGGACATGGTCCTGGGTTCGATCTGAATGCTGCAGAAAGTGAGGAGAATAAATAAATTAGTTAGAGGTGGCTCAGTAGATAAAAGCACTTGCTGCACAAGCCAGATGACCTGAGTTGAAGCCCAGGACTTAAACAGCCTTATTTGGTGGCATGCATCTGTTACCTCAGCACTTCTACAGAGGGATGGGAGGGAAAGACAGAAGTTTACCACCAGGAATATGAAACATGACAGAAACGAGGGACCAGACCCTGCCTCAGGCAGGCAGAAGAGAACCAACTCCCCAAAGTTATCCTCTCACCTCCATACTCAGGGTATACTCTGTGTGTGTGTGTGTGTGTGTGTGTGACACACACTAATCACAAACTTTTTGAATATTTGAAAATATTATAATTAAAGAAAATGCATAGTCATGAGGCTCTGTGGTGATTTGAATACCCTTGGACCATGGGAAGTGGCACTATTAGGAGGTGAGGCCTTGTTGGAGGAAGTGTGTCACTGTGGGGGGTGGGCTTTGAGGTCCTATGCTCAAGCTCTACCCAGTATGGAAGAGAGCCTCTTCCTAACTGCCTGCCTTCAGATCAAGATGTAGAACTCTCATCTCTTTCTCCAGCGCCATGTCTGCCTGGATGCTGCCATGCTTCCTGCCATGATGATAATGGACTGAACCTCTGAAACTGTAAGCCAGCCCCTATTAAATGTTGTCCTTTATAAAAAATGCCTTGGTCATGGTGTCTCTCCATAGCAATAAAACCGTGAATAAGACAGGCTCAAATGAGAGGTGTATGAACATAAGCAGTATATAGTAGATTCTCATTAAAAGTTGTTTGTTTTAGCCAGGTGATGATGGTACATGCCTTGAGTCCCAATGTCTGGAGGCAGAGGCAGGCCGATCTCTGACTTGGAGGCAATACTGGTCTACAGTGCTAGTTCAAGGACAGCCAGGAATACATAGAAAAGCACTGTTTTGAAAAACACAAACAGCCAGGCAGTGGTGGCACACGCCTTTAATCCCAGCACTTGGGAGGCAGAGGCAGGCAGATTTCTGAGTTCGAAGCCAGCCTGGTCTACAGAGTTCCAGGGCAGCCAGGACTATATGGAGAAACCCTGGCTAGAAAATAAATAAATAAATAAATAAATAAAAATAAATAAAAAATAAACAAAAGAGAGAGAGGGAGAGAGAGGGAGAGAGAAAGAGAGAGAAAGAGAGAGAGAGAGAGAGAGAGAGAGAAAGAAAAGGAGAAAAAGAAAAACACAAACAAACTCTCTCTCTCTCCCTCCCTCCTTCTCTCTTGTTTTTTGAGATGGTCTCCCTGTCTAACCTCTGCTAACCTGAAACTCACTATGGAGACCAGACTGGCCTTGAACTCATAGAGACCCACTCTGCTTCCTAAATTCTGAGATTAGAGGCTTCTGCAACCACAGCTGATATATGTGACTCTCAAAGAAAATCAGGGAGCCAGTGAGATAGCTCAGTGAGTAATGGGGCTTGCTGCCAAGGCTCATGAGAGCTTAAACCCCTAAGACCCACATCATGGAAGGAAAAAACTGAGTCTCACAAGTTGTCCTCTGACCTCTGCATATACAACATGTCACACTCATCCAAATGCACAAACATAAACACACACCACCACCACCACAAACAACAACAACAACAATACAAATACACAGATAAATGTAAAATATAAAAATAAAGAAAATTGGGCTGGAGAGATGGCTCAGTGGTTAAAAACACTGGCTGCTCTTCCAGAGGTCCTGAGTTCAATTCTCAGCACCCACATGGTGGCTCACAACCATCTGTAATGGGATCTGATGCCCTCGTCTGGTGTGTCTGCAACAGCAAGCTCATATACATAAAATAAATAAATAAATAAATCTTGAATGAAAGAAAGAAAGGAAGGAAGGAAGGAAGGAAGGAAGGAAGGAAGAAAGAAAGTCAGAGCTCCTGGATAGAACGGCACTAACTGAAAGATTGTTGGGGAAATGAGCCTCAGCTCCCTGTGGACCGGACTCCCCGTGCCCACTCCTTCCTCCTCCCTGTGTAATAGTAGGGATCCGTCATTTCTGTCCTCACCACACATCCTGCCAGGCCTCTATCCTGGGAGCTCCTTGAGGTCTGTGCCACTGAATCCTTCCTCCCATCAGGGAGAAGACTCCAAGGAGACTCCTTCCTTCCCCTGAAGGACCACATGTCAACAGAGGCTGAGCCTCCTGGGCCGGCTTCCCCATCATCTGCCTGGGGAGAAGCCTGCTGCGTCACAAGTTCCTCAGGGATTGCCTTGGGCAGCCAGGACTCTGCCTCCTGATGCAAATGGACCGTTCGGAGCTACCAATGGGGCCAGGAGCTCCATGCTGCTCAGAATATGAGCAGAAATCCAGGGATATGAACACTAAGCTTTCTCATTAAAGTTGGGAACTGGGTTTTGCTGGCATGAGCCTGGGATCCCAGCTCTCAGGAGGCTGATGCACGAGAGTAGAAGACCTTATCTTTAAAAAATAAAACAAAACAAAATAGAATCAGGATGATGTATAACTCAGTGCAGAAGCCTGTGCCTAGCATGTATAAAGCTCTGTACTCAGCTATCAGAACCAAACGGTAAAACAAAGTGATGGTGTGGTCTGTGGAATTAAATCCTGCCCAATCCAGCTTTGGGTAGGTAACAAATGGCTGCAGGTGACCAGAAAGGGGGGTTGAAAGACCTACCTGTACATTTCTTTTTAAAATCTCTCTCTCTCTCTCTCTCTCTCTCTCTCTCTCATCTATCTATCCATCTATCATTTATCTATTTATCATCTATTTATCTATCGACCTCTATCTATCATTTATCAATCTATCTATCTATCTATCTATCTATCTATCTATCTATCTATCTATCTATCTAATCTATCTATCTATCTAACTACCTACCTATGGGCTGTAGAGATGGCTCAGCAGTTAAAAGCACTTGAAGTTCTTACAGAGGACCCAGTTCTGTTTCAAGCATCCATAGCTCCAGTTTCTGGGGATCCAATGCCCTCTTCTAACCTCTTCGGGCACTAGGCATGCATTCAGTGCACATGCATACATGCAGGCAAAACACTTATACACATATACAGGGTCTTAAACCTGGGTCTTCTGCAAGGCTAGCAACATTGCTAAGCCACCTCCAACCCCTGACCTGTGGGTTTTAAATTAGAACCTGTCAGGGGAAGTTAGAGAGATGGCTCAGTGGTTAAGAGCACTGACTGCTCTTCCAAAGGTCCTGAGTTCAAATCCCAGCAGCCACATGCTGGCTCACAACCATCTGTAATGAGATCTGACACCCTTTTCTGGAGTGTCTGAAGACAGCTACAGTGTACTTATATATAATAAATAAACAAATCTTTAGAGCCTGTCAGGGGTTCTCTGTTGGAACATGGTCACCTTTTAGTGGGGCCTGCCCATTTCAGTGGCCATCTCTGAAGCCACTGAGAAGCCATTTGTAGTCTTGAAATACCAAGAGCTATGGAAAGTTCCTTTTGAATTAGCAAGCATAATTAATATTTGGTCTGAATGAAGTGCTGAAAGTCTGTAACTGAGGGGCTCTGGTCCTCCCTGCTGTAACTGCATGTTTTCATGATTACTTGTGTTTTATAGAGCTTGGTGGTTCAGTTGGGCAAAATAGACAGACACAATACCAGACAGCGAGAGTCCTCATCTTCAGGGGTTATACAAGAGTCACCCCATCTTAATGTTCCTGGGAACTTTCCCTCAGTTAATGAATCAGCTGTCTATCTCTGGCCGCTGAAGTCAGCCTGATGAAATCCATTTCCTCACCAGTGCAGACTAAGGCTTTCCACAGAGCAGAGCGTCAAGGGCACTTAGTGCTCTGAACTGGCTTCACAGTTCCTTTGTAATTGAAAGCCTCATTAAGACACAGTCTAGGTTTCTGGTTTGATGTTTTCCCTGAGCAGTAGCTTTTCTTACCGCATCTGCAGCTTCCATTCAACTTCACTGCTGACCAGCTGTGAGATCTCCAGCAAGTTCAGTGGTCCTCTGTGATATATGCGCAGAGCTACCAAGTGCCCAGAGACAGAGGTACCAGGGGAAGGAGGCCCCACAAGGCAAGGGCTCCTTTCAGTGGGGTTCTTAGTAACATCTAACAGTTCACTGTGCCCTGTCTATCCTGATTCTAGGCCAGCATCCTGGGCCTGACCTCAGCCCCATTCCACCTGAGGTGAAGAACCCAGGGACATTTGAGTTACAGAAATTAGTATAGGAGTCAATGATAGGGCTCGGCACTTCTCACACTGGCCTGTCGAACTGAGACCTACGAAAAGATAGAAAGAGAACTGAGTGACTTCAAAAAGTTGTCCTCTGACCTCCACATGTGCACCATGGCATACATGCCCACACACTTATTATACACACACACACACAGAAATAATAATATTTAAATTAAAAAGCACCAAAATGATAATTGTGTGGGGAATAAATATAACAAATTACAAAAAACTAAAAGAAGTCAGTGTAGGAATCTGGATGTGACCTGTGACTTCCAGCAAATGAGAGGCTCAGACAAGGGGATTACAAGCTTGAGGCCAGCTTGACCACCTAGTGAGACAGTGTAGACAGGAAGTGTCTTAGTTAGGGTTTCTATTGCTGCGATGAAACTATGACCAAAACAACTTGTGGAAATAAAAATGGCCCCATAGGCTCATATATTTGAATTCATAGTCACCAGAGAATGAAACTGTTTTAAAAGATTAGAAGGATTAGGAGGTGTGGCCTTGTTGGAGGAGGTGTGGCCTTGTTGGAGGAAGTCTGTCACTGGAGATAGGCTTTGAGTTTTCTCTCTCTCCCTCTCTTCCTGCAGTTCAGACTGTAACTCTCAGCAACTGCTCTAGCACCATGAATGATGCCATGTTATAGCCACACCCCACCCATGTCAATAATGAACTAACCCTGAAATTGTAAGCAAACCCCCAACTGAACACTTTCTTTCATACAAGCTTCCTTGGTAATGTAATCTCTTCACAACAAGCTAACAGTGACTAAGACAGAAGGAAAGGGCTTAATTTACTCATAGCTCCACACAACAGTTCAGCATCAAAAGCAGTGAGGGCAGGAACTCAAGCAGGGCAGGAACCTGGAGGCAGGAGCTGATGCAGAGGCCATGGAGGGGTGTTGCTTACTGTCCTGCTTCCCATGGCTTGCAGAGCCTGCTATTATTATGTAGAGCCTCGGACTACCAGCCCTTGGATGGCCCCACTCATAATGGGCTTGGCCGTCCCATCTCAATCACTAGTAAAGAAAATGACATACAGGCTTGTCTACAGCCTGACTGAATAGAGGCGTTTTCTCAATTGAGGTCCCCTCTTCCAAAATGTCTCTAGCTTGTGTCAAGTTGACATTAAACTAGCCAGCATGGGAGAGAAGGAAGAGAGGGAAGGGGAGGGGACGAGAGGGAAGGGGAGGGGACGAGAGGGAAGGATAAGAGAAAGGGAAAGTGGGGGGTATCTATGCAAAATGGCAGGAAGTGAATGATTACACCTGAGCACAAAGTTGGCTCATCCATCCACCACTGGTATGTAGCAAAGCACCTACTATGTGCTCTATTCCTGACAAACAGCAGACAAGGCCTGTGCCCTCTCGTGGGATTTAGGATTGCACCAGGAAGAAGCTAGCAATAAACAAGTCTGGAAGATGAGCCAAGCTGGTGGGAGGAGCTGTGGGCTCTGAGTGTGAGGCCCGTCCTGGCCCCAGAAGCCTGGAAAGAGTCATTCTGCTTTCTCTTTCTCCCAGTTTGCTGCAGGGAGACTGTATTAATGATGCAAGAAAAATGAAACCCGGGGAAAGGCGAAACGCCCCTCCCTCACCCCGCCGGGGGAGAGGGAGGGGATGAAGAGAGTATGCTCGGCTATGTCCCCCAGTCTGTCCTGCTGTCATTGTGTCATTACACTTAAACCCTCAGCACAGGGGGCTGAGTCTCTGTCCCCAGGCTCGTGTTTACCTCCTGCCTGTTTAACCATCCAAAGAGCAACTCCCACAGGCCATCATCAAAACATGAGTTCATCCAGCGTGGTTTCCCCAGAGGACAGCCTGGCCTGCCTGGAACTGTGTGTTCCCCTCTCTAGGGAATATCTCCACCTCCCAGTCAGGACTGCGGCCTCCCGGTCTACCCAACCCCCAAAAGACGGGTGGGTTCATTGGCTACTTTCTTTTCTCTTTGTTCCCAGTTTCTAACAGTATTGTTCATCTTGGTACAGAAAGGTTGCTGTATGGCGGCGGGGAGACTGGGGCTCTGGAGTCAGGAAGCAGAGAGAGATGAATGCTGGTGCCTTGCTGGCTTTCTTCCCTTCACCTAGTCAGGAACCTCAAGCCATGGGATGGCGCTGCCCACGTTCCGGTTAGGTCTTGCCTCCTCAGTTAACCTTCTCTGGAAACACACTCGCAGATGGTTCCCTTGGTGGATTCGAATCCCTTCAAGTCCACAAAGAAGATGAATGTGAACATTGAGAAACCCCTGGAATCTGACCTAGCGGCGGTCACTGCTCCAACCCTGCGACTCTCAGCGAGGGGGAGGGGCTCAGACTTGGGTCTCTGCGTCTGGAGTGGCATGAGGGCAGTATATAGACAAAGACAGACAGAGTGAGGCTAAGGAGAAACAGGAGACAGGAGCCTAGTAGACGCTTCCAGGTCTGGGGTGCTAACAGTCCCAGAACCATGAAATCCAAAGCATGGGACAGGAGGATGGACTTGTATGGTGTCCCTAGTGGTGCAGTGGAGAGGCAGTTTCCTGCCGTTTCTGCCAAGTGGGTAGAGCAGAGTTCAGGGTGCTCTGCCCTCTGACCTCTCCCACAGACTATTTCATTTCCCAGGACTCTTCCTACATTTCAGTCTGTGAGGCTAACCTCTGAAGGGGGCCGGCTACAGGGACAGAAGAGGCCTGTGGCTTAAAAGCTCCAAGGAGTCCGGCGGCCAGAGAGCACTTAGCCAAGCCCTGTTGCAAAGTGATTCTTCTCACTATATATTCAAAACAAACCCCCCTTTAAAAGCCTGGAGACGAATGCTCAGATATTCACATTGATTGCCTCGGCTAATGGATCACGGGGAATAATTCTTCCTCCCTCATACATTCTTATTTCTTAAATTAAATTATGAATTATAAACGTAATGCCGGAATAAAGATTTGCTGTAAGTTTCTGATGATATGATGTATTTGGAATAAAAACCCAAATGCTTCAAAAATTATATATAAATATATATGGGGGGAACTCAAGTGCTGAGCATGGTGGTACACACTTTTAATCCCAGCACTTGAGAAGCAGAGGCAGGTGGATCTCTGAACTCTGAGCCAACCTGGTCTACAAAACAAGTTCCAGGACAGCCAGGGCTCCACAAAGAAACCCTCAAACAAACAAACAACCCCCAAAGGCTGGCTTTGCCATCTCTCCAGTGCCAAGCCCACACCACATGATCAAAGTCAGAAGCTTGGTCCATACATAGACCTTGTGTTAGTTTTGTTTCCTTTGGTTTTTGTTTTCATTGTAGGGTACTGGAATGGAACCCCGAAACTCACATATGCTAGGCAAGCATCTGAGCTACACCCCCAGCCTCACTTTTGTACAGACTTGGACAGCTGTCTGAGATCTAGGCTGGGGGGTTGCACCATCAGACAGGGTCCTCTGGGACACTGGTCCCCTGCTGGCTCTACTCCCAGAAGTGTCCCAAGAACATAAAGGTTCCCTCTCACCCAGAAATTTTTGACAGTCAACTATGCAAAAGAGTAATCCTGTTAAAATATCCTGGAGAAACCAAGAATTTAAATCAGATTGAGCAATTTCTAAAAGAAAATCTCCATGCAGTGAAAAATGCAAGGGGCAGGGGCACCTTGAGGGGCGGGGCACCTTGAGGGGCCAGGGCATCTATGTCCTGCGTGGGGGGTGAAGGCTGCTTAGCCCCAATCGCCCAACCTCCCAGCCCGACCTTCGCCCCAGCAGGCTTATGGCTTCTGAGACTCTGGTCCCTGGCACTCCCAGAGTCATAAGGAAAATGACAGTTATCATTCCCAGAGCCCCCACCCCCACCCCCAACACTCTGGTCTAGACGGCCTCAGCGCCAGGCTCCCGGCTGCCTAGCCTGGCCTTCCAGCCTCATTCAAGAGTATCTTTTCCTTTCCTGATTCCTAGATTGCCACAGTGAGCACCAGGTCAGCAGCCCCTGTGGGAAGCTGGGCTCTGGTAGTTATCCCTGGCCCAGAAAGAGCACGGAGCTCAGGTATGAGCAGCAAGAGACGCCCCCAATCTCCTTCAGAATTTACTCCCTTGGTGTTTAACCTATAGACAGAAAAACAAGTGGAGACAGTTAAGCTAGAGACAGGGATGCCCGGTGGTGTGGGGGAAAACCAGCCAGTAAACAGGTATGGTTTCTACTGTATATTCAGCCATTTTAAAAAGGATTGTGATCCCAGCGCTCAGCTGAAGGACATACGTTCAAAGCCATCCTGTCCTATATAAGGGAGTCTCAAATATATAAATAAAAGATGTTTACAAAGAGTTTTTAAATAACTTAGAGAAATACTTGGAACAGCAAATCTAAAATAGGTTTCGAAAAAAAAAAAATGCCTCTCAACGATAGAGCTCATGAACGTAAGAAATACTGAATTATTCTATCTTGGAAATTCTTCAGGCCCATCAGCTTGTTAAAGGTTCAGAGAAGTCTTTCATTCCAGCCGCTTATTCAACTTGATTTAATCCAGAGTGTTCTATTGGATGACAAAGCCCTTTTCTATAGGGCAAGGCTGCTGGGGACCTCACGGTCCATTCATCTGAGATAATGTTTATCATAGCATGTCAGCAGTCACTCATACCGACCGACCCTGTTGTCAATCTACCTACACTAAGGGCTACACCACACAGGCATGAGCCAGTGCCCTTCCTGGCTGTAGGAGGACCCCCCCACACACTGGCCCAACTGGACCCTGACCTTTGGCCTGGCTCTAACTGGACACTGAACTTTCCACACACCAGAATGGTGTAGCATCTTCCTCGGGTCGCTGATCAGCAGGTGGTCCCCCAGCACAGATGCTCACAGATGCCTCCTAACACACACACACACAAACTGTGAATGTGTGTCCATCTGTCTGTCTCTCCAGACACTGGAATGTGAGTTTTGAAGCTCAACACAGGAGACACTCTGCAGAGACACTCTGCAGCACATCCCTCGGTGACTGACCCCCAGCTTGGGGGTGGGTTTGTAGTGTATCATGGTCAAAGAGTGTGAAGCAGGAGTCACTAGCTGGAGCCTCCAGGAAGGCTCTTGAAAAAGGACACCTACTCAACTCTCACATGCCTTATGCCCTCCCTCTTCCTTCTGTCTCGATGTACGGAACTGTGGCAGCCATTCTGTGTCGGTGAGGTAGGCTATAGACAGGCAGATGCCATGAACATACCAGGGACATTGAATGATGGCATTGAGTCTGCCTGAACTGCCCGTGTCTGGACTTTTTTTTTCTTTCTCTTTGCAGTGCCATGGATCAAACCCAAGGCTCAATGTAAAGTTCCCTTCCACTAGGCCTCACACCCAGCCATGGCCCTCTTGTTCAACAAGCATGAAACAATCCTGTTCTGTCTGCACCGGGGTTTGGTGGACCTGTGTTATGCTCAGCCAAACATGTTTCCTAATGGATTCAACCAGACCGTCTCTGCTCAGGAAAGGCGGGACAGCAGTTTGGGGACTGAAGATCGACCCAGAACCATCCTCAGGGATTAGGGACAATGAGATAGAGACATCTCGGTGACAGCGGTGAGGGCCAAATCGCTGCCACCTTAGCCTGCTGTAACCCTCAAGGATAGGGGGTACAGATCTGTGTCAGTCAACACATCTATCTGGCAGAATGGAGACAAAGGAGAAATTGAGTTAGACTAAAGGCAAAGACCTCTTTTCTTACACAGGTAAGTTTGGCCGAGAGTTAGTTGCCTTCAGTAACTACGTGTCCAGCTGACCAGAACTGAGTCTAGGGTCTTCAACGTATTGGGACTGTGCTGTCCAGCTCCACGGTAATCCTCCTGCAGCAGCTCTATATCTCATTGTCTTTCCAGCCTGTGTACAAGCCTGTGAGACTAGACTTCAGAAACTCTGATCAGGGAGGAGAAATCACTGCAGTATTCTGGATGATTCTGTACGTCTTTCCAATCTCTGATCTTTGATCCTCCCTGCCACGCCCACACCTACCCAAAGGCTTCCTGGCTAGAGTCTCCACTCTCAGAGGCACCCACTCTCCTGAAGCTATGAGCTATCCAGTCATATTCCCCTTCCCAAGCTCTTGGTGACACTGACAGGAGCCAGCATTAATTATAAACAATGTGGTCAGCACATTTCACAACCATCATTGTCTATGGGGCAGGGGATGCCCCTCTCATCTACATAACAGCCATCTGCCCCAGAGTCAAAGTGGCTCCAAGAGGTGAGACTCCCTGTCTCCAAGTTTCGGGCAACTCCATTCTGGGCTGAACTACATTGGTGGTGATTTCAAATATAAGAGGCCATTCCCATGCTTCTCCCATAGGTGGGAGGGAAAGCCTGAGGTTCAGAAAGACCCATTAAGATAGGAAAAGTAAACAGAATGCCAGGGGAGGATGGGGAGCTGGGATGCCTCCAGTCGGTGAACCTTCTGTTTCCTTGTCCTGGTGAATTATTCATCCCCATGGCCAGGCAGCACATCAATAATGCAGAAGGCAGCAGCCTGGGCGGGGCCCAGATTTCAGTTGACCCACTCAGCCGCTAAAGGCCCTAGGGAAAGAGCAGTGCTTTGTGCCTATCGTGGGATGTTACTTGAGGACTCTGAAACCCGGCTCCCCTCAGTGGTCCCAGGGTCAGTGTCAGGGGCTGCAGACAGAAAGGAAGGTCTTTTGCAACCTTCTTACTTCCTCTGACTAGAGGGGGTCCACTTGGGAATGGTACCCAGACACCTGGGATGGGAATGTCTATGCAGCCAGGAGTGCAAGAGGCAGTGAGCTTCCCAAGGTGCTTTCCTCCCTCCACCTTCCCCCATCTAGTCCTGGAGGCTGAGGAAAAATGACCTCGGGAGCCCACAGCCTTCGTTTTGGTTTTAAGTACAAGTGTCTGTCCAGACATCTGCATGACTTTCCTTCCTCCATCCCAACAAAGCTTCCAGAAGACCTACCATCCCTCAGGTGTTGCAATCTGGGGGTATGCCCACCTTGAGCTTCCTGCCCTCATACCCAGGCTGCAACCTCCCTGGAAAACAGTTTAGAACTTGGGGTAAAGGTCTCTACTGCTAGGAAACAGCCACTAAGCTGAGTTGGGCTTTATCCTGCCTTGCCCTTGGCATCTCAGCAAGCAAGATGACAGAGAAGCAAGAACCTGGGTATTCTCAGGTTGTTAGAGTAAACCCTTAAAAGGAAAGGCCAGTGATGCTGGAATGTGGCTCAGTGGCAGAGTTCTTGCCTAGTATGTGCAAGGCCCTGGGTTCAATCCCCAACACACTCAGAAAATAACTGAATGGTGAAGGTCACTCACTAGTGACCTTCTAGAAAAGGTGAGGCCTGACATGCCTCTCCATAGCCTGTGCATCTGAGAGGACATCAGGACTGAGAGCTGGAGACACATGGCCCAGGCACCGTGGCCAGTGCTCCTGTCCTAAAGCATGTGAATCATCTCCCATCTGTAAAGTGAAAATGTAGGGTGTGGTCTTGGCTTCCACTGACAACTCTGGTGATATCCTCATACTAGTGGTCTTCTCCACACTTTGAGAAACAAGGCTCTAGAGTCCAGACCTGCCTTGAAGCACATCAGGAGTGGCACCCAGGTAGCAGAGCCTCATGAAACAGGGATGTCCAACTTTTGACACTGTGACATGATGTCATCAATGTTGTAAGCTTTGACTTAGCTTGATTTATTCATTCAGAGACACATATGTCACAGAAACCATAGGTTGGGTACTTCTATAATGCCACCAGGTAATTCTCCAGCCAAGATGAGCAGCCTGTTCTAGAGTGACTCATTCCTTTACATGAGCAGATTAATGCCCATAGGTGATGGTGGTCTGCCCTAGACAACACAGCTAGAATATGGAAGACATAGCACAAGGTTCCTGTACTTGGCTCCTGGGCACCCAGGACGGTGGATCAGGAGAGGAGAAAGGGTGAAAGACAGCTGGGATTTGGAGGACAGACAACAGTGACCCGAAACTCCCAGGTTCTAGGATGAGAAGGCCTTCAGGCTGTGTCTCAGGACATCGCTATCTGTGACACTCATGTGTATACATCTGTTCTCCCAGCTTCCCATAGTCTCAGAGTGGTAGGAGCCCTCACCTTGTGTTTAAATGGCATGTTAGTCACTTTTGTTTTCTTTTTTTAAAGATTTATTTTATTTATTTTATGTCTATGAGTACACTGTAGCTGTACAGATGGCTGTGAGCCATCATGTGTGTGGCTGCTGGGAATTGAACTCAGGACCTCTGCCGGCCCCGTTCCCTGCAGCCCGGCCCCACTAGCTCCAGCGTAATTCACTGTAGCTGTCTTCAGACGCACCAGAAGAAGGCGTCAGATCTCATTACAGTTGGTTATGAGCCACCATGTGGTTGCTGGGGTCCAAACTCAGGACCTTTGGAAGAGCAGTCAGTGCTCTTACCCGCTGAGTCATCTCGCCCAGCCCGTTAGTCACTTTTCAATTGTTGTGATGAAACACCATGACCAAGGCAACTCATAGAAGGAAGGGTGTATGTAGACTTAAGTTCCAGAGGGATGAGAGTCCATCATGGCAAGGAATCATGAGAGCAGGGGCAGGCATGGTGACAGGCACAGGAAGCAGAGGGCTTACATCTTAAATTGCAGCAAGAAATAGAGTAGAGAGAGAACTAGCAGTGGTGAGAGTTTTTAAGTCCTCAAAGCCTACCTCCAATGACACACTTCCTCATCAAGGCCACATCTCTGAAGCAGACAGATACCACCAACTGAGGACCAAATTTTCAAATGCCAGAGCCCAGCCAGGTGGTGGCACAGCACATGCCTTTAATCCCAGCACTCGGGGGAGGCAGAGGCAGGTGGATCTCTGAGTTCAAGGCCAGCCTAGTTTACAGAGCAAGTTCCAGGACAGCTAGAGCTTCGTGGAGAAATAGTGTCTTATACACTCCTGTATTTGAAGCTTCCTGCATTGCAAGAGTTCCAGCTATTGCCTGACTGGTTCCAAAGTCCCTTCAGATCCATTCTTAGGTTTCTGAAATTTGATTGTCTCAGGCAAATGCTGTCAGAGATACACTCAGACCATCAGCCGGGCTGAAAATTTGTGTGGTCACAGTCATATGAAACAGCTTAGAGTGACTTGGGCAGCAAGAGTTTTACTAAGACACAAATAGATCAGAGAGAGTTTATTGAAATACACTGCAGGAAGGCAATGGGTAAGCTCCAAGAGGGAATCACTTCACTGAGAGAGGGCAGAGCCACCAAGAAGGGACATAAGTACTTTCATAGCAGTTGAGGGGGAGGTCCTCCCCATTCTTATTATCCAAGGACTCCTGTGCAACCTGCCATCAGTCCTCTTGCTGTCTTGTTGAGAAGTGAATTTCACAGTGTGTTCCATTCTTCTTGAGATTGGCCATTTGTGTGAGATGCCATGGGTCCTGAGGGTCAGGCTCTATATGTCTGTGTAAGACATCATAACTCAGTTCCCAGATGGCCGAAGCCTGATTCTTATGGCATTGGTCCCTGTAGCTCTAATGATAGTGCCCATCAAACTGTTCATCCTAATGTTGCTGGTAACATCACCAGTGGCAATTCTTCTTATTGTGGACCCTCGGGGGTTACTTAAAATGCTCTTTAAAAGATGGCTGTTGCCGGGCGGTGGTAGCGTGTGCCTTTAATCCCAGTGCTTAGGAGGCAGAGGCAGGTGGATTTCTGAGTTTGAGGCCAGCCTGGTCTACAGAGCGAGTACTAGGACAGCCAGGACAACACAGAGAAACCCTGTCTTGAAAAACCAAAAAAAAAAAAAAAAAAAAAAAAAAAAAAAAAAAAAAAAGATGGCTGTTGGGGCTGGTGAGATGGCTCAGTGGTTAAGAGCACTGACTGCTCTTCCAAAGGTCCTGAGTTCAATTCCTGGCAACTACATGATGGCTCACAACCATCTTTAATGGCATCTGATGCCCTCTTCTTGTGTGTCTGAAGACAGCTACAGTGTACTCACATCCATTAAATAAATAAATAAATAAATAAATAAATGTTTAAGAAATTTTAAATAAAAGATGGCTGTTGCACAGACACAAGTGAGGCTGCAGAGCAGTGTGATGTCCATGTACTGAGCTATATAGTGAAGCACATTAAAATGACTTACTTCTGGAAGCAATTGCAGGCTTACAGCCTCCCTGCTCCCCAGTCTGTAAAAAAAAATGTAAAAAATGTAAGAATGAGAAAGGAAACATACACATACAAGGACATACAAGGACGCAGCGAGAAAGCCCCCCCTCAGAGCAGAGTGGCCTCTCAGGAAGCCACCCGCCTCTCCTCAAGGCGGTGCTTTCCTTTTGTTTGGTTTTGAAGTCTTTTAAGGATCTTCCTCCCCTAGTTTAGGGTAGATCAGTTTCAGGAAAGTCAAGGTGTTGCCTGATTGGGTACAGTTGTTTCATAAAATGTGTCCTGATCTGGCCTTGAACTTACTGGACCAGTCCATCAGAAAGGGGCCTTAATCATGGGAGTTGGAAAAAAAAAAAAAAAAAGACCTCTACACAGATGTCAGCCTCTAAGATGGCTGGCTTCTTCCTCACCCTCCTTCACTGAGGCAAAAGCAGCTTAAAACAATGGCCTAGGGGACTTTTCCTCCCTCGCCTTGGCTCTCCTGGAGCCCTGTAGACCTGGCTGGCCTTGAACTCACAGAGATCCACTTGCCTATACTTCCCAAGTGCTGGGATTAAAGGTATGTGCCACTACAGCTCAGCTTTTATAGAGGTTTTTTAAGGCCTAGAGAGATCCCATGTTACCCAAACTACTTTTATTTCTTAAAAAAGAAAGAAAGAGAGGAAGAAGGAAAGAAAGAAAGAGGAGAGAGAGAGAGGAAAGAAAGAAAGAAAGAAAGAAAGAAAGAAAGAAAGAAAGAAAGAAAGAAAGAAAGAAAGGAAGGAAGAAAGGAAGGGAGAGAAAGAAAGAAAGGAAGGAAGGAAGGAAGGGAGAGAGAGAACTCTACCAGCCCAGTGACACCGGTTGCTTGAGGTCTATCTGGGTTGGTGCCCCAGGTACACCTTGGGTGCAAATCCTGCAGCAAACTCTGCAGTGAGCCCCATAACAGCCAGAGGAAGCTGCACTCCCAGGCACTCTAACAGGCCCAGGGTCACAGGATCCCAGAATCACAGGATCACAGAGAAAGCTTGACTCTGAAGAGTTCTGACACAACCAGGATCACATGAAGGACAGGTCCCAGTCAGATTTAGTTAGGGCTGGTAGCACTAGAGATAACCAGATGATGCGGGGCAAGCGTAAGAAGATAAGCAACATAAACCAAGGTTACTTGGCATCATCAGAACCCAATTCTCCCACCATTGCAAGTCCGGGACACACCATCACACTGGAAAAGCAAGATTCGGATCCAATCTCATGATGATGATAGAGGATATTAAGGACATAAATAACTCCCTTAAAGAAATACAAGAAGACACAGGTAAACAGCTAGAAGCCCTTAAAGAGGAAACATAAAATCCCTTAAAGAACTACAGGAAAACACAATCAAACAGATGAAGGAAATGAACAAAACAATATAGGATCTAAAAATGGAAATAGAAACAATAAAGAAATCACAAAGGGAGGCAACCCTGAAGTTAGAAAACCTAAGAAGGATATCAGGAGCCATAGATGCAAGCATCACCAACAGAATACAAGAGATAGAAGAGAGAATCTCAGGGGCAGAAGATACCATAGAAAACATTGACATAACAGTCAAAGAAAATGCAAAAAGCAGAGAGTGAGTTCCAGGACAGCCAGGGCTACACAGAGAAACCCTGTCTCAAAAAAAAAAAAAAGGAAAAGAAAAGAAAAGAAAAAGAAAGAAAGAAAGAAAGAAAGAAAGGAAGGAAGGAAGGAAGAACAGAAGGCTACGAAGCTCAATTAACCTCCTTTTGAATGTGAGCTGCCTTGGTAGCACAATTCTAATGACTAGGATGTAACAGAAGTGAACTTGTCACTTCTGAACATGGTCTCTGAACACATTGATGACATCTGCTATCCCTTGGATCTCTGGGAGAAGTCAGGTGAGTGCCATGGGCACCCATGGGGCTGCTCTGTGAAGAGCCCCACATAGCAGGAAGAGACACCTCCTTCCAGTACCATCAAGGCACTAAGTCTCTTTTCTAACAGTCATGGCAGAGGGACAGCTTGGAAGGGCTCCTCCTGGAACAGCTGGCTGTTTATCTGCATCCTCATGAGAACCCAGAACCACCAAGATAAGTCTTTCCTACATTCCCAGCCATTGGAATCTTAGACACATAACGTGCCCTAGGATGTCCAAGTGGTAACCAATGCTCAACCCTGCTTTCTCAGACTATACCACATGAAAAGCTAAAACAAAACTTGAAACTCCAAGTGCCTCAATTTTGGTTCCTCATTCTGCCTCACTTCCAGGGTGTGGGAGCTCCGCCAGGCAGATGAATCGAGAAAGCTGGACTGCATTCACCCTGTGCTGCCATCGGGTGCTGGGCTCAGTGGGTGGGAAAAGGCAGCCTAAGATGTGGACCTTAGCCCGGATGAGAAACGGCACAGGCTGAGGCCAAAGCTGGGGTTCTGTGAACTCACAGAGATCCACCTGCCTCTGCTCCTGAGTGCTAGAATACATATAATATATTCAATAACTATATGCACATATATATACATATATATATATAAAAAACAAAATATTTTTAAACGAACCTTAGAATTAAATTTGTTAATTTCCCCTAACCCAGGCAAAGTCTGTCAATAATTTGGTTGGAATTCAAAGAATCTCTTAAGTTAATTCTATG
>NW_022196911.1:72343254-72360103 GCF_008632895.1 Mastomys coucha | reverse complement strand
GACCAGGCTGGCCTCGAACTCAGAAATCCGCCTGCCTCTGCCTTTCAAGTGCTGGGATTAAAGGCGTGTGCCACCACCACCTGGCTATTTTTTCTTAACATTTCTTAATATAAAAATTAATATTACCAACATATCTTAATTGATTCAAATTTAAAAGTGTGAGGAATTGGAAATTTGTTGGCTAACATCTGGTGGTCCCTCTAATTTGGTATTTGGAGAAATAGGTCCAATATTGTACAATCCGTATACACTTTCTGTTTGTTTGTACCTGACAGTGTCTTGCTGGGTAGCACATAATGGTCTTGAAACCATGCTTCTCCTATCTCAGCCTCTCTATTAGTAGGATTGTTTATTTGATGTTTTTACACTATACTATGGTTTCAGAACAGCTTACATATTTCAAAATTATTTATACAGCCAAAAGAAATGTAAAGAATTAACTTGGGAGGTGGCTTGTAAGAGAACAACAAAGAGTGAGACTGAATACTTTGCTTGATGTTTGTAACTATTGTATCAAGTTTGAAGAAGAGAAATTTTATAAATTACTCTTTCTCTGAGATGAATGCTTTTCAAAATCATCTTAGCCAATGAACCAAATTCTTACCCTCACCTAATGTCTGTGCCACCCTCCAAGCAGAACCATTGTTCACTGAAACAGTTGGTGAATGACTTCACGGATAGACCATCTTAACACACACACCATTTATTAAATGAATTTAACTTGTTCTCTGTGGGTTGAGAATGAAGACAAACACTCCAGTCAAATAGCTTTGACCATGGCAGGAAATCTGTATCCAAAAATCATGCCTACAATTCATTCCTTGGTGTAGCAGAATTGTCAACTCTTAACTTAGCTACTAGGGAGGTAAAATCCTTTGGTGATGTGAAGGTCATTGAAGTACAGCCTTATTACAATGAACTCCAATGTCTAGAAATTGTTCTCATTTTGGGCTTGTACCACAGTAAGGGCTAAGATTTTAAGCTCTACTAAAAACAAAACAAACAAACAAACAAAAAGACTTTATCACTGGTCAGTGGTGGCGCACACCTTTAATCCCAGCACTTGGGAGGCAGGGACAGGCAGATTTCTGAGGCCAGCCTGGTCTAGAGAGTGAGTACCAGGACGATCCGGGACTACACAGAGAAACCCTGTCTTGAAAAACCAAAAAAAAAAAAAAAAAAAAAAAAAAAAAAAAAAAAAAAAAAAAAAAAAAAAAAAAAAAAAAGTTTTATCTATTTATGCTCATTTAAAAAAAACTAATAGTGATGTATCATTTTAAAATATACAGCTAATATGTTTGGAGATATTTAAAATTTATATTGAGAAAAAAGTATGTGTTTTCAGTATTGCTGCAGACAAGTATCTACATAAGACTGTTCAATTGATTGTTTTATATCAAACAACTTTTATACTACTCATTTTATTGTTACAATATTTTATAAATTTTAAAGAATATGACAAAATAAAAAAACAAAAGATATTGCAGGTATTGAAGGGGGGTCTCTGGGAGGAGTTGGGGTACAAAAAGGAAGGAAGAATGTGATGTAATTCTATTTACTTAAAATATGTTTTTGTTTTTTGGTTTTGTTTTGGTTTGGTTTAGTTTTGGTTTTTTCGAGACAGGGCTTCTTTGTGTAGCCCTAGCTGTCCTGGAACTCACACTGTAGACCTGGCTGGCCTCGAACTCAGAAATTTGCCTGTCTCTGCCTCCCAAGTGCTGGGATTAAAGGCGTGTGCCACCACTGCCCGGCCTAAAATATGTTTTTAAATGTTAACAAATTCAAATAAGCTGAAATTATGTATCTTTTCTCATCATAATACAATAAAACTTATATCAATTAAAAAGAAAGAAAGAAAGAGAAAGAAAGGAAGAAAGAAAGAGAGAAAAAACAAAAAAGAAAAGAAGAGAAAAGGAAAAAACTTAGCCTGGAGTGGTGATACTCCTTTAATCCCAGCACTCTGGAAGTAGAATCAGGTAGACCTGTAAATTCAAGCCAGCCTGGTCACAATGTGAGTTCCACGACAGCCAGCAGAGCTACATAGTGAGACCCTGCCTCAAAAACAAAACAAACCAACAGTCCACAAGTTTTTACTTTATTTTAGGTTTATGAATATTTTTCATACATGTGTATAGGGAAAATATGTCCATGTTTGGTGCCCATGGAAGTCAGAAGAGGGTGTTTAATCCCTTGAAACTGGAATTATAGACAGTTGTGAGCTGTTGCCATGGGCGCTGGGAAACCCGGGTCCTTTGGAAGAGCAGCCAGCACTCTTAAGCCCAGAGCCATCTCTACGGCCTCCCTTACTTTTCCAAGGACTGCCTGTTTCTCCATCGATTCTCCCTATCTAATTGTGAGTCTCTGAGTACTGTTTCATCTCAGGAGAACAGATGAACCCTCCCAGGGGTGTTAGGAGGGTTAAGACCATGCTGGTGCCCTGTATAAAGACCGTGGTAGCCTCACCCTACTTGACTGATGGTCCACAGTAAGAAGACCTGCCACCGGAGTGGTGCCACCACAACGCTAGAGTGAACAGGCACTTACATGGGCACCATCATTAGAACTACAAAGACAAACAGCAAACATGAAAACTGTAACAACCAGGCCACAACCATCTAGGAACTGAATCATGATGTCTTCTTACACAGACATTTAGAGCCTGATCCACCCCTTACCCCCCCAGGACTCATGGCATCTCACACAAATAGCCAGTGTCAAGAAGAACGGAGCTCACTGTGAAATTCTTGGCAAGACATTAAGAGGGCTGCCTGTCCTCCCAGATACCAGGGAAATCTCTGCTGGGCCCACTCTTCTGATGGCTTCAGCTGACCTCATGCGACAGGTCTCTAAACTGCTGCCCTACACCTATGGCCTTGAACTTACTGGACCAGTCCATCAGAAAGGCAGCTCCCCAGCTCCACAATAAACCCATCCCTTCCTACCTACAGCTTTCCTTTAGATAAAGATCACGTGATCCAGGAAGCCTGTCCTTTTTCCTTTGTGTCTCTAGGGTCCAGTACAGGACCTGTCTGTCACACAGTGAGTCTTTAGTACAAGTTTGTGAAGGGAGAGAGGAGGAAGGGGTCCCTGAAGGAAGCCACACTGCCTTCCCCTTCTAAGCAGATCTTGGGACTTCCTTCTAATCTGAGACACCCTGCCCCCCCCGCCCCCGCAATCCTCTTGAATATCTAACCTCTTTCAGGGCCCAACTTCTCTCACTCATGTTTGCACATAGGAGGGTGCTGGTTACATGGATGGCAACTGAATGTGACACCAGATAGACGTGATCAGACAGAAGGAGAGCGACTACCTAACCATGGGCTACCCACCTATCCCATAGGAGGTAGGAACCAAGAAATGGGATAGAACTGGGGTACTTAAAGACAGGGTACGTGATGGGGAGGTCAGGGGGTTGTAGGACTGGGGATTGAACCCAAGGCATCACATGTGCTAGGCAAATGCTCTACCACTAGATTGAAACTTCAGTCTTACTTTTTATTTTGAGTTGGGGGGTCTCACTAAGGTAGTGAGTGGCCTTGAGCTCACTCAACGATCAAGGTTGCTCTTGAACTTTCAACCCTCCAGCCTTAGCTTCCCAGGTATCTGGGATTACAGGACTGTGCTAACTAGACCTACCCTTAGGGATGTTGTATGTCAACTCTCCCACATGTGTATAGAGCAGGTAGAACAGGCACTTACTTTTTTTCTGCAGCAGGAGGGAGCAGGGTCCCCAAGAACAGGTGTGTGGGGGCACTCCTCCTAAGGCATGGGGGGGGGGGAAGCTGGGCTATGCCTATGGGTCCTGTCCCGTGTGCACTCCAGCTGCAGATCTTGGGCGATGGGTAGATCTGAGTTGGTTGTGAAGGTGGTGTGCTTGTCTTGGCATGGGTTATTTCCTTGAATGCTCACACTTCAGATTAAATGAGGTCAGAGAGCTTAGGAGCTTTCCTGAGGCAGGGGAGGGGGGCTAAACTAGTAAGTAGCCAGCTGAGATTTGAACCCAGTGCCATGACCTGAGTCCCTTGGTTTTGCTGCCCCTTGAATCCTGGGACCCTCTTTCCTTCCCCTCCCCACCTCCTCCTCTTCCTGTGCCAATAGCACTGCCTTTCACGTCCATTGGCTGCCTAGCCTGGTGACTCTGCCAGTGCTCCCCCAGTGCCCCCTCCCCCAACTTCAGGAAAGCAGCCCCTGCTTGTGGTTCACAGCAGCTGGAAAACAGCTCTCCTCCCCACCCAAACCATCCATGTCTGCCTTCCTTCTGTTGGGTTCTTCCTTCTGGGCCAGTAAAGTGTGTGGCAAAGAAAGACCCTGAGGATGGAGGGTCATGTTACCAAAATGTACTTAGTATCTTCTGTGTGTCAAGGATAGTGTGACTTTAGATAAGACCCAGAACCTTTCTGAGCCTCAGTTTACCAATAGGTGTACAGGGATGGTGGTACTAACGCCCCCCAGGGCTGCCCTTGTGGATCTGCCTGGAACCATGGAGATGGTTCCCTCCCTTCTTTTCTCCAGCTCAAGATCTTGGTCCATGAAGCAGAAAGGACAGAGGGGTCCTGGGAGATGGCTCAATGGGTAAAGTGCTTGCCGTACAAGCATGAGAACCCGAGTTCTGTCCCCAACACAGTAAAAATTCACATAGAGTGACACACACTTGCAATCTCAGTGCTGAGAAGTGAAAACAGATGAATCCCTGGGCCTGGCTGGCCAGCTGGCCTGGCCTAAGGAGCCCAGGTCCCAGTGAGGGACTCTGTTTCAAAACACAAAATAGATGGCTCCTGAGGAACAACACTTGAGGTTTGCCTCTGGCCTCCGCAAGCATGCACACATATTTGTATGCACATACACATGAGACAGAGGAAGTGGGACCAGCCTACTTTGTAGTGTGTAAAACTGAGGCCCGGAAAGGATGGTGGCTGCATACGGAGATGCTTCAAATGGAGCCCTGATGCCCTCAGGATCCCGAGGACCTCAGCCAAATCCAGGGATTGGCAGGTTGAGTAGATGGCCCCTGCTTGCGTGTTTGGAAATGCTCACCTCAGGAGTACACACACAGGGAACATATATGCTCAGCTTTATTTTTTTCCATGCCAAGAAATACAGAGTCACTGGTGCGTGTGGTAGGGAGGGGGCAGTTCTTGCTGTTCACCAGGATGGCCAAAGAGGCCGAGTTGCTCCGCTCAGCCACTGTGCTCATACAGCTAGCTGCTGAACCAAAAAGACTTGGGACAGCAAGGCCCGGCCCTCTTAGCTTCAATGGGACCTGGAGGCTGAGAGAACTCTTGCTCACTCTCCTCCCATCCTAATGTCTCTCTCCTCCTGCCCTCTGCTCCCCTCTGCCCAGAGAATATCTCGGAGACCTCTAGGCTGTGTCCCTGGAACCATGGGAAGGCTCCCAGGTTGTTCTTGCCTGGGTGGAAGAATGTTCTAGCTAAGCCATTCCCTAATGTAAAGATTCTGCCTATTTCAGGCTGAAGTGTGAATCCCTTTGTGATAGTGTGCGTGTGTGAGGGTGTGATTGGCAGGCCTTGTGTATAGCTGTGACTAGGAGGGGGACACCTGGACTCTGGTGATGTAGAAACCATCATGACAATCCCTAGACAGTATCTGTCCTGGGAGGGCCTTTAGGAGGCCACCCGTTCAGGATCAGGAGTCTATGATAAGCTGTCCTTTAGAAAGCACATCTCCCCTGACCCAACCTCTCAAGTCACACACATATTCTGGGCTCACATGCTTACTTCCCACAGAAAATGAGGACGTCTCTAGTTTGGTTTCAAAGATCCCATGAAGGGTATACAGCCAGTCCTTGCTTTAGGAACATAAGTCCAAGTTTACTTTTTCAATGGGGGCCTGATTTAGGGGTACCAACCACTAAGAGACACTCCCAACCCCTCAGCCCTTCCAGCAACTGCTCTGACCTTGTCTGGAAACCACAGAGCCTCTCCCAGAGGCCAGTGCTCTGTGCTAACTTGCCCTGCCCAGCATCTCTGAGATGGTAGGGAGCCAAGCATGGAGCCCGGGGGGAGGAGGGATCAAGACCCTAATTTTACTAAAAGGAAGTGAATTTCCAGTTTCCAACCAGTGTAGATGTGGCACTGGACCTGTTTCCCCATTGAACTCAATAACCCTGGCTGCAGAGCAGAGGAAGCCCTTCTGCTAGGTCTCAGCTGAAGGTGTTGGTGATGGTGGAATAGTGATGGTGGGTAGATGGGACTCAGAGCAGGCAAGGTCAACAGGTGAACCCCCTGTGGGCACAGCCTCTGCCAGGCAAAAAAAGGGGAGAAATAGAGATGCAACGAGCATGAGGCAGAGGGTTCTGTTGAGCTTCTTTCCCGTGTTCTACTTGGTCCTAAGACAAGACGCTATGGCTACTAGGCCTTTGCCTCCTGTCCTGGTCCCCACTCCCCAGCCTGCCCATTCAGCTGAGCCTTTCCTACGAGACTCCTTGTACTCCAGACCAAGAAATAACAAACCTTCCTAAGAATTTTCTAGCCCTCTCCCTTACACGCGGCAGCAATTCCTCAGAGCCTATGAATAAACAGGAGAGTCCGGTAGGAGTCTCAAAGCTACCTCTAGGGAAAGCCTTTGTTGCTGTGGGTGGCCAGGGACACAGGACCAGGCACAGAGCATCCATTAGAGCTCAGATAACAGTCTGAAGCCAGGATCTACTCCATCTGGGTAGGATCCCCTGAATACCCTGTTTAGGGCTCCCAAGCCACTGGCGTGGGTTACCAAGATGGGATCTCAGACCTCCAAAGAGTCAGTGGCAAGAGAGAATAGACAAACCCTGTCCCTTTCCCCAATGGCTGACCTGGGACAAGTCAAGTTCTAAGGGTTCCAGGTTGATGCCCACAGGCTACAGCTCAGATGGAAACCAAGAGGCAGATCCTGTGGTTCTGGAAGATACGCTGGATCCAGAGTCCTTGGTAGAGAAGCCTCCAGCGTGACATTCAACAAGAGCACCAGGTCTGCCATGCTATCCCTATCCAGTCATCAATGGAGGATTTCCGTGTGGCTCTTGCCTCTCTGCCAGTGGGTATAGAGGGCCTGTGCTGAGTGAGAGATTCCCCTTGGGCTCTGGCTGGAGTCACCTGTGGATGCTCAGCACAAAGCATGCAAGCAGTCTGTGTACTCCCCCTCGAGAAAAATAGAAAAGACAGCAGCCAGGATGTGCTCATGTTCATAGACACCCAGTGTTTCTTTCTCAGCCGTGGGGCTAGTTTTCTTCCCATTCTGGCAGCTTATGCTGCGTGTAAGTCCCAGGAGTTGGGGGATGAGAAACAAGCCCGAGAACTGAGGTCAAAGGCAAGAGATGTGACTATGAGATTGAGTCCACGGCCAACTTCATTCCAGATTTTCCCTCCTGTCTGCCGTGGGCTGACAATGGAGTGATGTAGAGATTTCCCTCCAAGTTTGTGCTTTTGGAGCCTGGGGACAGGTAGGCACTCAGCAGCCACCATCCTGTCCTTTGTAATGTGTGGGGACATGTGGGTGCGGAGCTCTCCAGCTGGCCGGCATCTGCCTCCGCTAGAACACTCCGCAGTTACTTCGGAACTGTAAAGAAAAGAAAGGTTATGGTAAGCCGGGCAGTGGTGGCACACGCCTTTAATCCCAGCTCTTGGGAGGCAGAGACAGGTGGATTTCTGAGTTCGAGGCCAGCCTGGTTTACAGAGTGAGCTCCATGACAGCCGGGGCTATACAGAGAAACCCTGTCTCGAAAAACCAAAAACCAAAAAAAAAAAAAAAAAAAAAAAAAAAAAAAAAAAAAAAAAAAAAAAAAAGAAAAAAGAAAGAAAGAAAGAAAAGAAAAAAGAAAAAAAAGAAAGAAAAAAGAAAAAGAAAAGAAAGGTTATGGTAAAACCACGCTGAGAACACTGGGTCATTGGGTCCCTGATTTAAAGAGCCCTGAGCCTGTGCTGAATTGTCTCTGGGTGAGAAATGGTAACTAGGATGAGGTACAGGGTCAGGGATTGCTTTGTTTTGGGGCTCTTCATACAGGAACTCCCGCCAATGAGAAGACTGTGGCCTTGTTGATTGGGTAGAGGCTAATCATGTGACACCAAGTGGCCCAATTAAAATCAATTCAGGGACTTTTGTTAGAGGTATTTGTTTTAAAAGACAGCCTCTCACTAAGTATCCTTGTCTAGCCTGGAGCTTGCCATGTAGATCAGGTGACCAGCTTCTGCCTTCCAAATACTGAAATTAAAGATATGAGCCACCGTAGCCAACCTAGTGGTGATTGATTTTCTTTAGGCAGAGTCTCACATGGCCTATGACTGTCCCTAAACCCACCGGCCTTAATCTTCTGATCCTTCAGCATCTGCGTCCCAAGTGCTAGGTAGGATTACAGACCCGTGCCACAATGCCCGTACATCACTCCTTAAACTTGTACTGCTTGCTGGGTGGTGGTAACACACACCTTTAATCCCAGTGCTTGGGAGGCAGAGACAGGTGGATTTCTGAGTTTGAGGCCAGCCTGGTCAACAGAATGAGTTCCAGGACAGCCAGGGCTACAGAGAGAAACCCTGTCTCAAAAAACAAAAAAAAAAAAAAAAAAAAAAAAAAAAAAAAAAAAAAAAAAAAGAAAAGAAAAAAAAGAAAAAGAAAAAGAAAAAAGAGTACTGCTTAACTGCTATGCATGCTTGCCTCTCCTAAGACACCAATATCCTTGATGGTTGTCACCCTGCCATCCTAAGGAGAGATGCTGCCTAGGAAGGAAGCCAAACACACCGAGGGCATGCGACAGAGTCCTGCCACTCCCTTCCAAGTACCTAGGTACAGCTTCGCACCAAACCAGAGCATTCCATCCTGACATTTCTCTTATGAAAACTACAAATTTCCTTTGCCAAATTGAATTCAGAAGTTGTCTGGGCAACAGTGAGAAGCAAGAGAATAAGTAATCGGGGACATGGCAAGTGATAGAGAGCCCAGTGCCTCGGGCTGCTGCCTCCTGCCGCTCACAAGCCACTCACACCCACCAATCAGACTCCACGCTGGTGGAGAAAGCCAAGGTCCAGAGCCCAGGGAAGCTAACCAAAAACCTGCGCACATGCTTCTCCTGAGTAGACAAGACTGCCCGTGACCCCAGGCGCTGAGCACTTCCTGCTCTAGGCCAGCACTTCCCACACTGGTACATGAATTAGAAATCTTATTAGAATTCAGATTCTGGGCTGGTAATTTACACTGTAGGAAGTTGCTTCTCTAGCATGAATGAGGCCTGGAGCCTCAACTTCCTCATCACCAAAGAAAGGGGGAGTCTAAAATACAGATTTCCATTCAGTGGGTTCAGTGGGGGTCTGAGAGTCTGAAATAGGCCCAGGTGATGCCCTGCAGAAGGACCATCGAGCACATTTTGGATAGCAAGATGTTTAAAGACGAGGCTTGGATTGATCTCTAAAATAAGCAGAAATGTCCCAGAGCATCTCATGCTCAGCACAGATCTGAGATGAATAACTTCCACACTCTCAAAGATATGGATGAAGCCCGGCAGTGGTGGCACACGCCTTTAATCCCAGCACTTGGGAGGCAGAAGCAGGTGGATTTCTGAGTTCGAAGCTGGCCTGGTCTACAGAGTGAGTTCCAGGACAGCCAGAGCTATACAGAGAAACCCTGTCTCGAAAAACAAAAAAAAAAAAAAAACAAATTAATTAATTAATTAGTTAATGAATTTTTAAAAAGATATGGCTGACGGTGTTCTCTGAAAGAGATTTTCGGCTGACACAAGCTCCCCGTCACTTGTACTGAAGCCACCTTCAGGTACTCGGAGTGCTGCTTCCTGCTTTCCTCCAAACTTGCTGCTTGCTTCTGGTCTATCCTGACTATGTGACAAGGAGCCTCTTCATCAGCATCCGGATCCATCCCATCCATTATCCAGAGTGATGCCACAAAAGCGCTCCACGATGGCGGCTTCTTCTCTGTACTTTATACTTGAAAATGCAAGGTTTGGCCAAATGGGACACTGGCCCAGTTCCCAGGCCATCAAAATTGAGACTGGAATTTGTGGCCTCTAATTCCTAGGCCAGTACCCATTCTACACTCCTATCGATCCACAAGTTTGGTCATCGGATGAGTCAGAGAACCCATCCTCTTCTAAATGGTCCTGACTGAAGTGAAAGGCTACAGCTACACCCTCATCATTGCCCCATCTCCGGGACTCCCTCTGTTCCATGCCTCCATGCCTCACCTGTGAAGTTGACAGTGACAGCCACAATGATGATAACAATGCCCAGGATGATGAAGGTGATGCTGAGCAGCCGTGCCAGGCGGCCTAGCCTCCGTGCCCCATCCAGGTCCCCCTGCTGCACACTACTTCGAGACTGCAGAGAGAAGGCAGAGAAACTTCAGAAAGCGTGTCCATCAGTCACATGGGCATGGAAGTCATGCATTGTCCTGATGAACTTCAACCTACACCTTCCCTGCCACCCACAGTCTAGAAGGCTCCTCCAGGACACATGGCTATGCTTCTTGCAGACCCCTCTCCAGGGGGACTGCTGGGCAAAGGGCGAAGCAGTGCCAGGTGCTTCTTCTCAGGGTAGTGACAGGGTGACAGGGGCAAGTGATATAGTGGAAATCCAAGACCTGAGAGGGTGGGCAGGTCCAGTCTGATTTGCAGAAACACACAGGCCAGAAACCCTTAAGACCCCTCCCAATTGCAATATGGAAGCCACATGGGGACTGAAAGAAAGCCCGTGGTTCTCTCTGTTCTGATTCCCTTCTTCTGTGACCTCCTCCTTGCCACACAACCAAACAAAGGCAGTGGCCTCTCTCTAGTTCCTTCCATGACTGTGACCTTGTTTAACACAGCCCACCTTTGATCCCATGAGGAAAGCCAGGCTGGGATGGATCGGCTCCCATGTGCAGCCCACTTTTCCATGAGCTTCATTCCTCTGAGACAGTAATCTAGTGAAAGCAGGTGGATGCGGGTAGATGCAGGTGGATGGGGATGGGTGCGGGTGGATGAGATGGGTGCGGGTTATGCGAGTGGAGAACAGTGGAAACCATGAGGTCAGGGCGGTGCCTCGGTAAGCCCTGACTCCCACCTTAGTGGGAGGTGTATCCAAACATTTGCAAGTGTGACCCCGGGTCCCTTCTAGTACGGCCCAAAGCTATATGACAGCCAGGGCTGGCTCCATGTCTTCAGAGCCCCTACCTTAGAGTCCCTCTATCCATCCTGGGCTCCATGCACTTGGCCAGAACTCTAGGCCACCTAGGCATAGAGGGGTGTGCCTGCTTCCAGGCCGCAGACGAACTGGAAGCTTCTTCTCAGTACTTGAAGATCAAGGTTCAGCCAGTCAGGACACTGGCCCTGGTCCCAGGCCGTCAGAGCTGAGACTGGACTCATAGCCTCTGACTCTCAAACCCTTTCTACTTTTCTTTCTATTGATCCAGCAAGTCCAAGCATGAGATTAATTTGTTTTGGAGATTTGTAGTGCTAAGAATAAAACCCAGGGCTTTTACTACTGAGCTTTACCTTCAGCCCTTAGAAGAAATATATACACATGTGTATAATATATACACATATATGTAATATAGCTTTGTACAGGGTCTTGCTAAATTACCTGGTCCAATCAAAATTCATTCTATAACCCAGGCAGTGGTTGAACTCTTGGTCCTTCTACTTCAGCCTGCCAAGTAGTTGGAGTTCCAGGTCTGTGCTACCAGGCCTGGCCATATATTTTATCTCCTAACTCATAGAGCCTCAAGCATATGTAACAGGGACATATAATCAAGTGTTTTGATGGTGATGGTGGTGGTGATGGTGATGATGGTGGTGGTGGTAGTGATGGTGATGACAGTGACTAACTGAGCCCTTACTTTTACCAGACAGCTTTCTTAGGACGGTACCTATCATCCTAAAATCATCCTAGCAGGCTGGCAGGCGCTGCCAGGGACATGACTTCTCCTCCTCTTCCTACTTCTGATGTGGAACTCCCCACCTCTGCACTATTGCCCTGATGTGGGAACCCCCACCCCTCCACTCTTGCTTTGTCCTCTTTTTGCCTCTCAGATTCTAACCCATCCTTTAACCGCATTCCATCCCAAGTGATGGCCAGGACAAAGTGGCGTCCACTTGCTCCTTGCTTTCTTCAACTCCTCGAACCCACTTACTGGCAAAAGCTGCTGTCTACCACCGAAGTCGCAACTGGTTTCTTGTGTCTTTGCTCACTTTAAACACCACACTGGGGGTTGAACCCAGAGCCTTGTGCATGCTAAGCAAAAAGGCCTTACCACTGAGCCACATCCTTAGAGTCATCACACACATGTGCTGCTCTGCTGTCTAACATCCTGTGTCTGCTCTAGTTCCCCCTTTTTACCTGAGCTGTGTCAAAGCCTCCTAAAGATCCCTCTGGATATGATCAGTGTTCTCTTCCATCTCATTCCCTACTCTACCACTTCAGTCTACTGATACTTAGACCCAGGCACCATGTCAGGGCCCCAGAAAGCTGCAGTGAAAAACAGTCTTAGTTTATTTATATGTTTGGAGTCTTACAACCCAACAGCCTGCTTTTCCATCACACACACACACACACACACACACGTACACACACACACACACATGCACACATATGCACACACGCGAATGCTCGCATACACATACACACACATATACACATACACATGAACTTGCAAGCACAGAAAGTGTTCAAGAGGAGACACACACGACTTATGAGAGCTTACAAAAGAGGAGAAGCAAGAACTTCTGGGACAAGGGGCTGCAGTGTTGATGTGAAGGATGGGTAAGGACTGCATAGATTCCTTCTGTAAGGGAAGAAGAGTGTTGTGTGCAAGTGACTGCAGGGTAGAGATATCTGCACATGCTTAATAGTCCCTGCCTGGGGGAAGTAGGAGGTGCCAAATAAAAGCCAGTGGTTCTAGAGTTAACAGAGTGGGGATAAGAGGCTATGGGACAGGAAGAGTGTCTTTCTTAGTTACTGGTGTCTTCCAGTAACTTCCAGAAGTCATATATGTATACATGTGTGTGTACATATATATACACACACATATATACACACACATATACATACATACATATATATACAAATATATATGTGTGTATATATATATATATGGATAAATATACACACATATATATATCCAATCCATTATATATGGATCTTGGTTCAAGAAGCAGCTGAAGCTGGTAAAGGAAAGGCAGGAGGGTGGAATGGTTGGAAACGCACTTCTGAAAGGTTCCTCTGACTGTTAGTGAGGACCAGAAAGGAGGTGGAAAGAGAGCGTGTGGCTTAGCAGTGTATGCTCATCACCCTAGCACTCAGGAGGCTGAGGCAGGAGGATTACCAGTGAAGGCATTGCCTAAGCACCATAGTGAGGGCTTGTCACTATGACAATGACATTTTTTTTAAAGCTGGAGAGACGACTCACCTCATAAAGTGCTTGCTTTGCCAGGCCCACAGCACCCATGCCCAGGGTCAGGCATGTTGGCATGTCTGAGCACAAGGTTCAGAATTTTTAATCTGTATGTATCTGCATGAGAGTGTGTCACATGTGTGTGGGTGCCCATGGATGCCAGAAGGGGGCACCAGACCCAATGCAGCTGGTGTTACAGGGTGGTTGTGAGCTGCCTGGAATGGGTGCTGGGAACTGAATTTAAGTCCTCTGGAAAAGTAGCAGGTGCTTTTGACCATGGAGTCATCTCTCTAGCCTCTGCATGAGTTTTAACAAGAAAGCCAGAGCTTTAAACTTAAACATGTGCATGCATGTGTGTGTGTGTGTGTGTGTGTGTGTGTGTGTGTGTGTGCAATATGTATGTATACATCAAAACTTGACAATTAAAGACATGACAATTAAAGAATAAAAACATGACAATTAAAGAATAAAAAGATCTGGGTGGTGTTGGCACACACCTTTAATCCCAGTGCTGGGGAAGCAGAGACAGATGGTTCTCTGTGAGTTCAGGGCCAGCCTGGTCTACAGAGTGAGTTCCAGAACAGTCAAGGCTACACAGAGAAATCCCCTCTCAAAAAATCAAAATGAAACAAAAACAAAGAAGTGTTCATTTAGCTTTGTAATTAAAGTTTTATAAAACAGTTTAAAAATTAAATTGCTAACTCTAAGAAAAGAGAATTGTAAAGTGGACAGTAACTAGGGAAAACACAATAAACGGACCTGTGTCCCATACCCATGCAGACAACACACACACAGAGACACACAGACACATACACACACAGAGACACACAGACACACACACACAGAGACACACAGACACACAGACACACACACACATACACACAGAGACACACACATACAGACACACACATACAGACATACACATACAGACATACACAGAGAGACACACAGACACACACACAGAGACACACACACACACACACACACAGACACAGACACACACACACAGAGACACACAGACACACACACACAGAGACACACAGACACACACACACACCCAGAGACACACAGACACACACACACACACCCAGAGACACACAGACACACACATACAGACACACAGACACACACAGAGAGACACACAGACACACACACACACATACACACACACACACACACACACACGTTCAGAGGCTAGGAAGATGGCTCAGTGATATCAGTGATAAGAGCACTGGCTGCTCCTCCAGAGGACCCAGGTTTGATTCCCAGCACCCTCATGGCAGCTCAGAACCTTCTCTAACAGTTCCAGGGGATTTGACCTTCTGGCTTCTGAGGGTGATGCATACATGTCAAGAATAGATAGACATACAGGCAAAACCCTGTACACATAAAATAATAATTTCTAAATTATTAATTGCATGCCTGTCATCCCAGCTTTGGGAGAGGAGGTGAGGAGGCAGGTTCCCAGCTCAGGGCTAGCCTGTACAAACATAACACTGAGCTTTTGGTTCCATGAGGGACTCTGTTGCAAGTCAATCAGAGAACACTAAGGGAAGACACCACGAGTCCTCCTCTGGCTTCCATGTGCACATATGCATGCACACATGCACCACACACACAAGCTGAATGAGTCAACGGGCACTGAACTCACTGTGTAGACCAGGCTAGATGGGTTGGGGCAGATCCAAAGACTTGAAATGAGTAAGGATCTGGGGAAGAGCCCAAGCTGGAGAAGTGGTAAAGTCAGAGGACATATGGAGAGTAGGAAAGAGACTGTCTGAGATGCTGTGCGATGTCTGAGGTGCTGTGTGGGTCTCTGTCTTGGTTGATGGAGATGCGAAGTTGAGATGCTGGGGCAGTGTGAGTTTGTCTAAGTTTGAGACCCACTCATGAATCCATGCTACCTCCAGCCACCTAGACAGCTAGCCCAGGTCACTGCATCTTTGACATCAGTGACTGGGCAGTAGAAGAAAGAGGAGCTGAAAGGCCTTGGAGACTTCCAAGAAGTTCAAAATTAGCAGTTTTACAGCTGCGGAGCATGGTAGGACACACCTGTAGTCCCAGCAACCCCGGATTCAAAGGAAGGAGAATCAAACATTTAAGGCCAGCCTGGACAACCTGGAGAGACTGACTCTGTCTCAAAAAAAAAATTTTTTTTTTTTTTTAAGATTTGAGGAAGCGTGTTCAGTGGCCATCACTAGCCTAGCATGCGCAGAACGGTAGGTTCAGTCCCCAACACTGCATAAGGGAAGCTAGAAGGGAGATTCTGACGTTGTCTTGAGTAATTTCTGAAGGACTCTAAGCCATAAGCCTTATGTGCAGGGCACAGGAGCAGGAACAGGGTTTGCAGCAAAGTCCAACTTCATAGAGGAACAGCTGCACACGCAGTAATGATTCAGGACCATGGAGAGACACTAGTGTGGCTGCCTCAATGAGAGAGGTGGGGAAGAAAGATTACCCCTCCACATTTGTCTGTCCCTTATGCACAGAGGAGCGAGTCCCCAAAGCTCAGCTACACATGTGCCTTTGTGCCTGACAGATACCAGCATATGCCCCATGTTAGAACTCAGCACATTTACCTTCTATGTAGATAAATGCACAAATCTAAGCATGAAAAAACTGTGCTGCCCCTACAAAACACTGACTATGGAACATGCGTAAGGAGGGAAAGAGATGCAGTTCTGTCAGTAGAGTGCTTTACCTAGCATGTTCAGAGTTCTGAGTTCTATCCTCGGCACCATATAAGGCAGGCATGCCTCAAATACGTGCCTGCCTCTAATCCCAGCACCTGTGAGGAGGAGGCAGGAGAATCAAGAGTTCAAGGTCTAGCTGGGCATGTTGGTGCACACCTTCAAGTCTAAGCACTGGGGAGTCAGGGAGGCAGATAGCTGTGAGTTCAAGACAGTTTGGTCAGGTAGCAAGTTCCAGACCAAGCAAGACTACATAGCAAGCCCATCTCACAATCACAGAGATACACACACACACACACACACACACACACACACACACACACACACGCACGCACAAGGTCATCCTCAGGTTACATAGAGTTTACAAATCCAGGCTGGGATGCATGAGATCCTGTCTTGGGGCAGAGGAAGCCAAAGAAAGGTTGAAAGTCACTGTGGGGCACTGTGAAGTATTTGTTATAGGAATAACCCACAAAGAAAAGGCTGCCCTGTGCCCATCACCACAACTGCAGATGGGGATGCCACCCCTAGAGACAGTAATTAGATGTGGGACCTGGTTATTTCCAAACTGGTATCAATCAGAATTATCCATTCACATGGGTTTAGTCCTTTCTTCTGTCCTAAATTCATTTACTATCAGTAAAAATAGTGGCCACTCCCATCTACTAAATGTCTCTTACATACAAGATTTTATGTAGGTGCAGTCGCTCACTTAATCCTCCCAAGAGCCCCGTGACATGACTGCTTCTACTTTGGCCATTTTAGATAATATTTACTGATTCTTTGAGACAAGG
>NW_022196911.1:72341960-72343243 GCF_008632895.1 Mastomys coucha | reverse complement strand
GCCCCGTGACATGACTGCTTCTACTTTGGCCATTTTAGATAATATTTACTGATTCTTTGAGACAAGGTCTCATATAGCTCAGACAGGCCAAGAACTTACTATGTAACTGGTGCTGATCTGAAACCCCCATCCTCCTGTCTCTAACTCCCAAGTGCTGGGATTAACCAGCACGTGCCACATGTCCAGCTATTGGCTTGTTTTATCAGTCTTGCTCATAGAAGGCCCATGCCTGGGGTCTTACTCCACTGACAGAAGGCCTTGTTATAAGAACATCGCCATTTCTCAGTCCACTCTGTGTGTTAAGCCTGCCCCTGCCCATGGGGACCACAGAAATTGCAGTGCACACTACAGCTGGGGCTGGACATGTGTGACTTTCTTCAGAGAAAGCCCTTGACCCTACCTCTCTGGCCACAGTAGGCCCTATAGGAGTCAGTTGTTTTCTTCTGGTGGGCTCAATGTGGAGGGCAGATGAGCTGGAGGAAGGAGAAAGGTGAGAGAGGGCATAGCACTCCCTTGTGCACACAGGAGAAGGCTTGTCTTTCCTGGAAGCATCCTCAGATCCCAATAAGGAATGAACCATGACCAAACGATGGATCCAGCATCCAGCTGATGGGCCTCCTACCAGCTATGTGGCCATGGCCCAATCTGTACAGGATATGCTTCTATGGGAAGCAGTGTGCTCTGTCAGTGCCTGCATTTGGTTATCCGCATCTGGTCACCTGCAAGGAACCTACATCTGGTCACCTGCAAGGATTTCTAGTGATATGCCACCTTGCTGCCAGGAAGGGTATAGTATGGAACCTTAGATAAAAACTTGACCCCTTCATCCCCAGGGCCTGGGAATGCTCTAGAAGATAGACTGGCTTAGAGAATGAAACTAGCTGTAGGCACATGGAAGAAGGCATGGTTGGTGAGAAGATGGTTCATCATTCAAGGCAGCCAGGCTGGATTCCAACTCACTTACTACCTTCTTGTCTGCACTTCAGGATTTTTTTTTGTCTGCACCATGAGAATAATAATAGCACCCAGCCTCACAGTACAGTCGGGGCTGAAGGAGATAATACATCTAAATGATTTGGCTCTGTGCCTGACACTGAGTAAGCACGAATGAATCTCAGTAACATTATCCTTCAATTTCCCCATCCCTGGTCCTGATGCTGATGCTTCCCTTGGACATCTGTTTCCACAGCGACATCCCGCCCTTGCCATCACTCCTCTGAAGTCTGAACCCCCAACACTGCCCTCAGTCTGCTATGCTAGTGGATCCTGTCCTATTTGGAGTC
>NW_022196911.1:72336770-72341949 GCF_008632895.1 Mastomys coucha | reverse complement strand
CTGAAGTCTGAACCCCCAACACTGCCCTCAGTCTGCTATGCTAGTGGATCCTGTCCTATTTGGAGTCCCCACCTGTTTCTCAGCCAAGGTCATCACTCCTTCCTTGTCTAGCCCTACTTGTCTGCATATCAACTCAGCCACTCTTGCCCATATCTGCAGTGTCACCTGGTCCAGGTCTAATGACCACTGCCACTCAGAGCCCAGTGTCTACAAACCTACACCTATTGCTGGAGCAAGTCAGCCCACCATGGAAGCTGATGGCAGCTGCTTCCCACCCACAGTCTGGAACCTCAGCAGTCCCCGGTCTCCTCCTTACCTCCCATCCCCTATACCATGAGGTCTCTGTCTCTCTGTCTCTGTCTATCTCTCTCTGTCTCAGTCTCTCTGTCTCTGTCTCTCTGTCTCTCTCTGTCTATCTCTCTGTCTCAGTCTCTCTCTCTGTCTCAGTATCCCTCTCTGTCTCTGTCTCTGTCTCTCTGTCTCTCTGTCTCTGTCTCTCTGTCTCTCTCTCTGTCTCTCTCTCTCTCTCTCAGCAAATAGAGACACTGCCATACACTCCCTGGGAGCTCCCTTTCCTCTGAGTATTTCTCCCTTAAGATGTCGCCTCTCCAGGGTCCCCATACCTTCCTCCTTTTGTCTATGCCTCTCCATCCAGACACCCAGAATCTAAGAATGGCCGACCCAGCAGACAAGCCCCTTGAACCTAACTTCTCCAGGCCTTCAACCACTCTGTTCCTAGTCAGATTTCACCCTTCTCCCCCTTTCTTTTTTCTAGCTTCCTTCCCACCTTCTGAAATCTCTTTTCCAAAACCCTTCTCTGTCCACCTCTCTCAGTAAGTGCTTTTCATCATTGCTCTTTGGTTGGTTGGGTTGGGTCTGATTTTTGAGACACAGTCTTGTTTTGTAGCACAGGCTAATTTAGAACTCATTATGTATCCAAGACTCACCTTGAACTCGTGCAGCGTTCTGGCCTTGGCATCCCATGTGCTATAATACAGGCATGTGGGTCACACTTAGCTTCATTCTATAAATGTGGACGGTCCCAGAGCCAGCTTTGAGAATAGCTCCAGTATTTCTGAATTGGAGCCCCCCCCACACACAAACACACAAGCACCACATACACATACCACATACACACACCCCACATATACACACACACCACACACATATACCACACACCACACATACACATACACCCCACTCACATACACACATACATCACATACCACACACATACACACACACATACACACACACACATATACCCCACTCACATACACACATACATCACATACCACACAAACATACACACACATGCACACACACACACACACACACACCCCACCCCCTTCCTATGTGTTCTTCCCTCCCAGTCCATCTAGAGCTCAGGCATCCTTATCCCTTCCCAAACATGGGATGTCCCTCCTGTAGCCCATTTCCTACAATGCAATTGAGAACTGGCTTTACTGTATAAACTGATCACATCCTGTCTCAGCCTAAAACTCCCCAGGTGCTCATCAGAAGCTTAAGTTCCAAGAGTGAATCCCTGACTTGCAACAGCCCCCGGCACACTCTCCTCCCCTCCTGTAATGCCAAACAGCAACCACTTACCTTAGCCATTGCTTCTCTGTATAGCATTGTGCCTGCGTCCTAAGACAGACTCAGTCACTGATGTTGGGGAGGTACCCTGTACCGCTCAGTTCCCTCAAAAAAAGCAACTGGCCATTCAAGATGAATGAATAAAACAGTGAAGGATCAAATGAGTGGAAGGTCAGGCGAGCCAAATCTTGGGAGGTTCTCAGAAGCCACCTCTGCCCTTTGACGATGAGCCTGGTCAAAGACTCAAACCTCCAGAACTATTTTTTTTTTTGAGACAGGTTTTCTCTGTGTAGTCCTGGCTGTCCTTGGACTCTGCAGACTAAGCTGGCCTTGAAATCAGAGATCTGCCTGTCTCTGCTTTCCAAGTGCTGGAATTAAAGGCGTGCACTATCACTCCCCAGCTATATATAAAATGTCATTTTAAAATTAATGCCTGAAATAAGTTCCTCTGTGGAGATAGGAAAATTGGTGTCACCCGGGCTTGGGAGAGGTCAAGGGCATGAGTAACATCTAAAATACACAGGGTTTCTTTTGACGATGAGGAAAGTTTTCTAAAATCAACTGGGATTAAGATGTAACTTATTGAATGCAATAAAAACTACGGAATCCTGTCATTTACAACAGCTTGGATAGAACCACAAGTCAGGCAGAGAAGGTTCACTTGATCCCATTCAGTTTAAAGCTGTGGTGGCTCCTGCCCTCAGGAGGCTGATCCAGGAGGACGGCCACAGCTTTGACACCTAAACTACAGGGTTTCAAGACAAATAAGGGCAGAGGTGTGTGCACATAATCCCAGTGAAGGGAAACCTTGGTGTTGGGTGTATGGTGTTCCTTAAGTGCCATCTGCTGTGTGTGTGTGTGTGTGTGTGTGTGTGTGTGTGTGTGTGTGTGTGTGTGTGTGTACTAGGGATTGATCACAGAGCCTTGGGCGAACTAATCAAGTGCTAGGTCACTGAAATATATCCCCAGTCATCTTGCTTTTTGAGACAGTTTCTCCCTGGCTTGGAGCTCACCAAGTAGGCGAGGCTGGCTGCAAGCCCCAGGGACCCATCTCTTTCCCCTTCCCTAGCACCAGGACCACAGTTGTGTAATGCCCAGCTTTTTAAATATAAATTATGGGATTTGAACTCAGGTTCTCATCTTGCAAGGAAAACACTTCTCCACAAGGAGCTTTCTCCCCAGCCCAAAGCACTATACATTTTTAAAAACTAGGAGAAGGTTTCTACCATAAGGAAATGATCAATGGTTGAGGAGATATCTATGTTTAACCCAATTTAAATGGTACAAAGTGTAGAATGTATTGAAACAGTACATGGCATCTCACCCGTGTGTACAATTCATATGTGTTGTTTTGTTTTATTGTGTTTGTTTGTTAAGATAGGGTCTCACCATATAACTCTAGCTGGGCTAGAACTCACTATGTAGACCAGGCTGGCCTTTAACTCGCAGAGATCCTCCTGCCTCCACTTCCTGAGTGCTGGGATTAGAGGTGTGCACAAACACACCTGGTTAGATTTTTGCTTTTCACCTGGGAGGCCGAGGCAGGCATATCTCTGAGTTCAAGGCCAATCTGGTTTACATAACAGGTTCCAGGCTATCCAGGGCTACATATGAGATAGAAGAAGGGGGCAGAGACCCATTAAACCATGCATTTTAGATGGGTGAGTTATATGATATTTGAATTACATTAATAAAGCTATTAAAACCTCCATTAGAAGGTAAAGGGTCTATTAGTACACTCTTGGCATTATAGCTTTTGGGAGGCTGAAGTAGGAGAATTAATATGAGTCTGAGGCCAGCCTGGGCTATATTTCAAGACAGTGTTTCAAAAATTCAAAAATAAATAAATAAATCCCACAGTGGCTTCCCATCCCTTAGAAGGGAAACTCCCTGCAGCACTTAGTGTGACCGCAGAACACACTTAGGTTGGGCTGGGTTCTGTTCTTAAGCACTTTGTAAGGCCCCTTCTCAGTCTCTCTGCTCTCTAATGCAGCCATTGAGCTTCTGCCTGCTTCACAGATGCTGGTAGGTTGAGCAACTTGCTCCAGATGACTTAATTCCCTTGGGTTTGTGTCTAGCCTGGGCACTTCTTGCAGGATGTTGTAAGGACCTGTTTAGAAGCCTGTTTGCCTGGAATGCAGCCCCAGGGACCCAGCCCTAATGTTGGGTTTAGTGTCATATCCCTTCCTCCTGGCCTTTCAGACCCTACTCATGAACAGAGAAAGAAGAGCCAGAGATAGGTCCAGTGGTCTCCCAGTCTTCTACCCAGCTTCTTTTGGGCAAGGACAACTTATTCCAACCCCAATTCCCAGGAGACGCTTCTGGAATCTGTTTTCTTGTGAGCCCTGTGTGATTTCCCTCCTGTCTCTCTTCCTGGGACCTTTCTCTGTAACCAACAACTCTGAAGCTGGCCCAGCCCAGAGCCGTTAGTTACACTCTGGAGCCTGACGAGGTTCCCAAGTGCAGTAGGCAGCACAGGAAGTTTAGATGGGCCCTGCCCGGGACCCTGCCTAACTTTGTCTCTTAAATTAAGCCTCTTATACCCGAGAAGCTGCTACTGTCTCTGGCAGACTGTCAGGTGGCTCTGGATCCCATGGGAACTTAATGGCGTGGACAGAGATGTCTGGAGAGGTATAGTAAGAGTGACCACAACTCCTAGTGGCTAGATAATCAGAGACTCAGCGGAAGTGTCACTCCAACAGAGACAGATAATGTCACCCCACCCAGGTCTCTTGTTCTAACTGGCCCGTTTTCTCCCCCCACCCCTCTGCCCTAATCTCATTCTTAAAGTCCCTGTCCCATCCAGCCCTGTCCATCTGTCAGCACACATTCTCTGTAAGATCTTCTCTAAGCAGCTCTATCCAATGGCTTGGCTTGAGAACAAGCTAAGACAAACTTTTCAGATTCCTACAGAAGTGGAGACTAGCGCATGCAGGGACCAGGCTGGCCATGTCCTCTGACTTGTGCCCAGACCTCCAATAAAAGCCAGACAGTGAAATCTGGAAAATCGGGAGACTCATTGTGCTTTGAGTTCTTCATCGTGTCCCAACCCCCAGCCTGACAACTCCCTCCCTTTTTCTCCCCATGTTCCCCAAGGGAAGCCAGGCCCCAGGGCCTCTGGGGAAGCAAGGAGGCCACTGTGGTTCTTGGAAACAGAAGCTGGTAAAATGCCCTGGTGGCCTAGGAGGCCTGGCTCTCCTTGGGGCACCTGGAACCCTTGGCCCTCTTCAGGTAGTATTCTCTGTTGATACAGAACTGCACTTAGACAGCCCACCCCATCCTCACAGTTCAAAAAAACAAAAACAAAAACAATCAAGACAGACCCTACACACACACACACACACACACACACACACACACACACACACACACCAAGTTGGTTGTCACTCTCTTCTGCAGAATTTCACTCCAGATATATCCCTGAATCCTTCTGCCAGGAGGAGCAGCAAGAAGTGAACCAGTGATACCCAGAGGCAGAAATGAAGAAAGAGCAAACAGAAGTGAGCCTTAGGCCCTCTCTAGAAGGGAAGTCAGGAAATGAGAAAGGATTCCTGCCAAGGCTCCAACACCCGATGCTTCT